>NC_134177.1:4386412-4695331 GCF_964188355.1 Buteo buteo | reverse complement strand
ATTAGTGATAAGGCCTAAAATAAAGAGGAAGAATTGGGAGAATTGGGAACTGGGAACAGTTCCCACCTCCCAGATACATATTCTCCTTAGCAGATTCAAATGAGCTCATTTATCCATCAAACTTCTTAGTTATTCACAGAGTTTGGGTATAAGAGGACATACTATCGTTGTGAACTTCGCAGTGCTGTCGGTAGGTGATTACTAGCAACCAAGCTTGGTTATTCAGAGATCTTTACATAATTTTAAACAAATAGAGATTTACTCTCCATAGGAAAGAAAAAGGAAACAGAAATAGAAAGCATTTATATTGTCAATTAATTAATTTTCTGCAGAAATCTGTGAAACCTAACTTATAATTTAATTAGCTTTATCATGCTCACACAAGATTTCAGCTCTTTGCTGACACTCCAATTTTGCCTGTCTTCTTATAAGCTAAACACCAGGCTATAATAATGTCATGCAAGACATATTGTGTATCCATTAATCATTTTTTATTTTCTTTATTGAATCTGATCCCTATATGAGACAAAATATTGAGTTATGTAAGAGTACCATAAGGAATTAAGAGTAAGTGAACATTCAAAAGAAATAATAATAATAATACCTTTATCTTTTAACTGGCTATATTTTCTCATTCGCTTTGATTTCTTCAAGAATTTTATAAAAGTACAGACCATAATTGTGATAATAAAGAGGAAATTATACCAATCTATAATTAGAGTAATAAGGAAAAAGGTACAGCGGATCATAACTGAACCAATAAGAGGAAAAGATAATCATGTTTAATGGCTTACATGAGTGTTAGTGTCTTCTTAATAAATTGGTATCCATTTTCATGGTATGTATCTAAGAAGCCTTTCCTAATATTATCAAATTACCCTCCAGATCTATTGTTGGGAACTTCTGCTAGTCCTGGAAGCTGCTCTGGAGTGAGGCTGCTTTGAATAACCAGAATAACAACAGAATTTCAGACTGGTCTGACCAACAGCTACAATCACCCGTAGCAGCATTTAAGCTCTCTCCAGGTTTATTTAGGGTGTCCCTGTTTTGCATTCACAGATATACACAGGTGTTGTGTGCAGTACCAAGTATGAGATTTGCAAAAGAAATACAGAAAAAAGAGAAAGGTGTAACCTTTCGGGATCACTGTATTTAGGCATGGAAAGATCCTCTGCAAGCTGGGTATACTCAAAAGTAAAGGCGATGGTTTATTTCCTAATATGCAGAGCAGAATAATGTGAATGCAAGCCCGAAAGCTGAGCATCAGTAATTCCTTGCTGCTGCTGATCTCCCATCTTCTGTGGTTTTTACCTGAAGATTTCACAGCTTGCAGCTTTGATATTTTTCCCTTTGAGTCCTTGAGCTGCTGTCCCCATCTCAGCAATCTTACCCCTGTCTGCAATTTCACCTTTCGTATCTTGTACAGCTTGAGTTTACTTGTTTTCCTCACACCTTTTTCTCACAACATAGCAGTTTTCTCAGAGGTTCGAGCCAAGGTCACACAGATGCTCAGCATGAAAACTCAGCCGGGGATCAGAGACGGCTGAGCCCTCCCTGAGGAACCTTACCGAGGCTGGAGTTTAAACGAAACCTCCCCACATTTTCATACAAATGACATTTCATATGGTTTAGCTGTAATTTGCCTTTTGATTTTCCTCTCGGCGATTAAAAAAACCAAGCATGTTTCCTACTTTTACATATTATTAGGGCGTAAATATTTCCTCACCCATGCACACACTTCAAATGTGATAACCTTTACTTTGAAGTGACATTTGCAAAGCTTTTCAGGCCAGTTATCCTTACAGGAGCCCAGATGCTCTTTCTGGGGCTGTAGATGGCTTGGAAGGGCAGGATCAAACCTGGTGAGTGGGACGCTTCACGTGTGAGGAGACCTTGAACGCTTAGAGGACACCTTGGGAGAGAAGCAAGTGTTTTTCCACTAGAAATATCTGAGATACATCTTTTTCCAAGCAGTTTTATCTCTGTCAAATTTCTCAGCTCTATTAGGTAAGTCCTGAAGATAACCCAAAATGTGCATAATTTAGGATATTCAGAAGTGTAAACATCTCTATATGCTTAGGTAAGATCCTGAAGGGCAGTTTAATAATGAACTGAATCATAACAAAAGGGTTTGATATTTCTATAATACATATTGTTTAAATTCTCTAAGCTTCTTAGCCTACTAAATGTCAATTTTTCCTAGACCTGGCCTTTGTTTTCATTCCTTAAGAGTCTTGGACATCTTTGCTATCAAATTTCCCATGTCAGTGTGACATCTATTTCATGTACACATTAAATAATGAAAAGACACTTTTATCTTTGGTGGTGATTTTTCAGAACCTTGCCTTAAATAAAAATTTACATAATGTCAAAAAAACCTTATCATTATAGATAGGTAGAGAGATGGATATAGTCAAAAGTACCACTATATGTACATAATTAGATATATGTATGTATGTTAAAAAGCTCTTATATATATACCTACACATATATATATGGTGTTCTGTCTGCTGGCTTGTACGTCCTTTCCTTTCAATCTCCCAAAGGAAAACCGAGAAAATGACCACTCTACACAGAATTACAAAACGCATTAAATGTATTTAATCTCTAATTTTCGTGCAGGTATTTTTAGTAAGCTAAGTAATAACTAAAATAAGTGTTTCCTCTCACAGCACACAGTTGTGAAACTTTAATTTATATGTTAATTTTTTAATTAAAGGAAAAAATTATAGACGAGGGCTTAGTTTTCTTAAAAAGTACAGCATAATAGCCTAACATTAGACTAAAGTACAATAGTCGAGAAGTATAACAACCTAAACAGCCTGTCCGAATGCCCCCCTTCGCTGAAGACATCCAGGTAACGCCAAGGCCCAGTTCAGCGTTTCCTAACGCCTGAGAAACCACCCGAGGCAGTTGATTGATGTATCCCAGGGTCACCTTGTCAGAGTCCATAGAAATGCTCCACGTTTTGCATTTAGTAACCGTGTCTGCCTCTGTAGGGGACAGATCACACCGACATTTGTCTTAAACATTTCTTGGTACAGAGGAAACCACAAGACACCAGTTTCAGGGCCCTGCGGTGAACTTGCGCCATAACAACGACGCCCACAGCCTGGCGGAATCTCTACGGCGCAAGCGCAACGGGAGGTCAACTGGTGGTCATGGCACTTACTGGGGACAACCGACAACCCCTAAGAACACATCCGCATGCGCAGTGGACTGGAGACACCGCACCATCGCCGTGTGGGAACCAAAGTCTACGTGGCAAACGTGCCGTTGCCTTGACTACTGAAGTACGCACGAAATTTCTTAGAACTGGGCAGACATTTTGGGACGCGGACTGTATAAAATGGTACCATCAGTTGCGAGGGGGGGACCTCCCACCACCGAGACACCAATAAACAAGAGGACCAACGGGACACTGCTGGAGCCACAGGTGGTGATATCTTCTTTGTCTGTCTCTGTCTCTGCCTCTGCCTTTCTCCTCCTCTCCTTATCAAATTGTGAAAGACACGCAGCATGGGACTTGTTTGTCTAGCTGAGTTGTCCGGTTAGGTAGTTGCCATCGAGTTATTGCGTCTAACCTCACGCCTCGTATTTTGTATTAATAAATGTTAAACTGGTTGGCTGGTGTCGTTTCACCTTAATTCAGTCCAAGGGGATCATGCTGTTTGAGGTGCCTTGGGTGCTGTAAAGGGGAGCAGAGAGGGGCGAGGATAGAGGAAGGGAGCGGTGGTGACAGCAGAGGTGGGATAACATGGCCAATGCTGGAAAATAGATGAAGCCAGAAAAAGCATTTTTAGTGTTTCAAGTCTCCTGCTGTTTCTCTACTGCTCAAGGCAGTGATGAGGCTTGAGAATAAAATGGTTTATCATAAGCTTCAGAATTACCTCATTTAAAAGTGGCCTGTAACAAGATTTGGGGGTTATGATTCATTCCTCTGGTGTCACAGCAAATGTGTGTCACTTGGCCATGTTTCCAAATGGGTTGAAGAGACACTGGAGAAAGTCAGTGAATGTGCACATCAGAGAACATTGAAAACTGCCTTAGTTTAAAGAGCACAACTTAGCGTTTCCTGCAGGAAACTGCACTTGAAAAGTTTTGATCAACAAGAGTTGCCATTAGAGTTGATCCCGAATTAATTGTATTTTGTTATTAAATATTTCTATTTACATTACTGAGATAACAATCTCGGCTAAGAATTCTGAATTCCCAACTAGCAACTATATTGGACACTTCCATGCTGACAGCTTATGGATTTATAACCTGGTTTAGGTTTAGGCTGGGACATATTTTCTCCAACGGACATGTCCCTGCAATATACCTATTGAATATCTGAACCTAAAGGTAGACTTTAAAATTACTGGGAGAAACCAAATGACCATGCTTTCCTGGGCTTTTCTCTATTAAAACACTGTTTCACATGCTAGCTTTTAAAAATCATTTGTAGTCTCCATGTTAAGGTCTATAAACTTCATTCTTAACTTTTTATTTCGGCTTTATTCCTGTTCTATGCATTGCCAAATATTGCTTTTGTGTAATTGAAACAGAGCTGTAGTTTGATTATTAAACAGAAGGAAAGTAATTGTCTTCAGCTCTAACAGGGGAAGCAAAGGCTCTCCGTAGAAGAAAACCTTAAATTATGGAAAAGTTGCCTTTTTCAGAGCAGAGCTAGAGAGCAGATGCTGCTGGGGGCCGGCAGCCCCACTGCCAAGGGGTGGCCTTCTGGTTTCGCGTGGTGGCTCAGGGATGTGGGTTTGACAAGACATCTTGTAAGGGGGGTGTATGTACTTATTTGCCTTCTCCACCTCTCTTCTCTCTTCTGCCTTCATTTGTACCTCGAAATATTTGCAATTTAAATATCAGCCCTGCTTTGTGGGACATGTCCTCAGCTGTGCTGCAACCCTGACAACTCTGCCCTGCGGTTTAGACTGGCTTTGCACCTGCAGTGCTGAATTCTTGTGGAAACAAAGCTTGAGAGGTTCAGGCAAAAGAAGGGTATCAGATGGACGAAGCAGCATGGGTGATTTCCTATATGAAGCCTAAGAAGAGAGAGAAAACAGCATGTGACACCACAGGGCTACCATTTTTAACCCTAACATCAGTAGAGGACAACGCAGGTTTCTGCCGTAGCCCACAGATGGCCATGAGTCAAGTAACACAACTGATGCTTGCCAGTTGTTGACGATTCTGTGCAGAGGACACTCCTTTTTTATCTGCCACAGTTGCTTAACCCCCAAAATAACTACTTATCTTACAGTGAAAAGAAAAGCTTGAGGTACTTTAAAATGGTGCTAATCTTGAGTTGTACAACAGCAAAAAAGTACAGGTGAGACCAGTGGTCTAAGACAGACGAAGGAAAGAGAGGCAGGATTTTATTATATTTCTAATTCTGTTTATCTTTCTAGATTACAAAATTGTTGCCCTGTGCTAAGAACAGATCACTGCACCTTCCTTCCCTGTAGGAGCTCATGCCTGATTTTTCTCCAAAACGGGTTTATCTCTCTAGCATTTCTACAACTAGACCATTAGCCTTTGAGCAGATGTCAGATCGTAAGGAACGGCTGCCTGCAGATCAAGTTGCTGCTGCCAACTCTCGCGAGCTTTGTGTCAGAAACAGTTGATTATAATGTCAGTACTGTCCAATTTACGGGCTTAAAGCAGCAGCTGCATACTGCATTTTCCCTGAAGTATTCAAAGATCCTGACTCTTAAAAACTTTGTAGTTCTTGTAATAGAAGTGGGGTAAGTGCTTCTCTATTTACACGTCTCTGTCTGCCAGGATAATTTACAGTTCTGCTTGATTTGCACGGGGATTGTGATCTTTTAAAATGTTACGCTCTGCCCATTTGTTGCTCTCTTGGGAAAACTCACTCTGCTCTGCAAATGGAACGAGTAAGCACGCGTGTGTATCAGACCTTGGTATTATTCAAGGGAACCTGGACTAAGTAAATTAAGCTGAGCTAGAAATCACTTATTAATTCAACCATCTTTTCTATTTAAATAGTGATTATATAGTCTTGTGTATAGATTTTTTGGCTGGGTAAAGATTTGCAAGGAGAGGAAATAATCATTGAAATAAATTGTGTTCCCTTGCTGAATAAGAACACAAGGGTATGGTCTGTTTAACTTTTGCTGGAGGAAACTACTACAGAAGAAGCTTTTTAAAGTATGCAAATACACTTTATGATACATCTCTGCTCTGTTAAGGTTGATGAGCTACAGCAATCTTCTGACCCTTTTACTCTCATAGTAATAATCAAGTAACGTTTGTTTTGCTCAGTATGCTTTATGTTGTTGAGTTTGTTTTAATGCAGCATTAAGAACCTTATTAAATGCAATATTTGCCATACATTCAAGGTGTAATAATAATTCTCTATCACTTGCTACTTTTGTTAATATTAGCAGAGTAACTTGAGACTAGACATGTTCTCTCATTCAGTAGTACAAAATTTCTGTGTACAAAATTTTTCAAGCTTGATCTATTTCGAACTTTCTCTTTAAAATGCCACCTGCTCTTTTGCAGAGCCAGTTAAAAAGGTACAGATTTGAATTTCTTGTTAGTTTTTTTCTTCCTAGAATTCTTGTCTAAAACTTCGTAGGGTCAAATGTTGTGCCTCTGTGTTTTACAATACTACAGTATTTCCTCCTGTCCCATTCCTTTGTAATTAAGAGGAGAGTGCAGAGGGGAATTAATTTTAATTACTGTTTAGACAATAAAAGCTTTAGGAACATTAACATCTCTTGCTTTTCTTAGTGTCATTTTCTCTTCTTCATAGTGACAATGTTTGAAATCTCTTACTATTTCCAGCTTGTTGTTGTGGTTCGGTCCTGTGTGGCATGTTAGAAGTGAATGTGTAAAAAAAGAGAGTGTCAGTGAAACAGCAGAGTTACAGAAAGTGCTCCTCCCATCTCACAGTGCTGTGCATTGGGTACACACATACCCAACTAGATCCCTACTATTTGCATTTCTCACAGCCACCCCAGTTGCCTTGGTTGACTGCGAGATAGGGTGAAAGAGTTTAGCCCTGAGCTAATCTTCACAACCCTTTTCTCACCCAGGTCTTAAAAGATTTTATTACAGGAATGAATGGAAAAAAAAAAAAAATGACTGGCACATAAAGAGGGGAGTTAAATGGCACTAAATGATGTGAGCCTCCTGTGTGGGTACCGCGGGCTGCTGGAGCAAGCATCTGCTTACCCAAACTCCTCGGGAGCTGCTGGACCTCATGTGTCATCCAGAGTGACTACTCACACCTCTAAAGTTTAACATACATGGGGGCATTTGCAGGTTTCTGTAAGTTTAGCATACATGGGGGCATTTGCAGGTTTCTGTAAGTCAAGCTGGAGGCTAGGTAGAGTGTTAGACCAACACTGAAGTCTATTGCCCCCATTCACTTTTTAAAAAAATTAAAAGACAAAAGCATAAATGTTTATGTTTTCTAAAATTTATCTATTTTCTATCTGTTTAGATGAATGCTAAAAACATTGTCTCTGAAGATTCTTCCTTGCTCCTCTGATGCTATCTCCAAGTTAGGAACCTCTGCGCAAAATCTTCCTTCCCCGCCCCCTGCCTCCATTTTATTAATTAATTTCCAAGAATACGCAAACAAGCAGGAGGAGCTCAGATTAGGCCACAGCTGTACTTTCCACAGAAATTAGCTTCATTCCTTTCAAGGACACAAGTGCTCCTCATTAACAAAGAATGGCCTGTTTAAAGTGGCAGGACAGAGTACACTATGTACGGCAGGGCAAAGAGCAAAAATAGAAGGAAGCTTTGTTGAGCATTTTCAAATATTTAAGCCATAGAAATGGGTTTATGCAAATAGTCTTCTTCTGACTTTTCACTTTCCAGGGGAAGATACTGGGGGTTTCATAGCATTTGAAAAAGTTGGGGTAAATAGGACTACTAGTATGCTTAAATGTGGTACATAATTAGCATGTATAGCCTTAGTTTTAAGATCATATTAATTATGAAAAGTTCTCAGGAAACAAAGACCAGGACATACTTAAATTATTAGGCACCACCTACATCTATTAAAAAATCCTTGGCTTTTTAACATTTTAATGTTCATTCTAAGTAGTAGAAGTATGACTACTTCTCATGACTATGGTGGTTGTAAACTTGGTTAAGTTGCTTTAGAGAAAAAAGATCTTGAAAGAAATGCTTCATTTAGGTCTTGGTGTACCTCTGTATGCAGTCACTTCAGAGGTCCTTCATGGACTTGATTTGTTAAAACACCTTCAGATCTTAAGACTTATGAGCAGGACAGTGAAATCAGCCAGTGCTTTGAGTTCATACCAATGCCATCTCAATGGCTTGCTTCAGCCCAGGCATCTACTGTGACAAAAGCATGTAGTTCAGAACTTCTGTAGACCTGGAAATCCTTGGATTAAAACTTGCCTTCAAGCTCCAGTGTTCACAGGATGCATGTTTATGTGTGGAAAAATCTGTGCCTAGTGATGTTTGTTATCACTCTTTATTGATTTGAGAACATGAATTGCCAAAGTAACCTCTAACAGAATAACGGCTAGTCGGGCATGGCATTTTCCATCACAGATCATAAAACGTCCTGTTCATCGTGCCAGTGGAAATGCAGGTGGTTAAGTCATCTGCTAACTGAAGTAGTCCGAGTCTGCTCATATGACTTTACCTCCCCTGGTCTGGCTTCTTCAGTTCTATGTTTTTTTAGTGACAGAGTTTTTCTGAAGCACTGTACCAAATACTAAGTACTAAACACAGTCTTTGCAACACAACTAACTAACAAGAACTTACGGTTAAAGACTGCGGAGTGTTGTGCAGCAGCACCATCTTATTTGTAATGCCCTTGGGATGACCTACACCCTCTTTGAATAAACTGTTTTGGCTCTGGTACTAAAACATTGCAATACTAATTCTGAATTTCTTTTTTCCTGTGTTTCAGGTATCATGATTTGGACAAGTGGCACAAGTCTCTATACCAGATCTCTTATGTGGCTTCTTCTCCTGTATATGTTCATCAGGAAGGTAATGCCTGAAGATAACATCATTACAACCAAGAAGGGCAGAGTTAGAGGGACGAACCTACAGGTACTGGGGGGAACTGTGACAGCCTTCCTTGGAATACCTTATGGACAGCCACCCATTGGTAGACTGAGATTTCAAAAACCAGAACCTCGTGAGAAGTGGTCAGATGTCTGGGATGCCACAAAACATGCAAACTCTTGCTACCAGCTTATAGATACAACTTACCCGGGATTTCCTGGATCAGAGATGTGGAATCCAAAAACTAACCTAAGTGAAGACTGTTTATACCTTAATGTATGGATTCCTTCTCCCAAACCCAAGAATGCAACTGTCATGGTGTGGATATATGGTGGTGGCTTTGAGACTGGGTCAACCTCCCTACCGGTCTATGATGGCAAGTTTTTGGCCAGGGTGGAAAGAGTCATTGTAGTTTCCATGAACTACCGGACTGGTGCATTGGGATTTTTGGCTTTGCCAGGAAACCAGGAAGCTCCTGGAAATGCAGGTTTATTTGATCAAAGATTGGCACTTCAGTGGATCCAGGAGAACATAGCAGCATTTGGAGGCAATCCAAAAAGTGTGACTATATTCGGAGAGAGTGCTGGCTCGGCTTCTGTCAGCTACCATATCCTTTCTCCTAAAAGCCATCCTTTATTCACAAGAGCCATCATGCAAAGTGGATCTGCAAATGCCCCCTGGGCTGCAATAACAGCATCTGAAGCCAGAAACAGAACAGAGGCTTTAGCTAAACAACTCCAGTGTCCCACCAGCAATGAGACAGAGCTAATTCTCTGCCTCCAAGACAAGGACCCAAAGGATATACTGGAGAATGAAAAATTTGTTGTAACATATGAGTCTCTTTTACAAATATATTTCTGTCCAACTGTGGATGGAGATTTTCTTGCAGACATGCCAGAAAAGTTGATTGAGAATGGCCTTTTCAAACACACACAGATCTTAGTTGGTGTTAATAAAGATGAAGGATCAGCATTTCTAGCATATGGAGTCCCTGGCTTAAGCAAGGATGGTGATGGCTTGATCAATAAAACAGAATTTGAAGCAGCTTTAACTCAGTCCTTCCCAGAAGCAAGCCAACTTGCAATAGAATCGATCATTTTTCAGTACACAGATTGGGAAAATGAGCAAAAGCCAGAACATTACCGTGATGCCATGGATGATGTTGTTGGCGACTACAATATAATATGTCCTGCAATGGAGTTCACCAAAAAATTTGCACAACTAGGACACAACGCGTTCTTTTATTTCTTTGAACATCGATCCTCAAAGCTGCCTTGGCCAGAATGGATGGGAGTAATGCACGGTTATGAGATCGAATTTGTGTTCGGATTGCCCCTAGAAAGAAGAGTGAATTACACCAAAGCTGAAGAAATCTTAAGCCGGTCCATGTTGAGATACTGGGCAACTTTTGCGAAAACTGGGTAAGTTTACAGTGGAAGTTTGTTTGATTGGTCAGATGCTTGTTGTTTCACAGGCGGAAAAAGCTTAACTGTTTTGGTGGTGATTTGAAGCCTGATGAGAATGATGAGGAAGGATTAATTGTTCAGCTATCCAGAATTCCTATTTTAGTTCTGATAAAAACACAGTCATTGTCAAATAAACTGTTGATGAATAGCTCACTGTATAGGATGAGCTTAAGAAAACAATGTACATCCACCCATAAAAGCAAATGCAAAACATTTTTTTGCCATGGCAGCAGTTGTTACAAAGGCAGGTAATGGTTTCAAGTTTTAGAAACAAAATATTTCAAATTCTGGGAAAGACTTCCACCAGTAGACGTAGGAGCAAAAAGCCCAATTTCCTTTAAGATGTAATTTGCTCAGAACATGCAGGTGTGTAATATGGAGGTATATTATGTTCACATGATGAAGTGATTGGGATTGCAGGATGTTCTTTTCAGAAAGCCTATTCCATGTGTACTGTAAGTATAATCCTGGGTTTCACTGAAGCCGATGACAAATCCCTTGCTATTTCCATTAGACTCATCTTTAAGTGAAATATGTCCTAGCCTGTATAAGAAGCAAATAAGCATATTTCATTTGGATGTTTGAAATGGATTAAATACAACCCCTCATTCAGTCTATTTAGCTGGTGTCCAAGAGAAGTGATAGAGCCCTTGCTCTGCTCGGCAGGGCTATGGGGCTGTCAGTGCAATTTTCTGTTTGAAATGAAAACATTTCGGTGTGGTAAGAAAAACAGCCACTACTACAGTCATGTACGATTACTCTCAAGGCTGCAAGCCTGATGGGATAGGGAGGTGTCTTGTCTTCTCAGAAGCTTGGTCTGTGCTCTCTCCTGAGAAAATTATACACATAAAAATCTGTGCCTATGAGAATGTACAACCAAACACTTAATTCACACTTTAAAAATGTTTAATTAACTTAAATTTTAAAATCCTGCATTAATTTAACTTCCATGGTGGACTTTTCCTTTGATTTGTTAAGGATATTTTGACTTGTAAAGGCTGAAATCAACTTTGGAACAGGATCTAATTATTTTTCTTAATAGATTAGAAATCAGAGGAGACCGCTGTGCTCAGTCCATATAAGTTGTACATAAACCAAAACAAGGTTAGGACTTAACCATTTCCAGTGATGAAAAATCCAGAACAAATGTTGGTAGGTTGTTCTACAGCTTAATTGCACTTAAAACAGTTACAGTTATAAAAGGAAGTTTTGTGTCTGGTCTGAATTTGCCTATTCTACATTTTCCAGGTGCTATGTTTTGTTTGACAATTTCTAAGCTTTATATTATGATTTGTGTTCCATATAGAGATAATTCTAGGCTTTATTCAAACAACCCTTAATCCTTTTTCTGGCTAAATAAAACAGGTTATGCTCTTGAGGTTTTCACTATAATGCTTTTTTTTTCCAAGTCTTTAAATAATAACTATGCATCTTCTTTAAAACTGTGATTCATCAACACCTTGTTGGAACTTTCCTTAATGGAATTAAAGACTGTCATCCCCAAAGAGTCCTAATTACAGCTGTCATCCATCCCCTCTAGTTCAATCTGATATTCCCCTGTTTACTCATCCAAGGAAAGCACTACTTGCTTTGACCGTGGCGTTAGGGTAGGAGCTGCCGTGTGCCTGCCCGTGGGCAGCGGCTCTGTAACCTGCCCCAATCCCACGGTCCCAGCTTTGTGCGGTGGTTCTGCTTCGGCTCGGAAAGATGCTGCGCTTGGTGGCTGGCACCAACCTGCAGGCAGCCCGGCTGCTGCCCGCGCCCTGCGTCGTCCCTTCAGGCTACGCTCCGAGGTGAACCAACAGCTTTTTTTTATGTGCATCCTTTTTTTAACAGATTTGCTTATCCATAGGTGGGATTGATTGTTTGCCTTGATACGTAGGAATATTAATTATGTTAACAAGTTCTATCCCCTTTATACATTGGAGCCTGTAGTATTTTTTTTTACCATAACTGATGAACATATTAAAACTCAGAAAATTACTATACAGATAGCTATACTCATCACTGCACAATGTTTTAATACAGGTTTTATTCTTGTAAAATTTAATCTAAAATTTAATCTATGAGCTCTTCCTGCTTCCCTCTTTACTTGGAGCCTGATGACACCACTCCACATGAATTTGGTGGGAAAGACTGTAGCACCGAGAAAAGCATTCCACAGGGGTGTACGTTCTGGAATTGAGCTGTGCGGTTGATTCATCAATGCCAAAAATGCATCTGATTGATAGACTCCCAAGATGAAGGCTGCACAATGAGGCCAGGTAGAGCTTGGTAACAATTCCTGCATCATGAAGACATGCTATGACAACATTGCTTTGAAGCTGGTGTCGTTAGGCCCTTAATGGACAGCAAACGGAGTGAAGGCTCCTTATTACGCACTACAGCTTTACAATCTGCCCTACAGGAGTTTGCAGTCAGGATCTTATACCAGAGATAACGGATCTTTCCATTAAACAGAACTATTTCTCAGTAGGAAAAGAGAAATTCAGGTCTATATTAGATTTTGCAGAACAATATTTACATTTCTGTGAACTATTGGTTTCCACTGGATTATATATGTATATTTAATTTTTATGTATACATGTATATAATTTTTATGTGTGTGTATATATTGAAAAATCTCAATAACCTGCTGTGCAAAATAGAATACACTGTCCCTGTCACTGTAGCTAGCTAAAATTAGACAACATAAGGTATGTTCAGGTTTAAGTTTATAGAAGACAGTCCTGTCATCTAGTCTTATTATCATTTGCACTATAATTAGATTAGCCTACAGATTGAATTTCAGGTGGTTTCCACAGCAAACAGCAAATAATCCCTTCCTCTGCTTCCACCGCAAGTATCAAAAACATCACTATTATTGTAAGCAATACAATCACGCGATTTATGTACCAGTAAAAGATCAGATCAGTATTAACCCATCGTGTGACACTTTCTCATCGTCCACAACACAGACCCCTAAGGCTCTGTAACACATTATTCATAGCGTACAATGAGTGGGGAAATAATTAAAGTTGTTAATAATTCCAAAAGCAATAGGTGATTCTTGTTTTCCTGGCACCTTTGAGCACAGAGTAAACATTTATAAAGAACCAGGAAAGCCCCGTTTGACATGAAGTTTATAGTAAACTCCGGCATAATGAAAGGGCAAACGTCTGAGGGGAAAATTACTTTACCATTGATGTCTCCAGTAGATGAGGAGAAAATCAAGCAAAAAGATGAAAATCAGAAATATTGTACAGCACAACATTTAGTGAGGGCGTTTGACCTAATATTCTAATGTGCAGAAGTACAAAAGCACAAGGGAGGGAAAAGCTGCCTGCAGAGATAAGGTAGAGTCAACAAAAGCTGAAAGAAATCAGGTTTCTCCTGGTACTTGCTGGTTGGGAGGGACCGAGCAGCAGCTCAGCTCACCACATGCAGAGCTGTTTCTCACAAGGGGTATTCAAGCCCATACTTTGACCCTAATGATCTCTGGTTTTCATTCTCACGTGAGCGCTAGGAATAAAAATGGTGATATGAAAAGTCAAAGGTATGCCCTCTAGGAGCATTTTCTGTTTCTTAGAAATATCTAATGTCACGTAAGAACAAAAGAAAAGATGTCAGGGAGAAAAAGACAAGTGATTCCTTCAAAGGATCCCAAGAGCGTATGTGAAATTCTTGATTTCTACATTTCTCAATAAACAAAAGGAGACTATCAGCCAGCCCAAAAGTTTCCCACTCAACCACCACCCCCATCAATAGCCGATGCAATTTTCCAAGTCTCTAGGCACTTCTTATTTCACATCCTTGCTAAAAATATATATCGGTGATAACTGACCATTTTTGCTGGAAAATTAACAGGGAAAAAGATTTTCTATTTTTGAATATGAATAGGGAATGGGTAGTGTAGGTGATTCAGTAGGAGATGGGAACAGATGTTTCACCTGTGAGGCTTGAAGTTAGATGCTGGTGTTATACACCAATATCTCTCTTCAGTACCCAAGAGAATAGTGTCATTTTTAGGAATCTGCCACATATTTACATGGTCTGTAACATCTGTGGAGACCCTGCTGAAACAGTCATCTTTGACAATAAGCCACTGCTTTTCAGTCATGAGATTCCCTGCAGATTCATTATCCAGAACAGGATTCGGTGGCATGGGAACCCCTGCGAACTATGGATACTGTCTCTACCTCTGTTACTGCCCGTAGGGACAGGCTGCTACCCACTGTCTGCAGTATTTACCCATATAAATAATGTTACTTCATATCACATAGTCTGAGAAGAATGAAAAAAAATAAAGCAAGTTACATTGTGGGTGTGACTGTTCAAGCAGTTAACATGGAGTAGCTTGAAGAAAGGACAGACTGGGTGGCCCGTAAGATTCCCGGTAGTGATGTTTAGGATCAGCCCTTTGGATTATTTCTAGCTAATGCTAGTCCTGATGCTCATAGATAGACTACAGGACACAGGTAAGCACCCACCATGGAGCTGTGGCTCGACAGACTGACCGTGTGGGTAACATACCCTCCAGTTATACTCTCGCAGCATCTCTTCCCCTCAAAAATATGCTTATGATTTATTTCAAGAGCAGGTCTGAGTAATGAGTGCTACAGATTATGTTAGACTCTTGCAAAGATGTGCTACACTTGGAGAAAAATGCCGTGCTCTGATTCACAGTGTTTAGAAGAGCATCACTCCAGTAATTAGTCTTGTCTTCCATGAGACATGGAGACAGTTCCTGCCCTTCCCAGCATGGCTGAAGCGCCTCTGCCCTCCAGTCCTGGGCATTCCCAGTCTCCCGGGTGTACTGGTAGCTGAAGTCTACTGGCAGCTGAACACTTGTATCTTCCAATGACCTTTTCACGTTAAAATTGGATTCAATGTATTGAGGGAGAAAGTGCATAGGTAGGAATGTCCTGGCTGAACAGTGTGAAGTCAGTCTTGAGGTGGATACTGATGTCCATTAAGGTGCAAAGAAAGATAACTATTACTAAACTGCCAATAAAATCCTAGGATTGGAAGACAAAAGCTTCCAGGTGCGCCAATTCCTTTTCTGTCACCTGAACTCCTCTGCTGTGTCATTATCACTACAATTTTTAATGCCTGAACTTTCAGTATCAAATAAGGTTGACCAAGTATCCCAGCCTTTCCTAGTGCTATTAGCATAATTCCCTAAAATACTTTCTTTTTGCATGTATTTCAGCCTTGAAAGAATAACATTGTCATCACAGCCTCAAAAGTCTCTGTTCTACCAGCCAGGGAAGAAAAAAGGTTATTACTGGTGCTGTCTGAATAAATCAAGTATAATAAAATATTAGGGTTATAGGAAAGAACAGATACCAAAATCAATCTCCTTGATTTATATTTTGATTTAAAATTCTTCCATTCACCCTGACCCAGGGTCTCCTCAGCTGATTCTTTTATTTAAGAATATCAGCAGCTGAATATCAATTAGTAGCCTTAAAATCATTTAATAAAATGCCAGACATCATCAAAATTAGGCAAGCAAAGAGAAGTGGCCAAACTGCATTCAGCAGAAAACCATGGTGTGATACCATATGGAAGGGGCTGGATCAGGCTCAGTATGGTTATGTTTGTCTATAGGTAAAGTTCTTTTTAACAATATTAAGTTAGTTTTCAGTGGCCTTCTCCTGAATGCTTTCTGGCACACTTTATTTTAAGTGATGTCCATGGTGGAAGAATTTAAATTTCTCTTTCTAAACACTTTTAAAATTCATTTCTCTGCTGCACTTTTGTTATTCTTCAGAAAGCTTTTGAAAGTAAGCAAGTGATACTAACAGGTACTATCAATCATAAGCAGCAGAATGCTCTGCTAACTCTAGTAAAAGGAAGTTTTATTTATCGTGAAAAAATATATGGCATCCCAAATAAGTGGTTGCTAGGTTATGCCTTTTGCATTACTTTATTCATCAGATTTGGTAACTGTATTCTTTAGACATGAGTGACGTAAACTGACAAGGAGACAGACAAATCAGATGAGACGAAAACTCAAACAAGAATGTAGTGGAACATACAAAGATAATATTTTTAAGGCTTTGTGAAAAATGTTTTGGATAAAAGGAAACTGGCAAAACTTGTCTCGCTGCCAGTTTTACAACCGCTGAAACAAATCTTTGCAGCTTTTTCTATAAAGTGAAGTCTTTGAAATATTTCCTCCTATGTTTTAGGGGAATTTGTGAGGCTTTGATTGTCCCACTAAAGCTCTGAAGCACTTTGCCTGGTTATTATTGCCTTTCCCTGATGTTCCACTGGTAGACATATAATAAATTTCAGTGCTTTTGTTACCAACTTATCACAACATGTTTATAGAGAGTCGTTTCAGAACTGTGAGAACAAAAACAACAGCCTCATATAGAGTCCAGACAGCAGATTGAACTGGGGACCTATATACTCTATGTATGGAAAGGAATGAATATACCAGGGAAAAAAAAGAAAATAAAAAACTCCAACCACTTTTAATTGTCTAATACTTCAGAAACTAGGAAGTTTTACATACCACTAAGCCATTTCATGGTAAGAAATTTCCTGTGGGTTGTATTTCTTCCCGAGATGAGCCCATGTTCACAGGGACAGAGGCAGGTGCCTGGTTGGAACCACTCAGCAGAGACGTGGTGCTGGTCCCCAGTGGGGCTTCAAACACACCAGAACTGTCGCTCAGTGGGACCAAGGGAGGCTTTCCCTCAGGCTGCTGCTTCTGGCACCTTGCATTTATCTAGAATAAGTCATTTTTCATCTCAACTAGTGATTTGACTGGATCAGGTCAAGAATCCAGAACAGAAGATTTCTGGGTGTGAGGTAAAAACTGAAGGAGTATAAATGAAGCATGAGAGGTTTCTAAAAATACAAAAACATACATGGAAAGGAAGGTCTTCCCTTCCCATGTTAGGGAAAAGCAAAGCTTTAATTTTGACCCAAAAGGGCACATGCATTCTCACACGCACTGTCTTTCACCGGAACCACCTCTGAGCCATGAACAATATTGTGGAAATCATAGCCGTGAACAAAAATAAGGTCAAATTTTAGGAAACTTACTCCTATTTCTTCACCTTTACTTTTGGTTTTTAGGTTCTTAAAAATGACTCGTCATCTTTCCAGGGTCCACAGGTATTGTTATATTCAGAAGCAGTAATGGAAACATCTTTTCAGTAATCTACTTGGAAATAGTGCATCATGGAAAAAATCAGTAACTAGAGACGCGCATTTGGCAGTCATCTCTCTCTTTCTGGCTTGCAAGCCGATAAGCTGTCATTGAATTTCAAAATTGAAAACAGGAGTATTTGATTCAGTCATCTTTTGAAAATAGGTCTGGGATACAAATTGTTTAGATTAGTTTAATATTATTACAAATATTACAAAATTACAAGAAGTAGTCTTGTTACTTTCCCTCTGTACAGCAAATGCAATTCCATCCATACAGTTTTTATTCTCTACAACAGATGAGTCAAACTATTATTTTCAAACATGAGATGAGAACATCTATTCAGGAAATGTCTAAATATTTTAGGATTAATTGAGTGAGACATAAAACTAAAACCTAACTATAATGCAAAGTTTTACCTTGAATATAACAGTGGCAATGCTTTCTAGAAACGGGTAAGCTCTAATACAGTCGTCAAAGGCTGCGGGATTAAAGCCACCAGTAATAATGCACTGTCCTGCGACTGAGCAAGGTGAACTCCCGTGTCTGCAGAGACATGCAAACATGCACGCACAGGCACAAGAAAAGAAATGGTAAAGTGGCTCTCTCTGAGGAGGGTTTTTGAAGAGCTATGCTGTCTTTGGCTGACCCTGTAAAAGAAAAGAGGGAAATATCTGGGATTTGGCTCTACCTATTCTCATGACAGAGCCTGTACTGGACACAGTTCCCTGCTGTGCCAAGAACCCAGCAAAGAGCCTACACTGCTACATTTTGGGGAAAGAAGAGAAATAAAGAGATACAGCTGTTCCAAGAGTTGAAATAAAATCGTGGTATGATAGCTACCTCAAATTTGGGAGTGGGAATAAGAAGCTTGGATGGAAATAGTCTAGGGTTTGATGGAAAGTACATGAGTAAGAAAGATGGGAAAACAAGACAGGGAAATGCTAACTGATGCACAATGCTAGGTGAAAAAGAAAAGACATAGAGAAGAGAGAAAGAACAAAAAGAAACGGAAAGATAAAAGAAGAAAATGTCTGAGAGGCTTGCTAACCATTTTGGGGAGCGAAAGAGTCTGTGAACAGTGAAATGAAGGAAATGCACGCGTGAACTTATGAGTTATGTGTAAGGCAAGTTCATGTATAAGAGCAAAACACTTCAGAGACAATCTAGGATCGGGGTTGCTTTCCCTATATCATAACTTTGGCAGGCATGTAAACACACGGTTGCAAAAGTCACTGTGAAATTCTAGTTAGTGTTCACCCACAGTTAATCCTCTTTTTAGGGGCACTCTTCTTCTGTGCTGCTTTTCTGCAGCTTAGTCCTTGTTTAATCATCAAAAGGCAGAAATTGAAGTTTAAAGGTCGGCAAACCCCATTTTTCTGGGTGGTTCTGGAACACTAATCTGAAGTCCTACTGAGAAATTTCACACGAGGAACGGAAACCTTTCGGTACGCATTTTAATTTACTCCCCAATGCAAGAGATTGGCTTGTTTCAGGGAAGTGGCAAAGGGGAGAAGAGAGGAAATGAGGAGCAGCAGAGGTTACCTAACACCATATTTTTGAAGGTAGCTCAATATGGTGTTTAATTTTTTTTTCAATCAGCTGCAAGAGAAGTCAGTTGTGGGTAAATGTAGTTAGCAATTTAGTCACAGGATTTGTGAGATTCTGCCCCCACAAATGTAGAAGCTGCATAAGTAGAAATCAGGCATTTCATGCTTCCAGTTAGTGATGTTACACAATTATATGCTAGTGCAGATGTAAAATTAAAAGCTGCCATCGTCTGCTTTCTCAGACATCTCTGGCCGCCATCTGTGTTCTCTACCTTTCCTTGAGGGAACATAAGACACTTCCTAATTTCATAAAATACAAACTCTAGAGTGTTGCCTCAAATTTACACCAGAGAGATCCTTTTTCTACTGGAACTGCTGTTCAAATACTGTGGTTTTTATTTTAACTAATGAAGTTTTAAATATCTGCCTCTTGTGAATGTTATTCACCATGGTGTTCTCAAGGAGTAGCCTCCAAGTGAATTTTCTATACAACTGGATATGCTTAGAGGTTTAACAGTTGTTTTTTCCTAGTTATGTAGTCTGCATACTATAATTTCCACAAAAGCCCTCTCAGTTTTGAAAGAGAAGGACTTTGAATAGGCTCAGATATCCTCTCCTCTTTACATACTATTTCTTCTCGAGAGCATGCCTTTCATGACTCTCAGTCCAAATGTTGGTAGTTGGAGATCTCCCTCTTGGTGTAGTTCAAATCAGACTCAGAGGATGTTATAATGCTGGGACGTATTTGAATGTGTTTATCAAAGAAAGTTACATGTAACTTCCACTTGTAAATGTCAAACCTACAATGAGTTTATAACAGAGATAAGAAAAGACTATTTTTTTATTATTATCTATTTTTAAATATCTTTTTTGGGGGGGTTATGAACATTATAGCTTCTCATTTACACTTCCCATAATGAAGTATCAGTGGTTTCAGATGAAGTAATAACTCATATACATGCTACTGAAAGCTACCTAATGGTTTCATTTCTAGGACTGCTCAAGTTGACCTAGATTACCTGGTAGCTGAAGTTTGTGACTCATGCTTTTCCTACCATTCACAGAAATAAAACAGTGGCAGTAATGGAAAATATCAAGAAAAATGCTACTGTGATCAAGTCCATCAGGACACAATGAATCTGGATGATTTTATTTGGTGCAGGGCTATGTAGAGCATCCATCTTGAAAAGAAATCATGATTAGGGCAACTACAATTGAAAACAATTCTTAAATACTATATTCTAGTATAGAATCTACTATACAGTCTGTACTGAAAATTTGGTCTCTAGAGATAAGAAAAGCATTGAATCCATTTATCTAACAATTTCTGAGTGTCTGGGATGAACTCTATTAATGGAAGAGAAAGCAAGAGATGGAAACAACAGTCATATAAACATGAGTACAGTATTCACTCTTTCTCACAACCAACTGGGCTGACAAATTTTACCAAAGCCACTGAGAATTTAAAACACAGTATTAATAGTACCATGGCAATGAAAACATTTTTCTCTCCCTTTACACACTCTCTTTAGGTTTGTCCCAGGGAGCAATTCTGGTTAAGGTACTATGTAAGTTCGTGTTTTTCCAGGTCATGAGAAGGAGAAGCGAGGTTGTAGAGGAGATAAGACAGTTTCAGAGGATGAGTAAAAGGACAAGTGCCATGTGCCTTCCTGTCTACTTATTCTTTTACTTACCTTCTATGGAAGTTAATTCCTCCTCCAAGGTCTCAATAGAGTTCAGGACCTCCTTCCATTTCCAAATAACCCTTTTCAACCTCTACAAGTAAGACTAAAAACTATAGTTTCATTTGATTTCTTGCTGCAGCCAAGAGTGTAAAAAAAATAACAGCTTTGAAAAGTGGTCCTTGAAAGCTAAAATTGATGCCATACAAAAGGGCATAAGGATCTTACAAAATGCTTTACAGGAACATTAAAAAAAAAAAAAAGGCAAAAATATTCCTTTAGAGTAAAGAAGGACTAAGCCATAGTGTTGCCTCTCTCATGTCTATTCAAAAGTGATGTAAATACAAACTGTGAATATTCACACCAGAACCTGGAGTCCTGGAGAAGGTGTGAAATCATCATTGTGAATGCTGTCCGCAGGAGAGAAGCTTCTTTTGTAAACAGCTACAGGTATTTCTCCAGCTGGGACCTGATCCAAAGCTTTTGAAGTCAACCAATCTGTTCCATTTGTTTGGGTTTGGATCAGCCCCTAACTAGTAATGTGATTCACCTCAAAAAGTGCTGGACTGGTCTTCAAACACCATGCAAAATAATGCATCAGATGCGAGGCATGTTAAGCAGAAGGAATGTAATACGTTTGTAAACTCTTTACTGCTTTATCACAATAGATAATCCAAACATGTAAATGACTACAATTATATGTTGTAGGTATGTTATATTAGACACTTGTCACATTCAGCTTAGTGTGACTGAGCATCACACCGAGTGATGAGTATTTCTTAAAACAAGACAGGATAAAACATATTTTTGGTGGTTTAAAATTATCTCCAGATTAATGTCAAAGTGTCACCTATCTCCCTGAACTCAATTTAACTTCAAATCTTTTGTCTTCTTGAAGTCATACCATTAAGCTAAGGATTATTCACTGGTTTGGGGTTGTTTGGTTTCATTTTGGTTTTTTTTTTCTTTTCCTCTTGCCAATCACCGTTCCCACTGTGGCAGCGTCCACCATCGCAGGCTCTATCCATTTTCAGAGCCTGCTTTCTTTTCTTTGGCCAGAAATAATGGTCTGTAATGAGAAAGCTGTGAGATTCAGCATGGTCTCAGTCTCGTCTTTACACTTTCTCCAAAACTGTGCAGATCATGCATGTATTTGGGATGTACTGTCTGAGATACTGAGGGATCTGTGACTGTCAGGACTTTAGGACTGTAGTGTAGATTTGCTGAGAGGACAGGAGACATGGGTCTGATAGTCCTCAGTCAGAGGGACCCAGAGGATATTGGGACAACACTGTTCTCATTTAAATCAATGTGGACCTTCTTTATTATTTAGAGCTAAATTTAGAGAAAGGTCTGGTCACATTTAACTTTACCAGTTGCTCAGGAAAGGACATTTTAACTCGCTTTCAAGTTTCTAGGGCTAGTGACTCTTAGACAGAATGGTGGGACTGCTGTTCCAGACCTTGTATGATGATTGCGTCTCCTCATATCCTATAAAGATAGTGGAGTTTTGGGCAGGGGTTCCTGAAATAGCACCAGGCTTTGCTGGAACATTTTCACAGTAGAAGAGACCTACGTGCAGGAGCGCCAGTGTGGGCCCAGGAGGTTAGAAATACACAGCCAGGGTCTGAAGGGCTCATTAGCTCTGGCTCGGCTGACCTGGCTCGTTATTACTGCTGATACCAGAGCAGACTCCAATCCAGGAGCCAGGGATTTGAGGCACTGAGTTCCTAAATGCATTGCAAGCATGCCGAAAGAGCTAAGGCAGAACATCCTGGATCTAAATTGCTCAAATACTCTATTATTTATGGCCAATACCTTAAGATCTACCTTGTCAGTACCTTATATATAGCAGGAATTCACAAATAAGTACCAAAACATGCACAAGCAAGAATCATTCCAAATTGATCGGTGCTTCATGAGGCTGTTTTGAGCAGAACACAGTAAGACCAAAAAAGAAGCAACAGCTTGTTGCTTCATTTCCTGAAACTGATATCGGTTGCAATAGTGCATACCGTGATAATTTATAGTTTAAGACATTTAAACACGCAATTGCTGTCACCAAGCTGGAATCTGGAAGGAATATCGTGAGCTATATTTAGCCTGTGAAGGTGTAAGAAAGCCTAGCTGCAAAGGTCCTTCTCCAATTTCTGTCAGTTAAAAAGTATGCCAGCTGGATCCTACAGGTTTCTTCAAGGATCAGCAGAAGAAATAATATTTACCTACAATATAACTTGCAAAGCAGTTTCCTTTTGCTGTGGCTCAGGGGCACTTTATAGTCACTAAAGTCGCACGTGTGATTTGTGAGTGAGAACTGAGCACAACAGAATACAATGAACTTCCCGTAAACAGCTGCTTAAGAAAAGGGATTTGAAGGATTCAAATCTGCAACCTCTCTCAGACTTGTAGTCCTCAATCATATGAGTCCTTTCATTTATTACAGTGGGAATCTGAGTAAGGCTCAAATGTCACAGAATCAGGACCAATGATTTTTGCATCTTATTAAAGAACAAAGGTTTAATTACTACAGATTTCCAGAAACTGGTTACTATTTTCTTGCAAGAATTAAGTTCTTAATAAATAAGACAATGTTTTCAAACACAACCAATTTTTTTTTTTTTTTTTTTCTAAGTTCACCAGTTCTTCATAGTGCCACAGAAGTACAGGCCTGATACCTCAAGAATGCTGATGCCACAAGGCTGCATGGAAGCTTAGTGTGTGAAACAGATAATCATGGGTGCTTTCCAGTCACCCAGTATTGCACAGGCTGACAATAGCCCTGTCTGTGTTGTCACCTTTCAGTATGGCAGTTTTTAGAGCTTGGGTATTATAAATGGCACCACTCACCCTTTTCAGCTAATAGATTAGATAGCTGCTGTTTTTCCCATTAGGCTAAGAAGATGAAAACCTTAAGAGAATATTTTAAAATAAAATATTAAGTGTGGCAGTGCATTTGTACGGAGGGTCCATCAGTTCAATAGATATTGATGGTTAGTGATCAGCTGATATTAAGGAATACTCTGAAGAGCTCTATCAATTAAATAAACACTAGCAAGGTAACTTGTTATGCAGTGTCACGAATAAAGAGCAGCAATCGGTAGCAGTAGTGACATCAAAATTAATATATGTATTTGTGAAGCAATAGCATGTCAGCTTTCCAATTCACTTATTTAGGGGTGGCACTTCCCCCCCTTGCTTGTTATTCCAAATGGACCAACTCATAAACTTTGGATAATGGACAGAAAAGTACCCTTGTCATCCTGTCTTTGCTTTTGCAGTTTCTAATAACAAAAAACCTCAGAGTGTACAGTTTGATGTAAAATATTTTGGCATAATGTAAAGATTTTATCGAAGAAGTACATCAAATCATTTTAGTAGGTGGTAGACAATTAGTTGACTTGGGGAAATGTTCTGGATAACTGTCTGAATTAAAAATAAACAAATAAATAAGTTCTCTATACTGAATCTTACACAGGTGGACCCAATTGATGGTGATATTGCATCAGATGCAATCTACGCAGCAAGAGCCTCTCAGATTTATACAGCTCTCAGTCTCTGAATGGAAAGATTACACAGTAATTATAGCTTCTGGGGATGTTTTTACAGTTAACATTTTTTTTTTTTACAGGTATTACAGGTATTTCTTCGATCTTTCCCTTGCTAACTTTTCTAAGGAAAGTTTCCAGAACAAGTTCATTTTCATTGTTCCAATAGTTAGGACTGCTCCTCAGGTTAAGGACTTTGAGTCTTCAACCTCACAGCCCTCTCCGGTGTCTACTTAACAGTGAGTCATCTGAAGCTAATAGCCTGGTATGAAGAAACCAGCATTAAGCCAAATTGTTTGAGGGTTTAAGAAGATTCAACCAGTAGTTAACAGTAAAATCTGCTCTTCTTTTTAATAGGACTGGCCTGGAAAGTATCTGTTAAGCTCCCAGTCGTACCATCCAAGCAAAGCCTTACACAAACATGCACTGTCACCACACCGTCATCCCCCTGGGGACCATGCCACCACCCAAAATTGATATTAACCTGGCAGTTGTTGTGTTGTGATGAGAAAACGAACATAGGTATAAATATCATGCATCGTGGCCTTTAGAAATTATGTGAGACATCTGGATACGTTTGCCTGACTAATGCCGCAAACACTTCCCGCCCCTCTGCAGCAAGTGGTGCTCTGGAGGGCTGATGCTCCTCATCAGCTCTCCCACTAATTAGGAGCGCCCTTCTGTCCAAGTGGAAAAGAGGGAAAACAACAAAATGTTTTCTTCCGGGGCAGGGGGGGGAGGAAAAAAAACCCAAAATGTTCATCCATTTGGATTAGATAAATATATTTTGATTGGGCATGTTGTTCAGTGCCAGCATGATTAATGGTGTTCTACATGACACAACCACTAATAAAGCAATTGTAAAATTGAGATAACTTTTTAAGATACAAATCTTGTGGCCTTTCCTCAAAACATACGCTATCCCTGTTGTGCCTCCTCTGAAGTCAATGGGATCACTCGTAGGTTGAGGCATCAGCAGGAAGGACACAGGCTTCGGCCGTACCGCAGAAAGAAGCACAAAAGGCTGGCATAGCCCAGCCCTTGGAGGAGCAAAGAGTTGGAGGGCAAAGCTTTGATGGGGACCCTTCACATGATGATGTTACTCAGGAGCCTTTACCATCCTATCATTTTTTAAACCTACCTGTAGTTTCATTAAAGCAAGCAGGCATGTTTACTTGTGGTGCAGTGACAGTTTAGTCTGTGCTATCAGTTATTAGTTTGGTATCTTTGTTTCTGTTGTAAACGACATAACTCCACTTCCAACCCCTTACTCGCCAAGATCAACTGTTAATACTATAGCCCAGTTGATGCTTTCTCATCCTTTTGTTCATTTTTCCTTAATCTTGGATTTCTCTGCCCCGTGCTATCTTACTCCCTTTCACCTGGCAGAAAACGTAGACAGGACACAACACAACCCAAATTTACAATGCCACAGAAAAAGCAGTTCATCACGTATTTCTACAATCACAAACTCAAAGCACGTTGATAACTACATTCACTCCTCTCGGGTTTTATACCTGTGCTGGGCTGCTGCACGAGTGTTTGCAGGGCTGCAAACCACACCGTGCTGCTGGTAGCCTTCGCGTGGCTGCTCCGAAGCCACCTCGGGGACAACTGCATGAGCTTCAGCAGTTCCCTTTCTTTGCAGCATAGACACACGCAGAACCGTCCCTCGCTGCCAGAGCTACCCCTGGGGTGAAACTTTTACAGCACAGACACACACAGAACCATCCCTCACTTCCAGAGCTACCCCTGGGGTGAAACATCTACAGCATGCTTCTTATTTGATGCCGAGCTGACTATTTCCATAATTCTTAAAGGCTTTGTAATGCAACTGTAGAAAATGTGCAAGAGACGGGTTATTGTTGCTGTTGCATTCGCTCTGAGGCTGTTCCCCCTCTCCTTATCTTGTGCCCATGGTAACACACTGTAAAATGCCATCCCGTGAAAAACAGCTGATTGCCAGTACTGCCTGACAGCTACAAGGAATCATGAAAGCTAATAAAAATGATTCACATTCACTCTCTCCTCCCTTTAAACCAGCTGTTTAAAGGAAAAGAGGGCCAAATTGAAAATGAGCATCAGCGGTTACAACCCTGGGTGAAGTCAATAAAGTTGCACCTAGGAGGAACAGCTCTCCATTTGATTTCAATTCTTACTGCACAGGGGAAGCAGAGGGTGCAGCGGCATTATCATAACTTTTCATTAATCTCAGTGGGCAACCCGTTCAGCTAACGAGACCCATGCCAGGAGAACGCCAGCCTGGCGATAACCCGCAGAAGGCAGCGAGGAAGAAATTGCCTTACTGCGTACTTCGTGTCTGTGACTTGGTGGGGTTGCTGCTACCCTGACGAGAGCAGGAGGGAGGAAGGCTGTGCACTGAGACGCCACCTTCCCGCTGCTCCGCGCAACTGGGAGCAATGGGAAACCCTCTACGGGGTGAACCGTAGGCAAATGAGCTTGCCGAGCTCTTCTCGGAGCAGGTCGGAGAGAAGCCAGCTGCAACTGAAGAGACAATCAAGAGCAATAACGCACTGCTCAGGTGGAATTAGTGTATGCTTCCTCTCAGGGAGCAATATCTCTATGAACAGCTCCAGCCAGGCAGAACAAATGTTTGTCTGTCTGGAGGAAGGGGCTACCAGGGACTGGAGGTAAAATTGTGTTTCAGCCGGTGGAATCTCTCAGTGAGTTTGGGTTAGTACAATCCATCTGTGTTAGGCAGCTAAAATGATGTGGCTTTTGTTTTTCTTTTCCTCTAGAGAAACACACAACATGTTAACCTGATCCATTTACAAAGAGAGCAGCTAAATAGGAACATAGTGAAAGCTTGGGACAATCTAAGCTGGCATGTGGTACAGTTAGTGTTTACAACGCTCATTAGGAAAGTAAATGATGCCTAAAACCATTTTCAGGAGACATATCAGAGAAAGTTTTTCTTTGTGGACTATATCAAAATATGACTTAACAGTGCAAAAGAACCTCCCTGTTAAATGGTGATACTACAGAGAGTGAAAACTATTCAGACCTCACTCACAAAAATAAAGTGAATATTTTACAGGTACTTTATATCATGAATGCTTACTACAAAAACCAGTTAGAAAATGAATGACTTTTTTTGTGTATGTGTATGATAAACTATCTGTAAAAGTAACGCTATGTGAATATTAATAAATATGCAGTGAACTAGTATCATATTTCAGGCTATATCAGTCATATTCATGAGAATAGTAATGTAAGTATGTTTATTATGATTAACAGAACTGTGTTCAGGTTGTTGCATTTTCCACCTGAATCAAATTAACTTTCTTTCTAAAGTTGTTGAAGATGAACATTGAATATACAGAAATGATCAGTGAAGAAGCTCCTCCAAAACCCTCTTCACTCCTATGTCAAATCTAGTATGCTTACTATAAATGAGACTTGAGAATTAAATGTTATTGCCGGTTTTGGACATACAATACCCAAAGGGGGAAGAACCTGATCTTAGTAACAACGAGTAATACCAAGCAACTTCCACCGAGCACAAGATTAAATAAGGCTCATGAACTTCAATGAGAGCACATACATGTATAGAGGTAGAACACGAAAGCAGCTTTACTGGAGATTGAGCCCACAAAGATACTCTGTTTCCGAGTTAACGAGAAAATAAGTTTGGCCGCCTTGAAGACATGCCTTAATGAAATAATTAACTATAAATGAGCTGTTGTACCACTATCAGGGAATAGCAAGAGTCCAGCCTATAACTTTAGGGCATATGCAAATTAAAAAATAGCTGAAATAATGAAATAAAATTCTGTTTACACCAAAGTTTAAACACAGGTGGTTTGTTTGGTATTTTGGTTTGGTGTGTTTCCCCCCCCCCCCCCCCCCCCTTGCATTTCTCCTCTGGGAGCAATTCAAATAATTGTACTTCTTAATCGCCACAGGACTTGTTCCTGCAAACATTAAAAAGTGTGTAGAAAAGGAGGTAGCTTCCTTCTAAAATATTCCGTGAAGCAGTTCACTTTTTCTCCAAACAAAATGGAGGTCTTCCCTGACTAGAGCTTATAGATATGGAGAGAGGTCTAAGAAGGGTGATTAGAATTTGACAAGGTAGATGCACAAGATAAAGGTCCGTCCTGAAGATGTGTGGCCCAAGCCCTTTCAGGACATGCCTTTGGGCCCCACTGACAGCACCGAGGTGGGCAAAACTGGAATCTGCTGAAGAAGACACGACTGAGTAATACTAGAAAATGAAAGAACAGACAAAAGATGATAGGATGGAGGTTTCCATGGAAATTTTGAACTTTGTTTCAGTAGAAGCCAGTTCCTACAATCTATCAGCAAAGATTGTCCATCCAAACATAGATGGACAGAGACAAGGTTGTGCAGTGTATTGGATTCCCTTCTGTTCAGTAAAGATATTCTCACAATGCTTTTAATTTTGTCTATGAATATTATTGAACTTTGAGTTTGGTGCAAAGAACAGGGAATCTTACAGCTTATTCTGGGCACTGCAATTCTCATCATGAAGTTATTAGCAAGAAGGAATGAACAGTAATTGCGACAGAACGATGAGGTTATATTCATAATTTTTCCTTCCCAGTTAAAAGTTATACACCTGTAATCTCTCTGTTTTGCTGTAACTGGGAGCTACTTTTTAACTTGGGAAATTTTCAATAATGGAGCTAAGAAGGAAATTACTGGACATTTCTTTGAACAGTAAGCTTCCTAGAAATGCAGAGAATGTCATAATCAGCAGGTTCATGTATTTCAAAATGCTGTGTTCATCTGACAGTTCTTTCAATCATTTTTAGTAAAATACATCTGTAGCCATTGTGTAATCCCCCCCACACCTGTAAATTATAATGTGGAATGTCATGATTTATTTCATAGCATAAAAGCTGTTAAATGAATACTGACAGCACCATTAGCGTTCTGATCTTGAACTGAAGTGCAAGTCAGCTCTGCTTAAGTCATCATTCTCATGAGCCACAAATAAACGTGCAGTTAAAAAGGGTGCCATAGGTTAACCAGAGCTGAATTAGTAAAGAAAAATTAGTAAAGAAGTGAGCAATTCAGGAAACGACATGCTGAATCTCTTACTCTAACATCATTTCTGTAGGCAGCCAACGCCAAAGACTCCAGAATACTAAAACATGGGCCGAAAACTTGATTCATTCTGAATGAACTAAGAGATATCGATATTATTTCAGCAGCTGAATCTTGTGCTCTGACTGCTCCCACCTACACCCGGTACCTTGTTCCCACTCTTGGCAAGCAGAACTCAGGTCGGCTTCACACATCCCAGACTCCTCTCTAACCGCTGCCTTCTGGGAAGAGTCCTGGCGAAAAGTAGAGATAACCAAATTAAGTTAGCTAATAGTGTTCTTAATTTACCCCATCAAGTATCATCAAATACTCTTGTTCTGCCCCTAAACCCCAGATTCCTCGATATCAGCTTCTAGAAAAGAAAATGAGTCTTTCTGCCTGCACTGCAATAAGATGTTTAATTTGTATTCTTAACCTCTTCTGAGTGAATGGTGATTTGTGACTGTTTAAAGTATAAATCTACTTCTTTTTCTAAGAATCATATTCCATCTCATTTGTTCCTTAATGCAATGCTCCGTATTTTGTTGTTCTTCTACGCTCTTAAACCAATTATTTTTTTCTCTAGTCATATAGATAATACATATTCTCCTTTTCGGAGGCAAAAACCTGGATGCCTGTCCCTAGAACCTTATGAATTCCGTTATATTATAAATATTTACTGCTACTATTTTAATACTAACAACTGTGATCTTTTAATGCATAGAGCTTGTTTTATAAAGAGCCAAGCGCTCTGTACCCCTTTCCAGTTTCCAAAAGATTTGAGATTGTTCCTGTTTGGCACTCTGCTAACAGGGTTCAACATACTTCATGGAAGAATGGTTCCTTCCTAATGAGGAATAATTGTTTTCTCTCCCAAGACAGCTCTCAACCAAAGTTTAGACATTATTTGTACCTCCAATTGCATTTTTATCTGAGCTATTTAGTCCAACCTATTTGTCTCTCTGAAGGGATCAGCAAGATTCAAACTAAAACATAAACCACACAACCTCCCAAGGTGGTTGGTTTGTTCTTAAGTAATCCATAATAATTTACAGCTGTGAGAATCTCCAAATTCAACAGGTGTAGTTTGTGTATGGTTGTTTATTAACTTTTTTTCTCTTAGGTGAACCCAGAACACCCCAAAAGGGGAATATAAATAATTTTATTTTTCGTCAAATGAAGTTAAATCAAATTTGCCTTCCTTTTTTCCCATTACTTACAAAAGTATACTTCAGTAATTCCAAACTAACGTGCTTAAGCTGAAATAACTGTTAAATAAAAAACAAATAAAGCTTTACTGATGTGCTGAGGTAATTTCTCATTCCAAATGAAATGTTTCTTTTCTCATTTAGAACTCCAAATGGGACCCTGATTAATGGAACAAGATGGCCAGTCTTCACTAGTACTGAACAAAAATATTTGACATTAAATACCAACACATCAGAGATACTGACAAAATTACGTGCTCAGCAGTGTCGATTCTGGAATATTTTTTTTCCCAAAGTCCTGGAAATGACAGGTAAAAATGCTTTTATAGAGGCTTTTATGTAACTTTTATACAAGGATCATTTCCTTGATATTAACGTAATACTCGAGTTTAAATCTTCTCATTTATCTTACATTCTTATTTGAATTTCCATGAGATGTTCAGATGTCGGATGAGACCGTCCATGCCATGGTGAGGCTGTACCCTGTAACGTGCCCTGTGCTTCTGGCCATGGGCTCACCACCCTGTAGCACCCTGTTATGTACGAGGACAAACCCCGGGGACAAGCCAAAGCCCAGGATTTACTCAATACGGAGCTTCTCTGCCCCAAAGCGCAGACGCAGCCACAACACGAGACGTTTTAGAGTGCTGCAAATCTCTGCTCTCGAGCTGCCCCCTGCGAGGGTCTCAGCACTGCCAGGCTCTGCGGTCCTGGGGTACCCGCGAGAGCACGAAAGACATTGCTAAAGGGGAAGCTTGCGCTGGGGTTTCTGGAGGCTTTAGATGTTCTGTCTAAACTTTGTGTACCTAAGGTGCATTGTGGGATGTGATATTGGGATTATATTATCTATTATTTATGGGATTTATATTATTATGCAACTAATCCACAGAGGATATTAAGTGCATCGCTGCTGCCAAGAGGGGATTCTGTTCTACATCTCACATGAGAGCACCTTCTGTTTTATTTCTAGAGTGTCAGTCATCGATGACAAGCCAGAGACTTCAGGATTTGCCTATGCAAATTAGAACTGATTTGTGCCTGACCCTGTATACAATAAGTTGATGAGATTTCACTACCTAGAAAAGTATAACAGGCTCAGTTGAACACAAAGGACTCAGATTTTCTTTAGAAGCCCAATGCCACTGTTTTTGCAAAGCCCACCGAACAAGCCAAGCCTCTGTGCTTCTGGAGTTTGAAAGGAATTGGTTTTATAAAGTGATTTTGCAGCTCTGGAATAGCATTCTGCAGTTTGATGGGGGGAAGTCACATTTCAAAAATAAGATACACTTTTAAAATGTTAATTAGTAATTTACCAGCTTTCTGTAAGATTCAGTTTGAACGTTAGTCTTAAAAATACGTAAACCTTCATGGTGCACAGATGATTCTTTCTGAAATAATTTATTCCTTCCTCATTTGAGCCTATAAGTGTATTATGGCTCAACTTTCATCCCCTCTCAATTCAATAGATGTCTTGATTTAATTGAAAAACAAGAAAAAAAATCAGTAGGTAAAATGAATAATTTATAAAGCATACCCTGTTTTTAAAATCATAATATACCAAATTATGGATAGATTTTAGGGAGGTTTCTCAAATTCTGGCAAGTCCTTTATGCTGTGCCAGAAGAACTGAACTATTTTTTATATTTCTTTAACCTGGCTGTGAACCCCCATTGAGTACCATGCATCTTACAACTGGACTGTGCATAACCAAATGCTCTGTGGCGGAGCAGAAGAGAGCACATCACCAGACATAGTTCAACATATCTTCGCAGGACAGCAGAGTTGCTTTGCACGGTCCTGTGGTGTGAAGGATGACAAAGCAACACTCTGGATCTGCCAGGAGACATAAATACACCACTGTGCCATATTCAGTAATTTAAAACATAAATTTGCATAATTTAATTAAAAGAAATTCCTGAGCATATCCTTAGCAAAAAAGAAAGAATCATTGTGCCTGGATCCTAATATAGAAATGAGACAAAAGTACTGTCAAGAAGGAGTGCTGCTTTGTCACACATCTACATCTAGAGTATTGCTTTGTCATGCATCTACATCTATCAGTCCTTGAAATATTGTAACAGAAATACTATGGGTTTATATTTATGTTGCCTATACAGTCTCATACAATTCTGACAAAGAAACCTTTAAGATTCTGTTTATAAACATGATATAATACTTTATATTGTAATAATTCTCTTCGCTGAAATTATTATTTTGCATTACTATCTCCTTTTAGGCTCAAAGGACAGTGCACACCATAAATACATGTATTTCCCCATTTTCTGAGGCTCTATCTTTTTTTATTATTTCTTCCACTGAAATATTCTTATAAAAAGAAGGTTGCTTTAATATGATATGATATAAGATGACAGAGAACAAGAAAGAAATTTTATGTTATCATTATTGCAAGTTATAGTTCAAGTAGGATTCAGATAGGCAGAGTGGAATTACATCAGTTAGAACCTGAAGAGCACAATCAAACTGATTTATTTTGCAGAAATTGCAAGGGGATTTCTCATTGTGCCAAACGGTCAGAATTTGGCATGGATGTGTTTGGTAACGAACCACTTATTTAGTTACTGATCCACTGCTAGCACAAGCCTTGCTACCCCCTTGAGGTCTTCTCAGCATGTAATGACCAGCTCCAAATGTGTTCAGCATCTGAGCAAGCCTGCTCCCACAACAGGCTGGGTAATACAGGTTCCCTGAGGCAGTTAAATATACGAGAGAGGGAAATATTTAGTCCCTGTCATCATTATGGTTAGATATTTTCCATTTTCCTCAAGCAACAAAATCTGATATGTTTCAAAAAAAATAATCATGGTTATGAATGGAGAAAACTAATAATAAAAAAATAAGCATAAGTTTGTATGATTTTGGAAGATTTCTCATGAGTCAAAATGTGTAATTTTGTGTCTAGCTTGGTAATAATCACTAGCCAGGTAAACTAGACCTAGACATGCCTTACATGGGCTCTCAGTTCCAACTAGACAATTTCTGTACAGATTTCAACTCTATTGCAAAGGCACCAAGAATACCCTCCATTCCCACTCACCCCAAGACAAGCTGGGAGCATTCAGCATTTAATATTTTATTTGAAGGCGTGAGCACTGGGACAATCACCAGAACTTTTTCTGATGACTGCTTCTAAAACAAAACACACCAGAGGGACAGTAAACAGTAAATTACTCTTAAGTAGCTTTTAGAGCAATCCTATGTTAATTATAAAAGCATCTATGTTAGACTCCACCTCCTTAACACAATCTTTAAGGCATCTAGAGCCCTAACTATATATATAACACACACACACACGTGCCTACTCTTGGTTATAGAGAGCTGCAAGCAGTCAACCTTTCCATTTATTGTTCCATTACTATTTTAGTATGCCTAATACATATTTTTCTATTTTATTTAATATCACTGCATCATGTATCATCCGTAGAGAAATCAAACATCAAAGTAGCTAATATAAATACATTCTATTTTAAAACAACCCTAAAAAGATTTTAAATGCGGAGACAGAGAGAAGTTCAACCAACCTCTTGACCAGTGAATAACCAAAATAATTGTATTTGCTATGATCCTCCAAACAGTTTCTAGATTCTATAGAGCTAAATACTCAGGGTAGTAAGACTATTAAAAATGTGACCAATTAGAAAATTTATCATCAGAATTAGTTTTCAAATTCCATAGAGCTAGATGCTGCACTCATGCATGCAGAAAAGTTAATGAGTCAAAAGTAACTTCACCAATACCACTGCACCTACTGACAGAGTAAGATGGTACTTAGTGCACCTATGGGCAATAAGTTATGTGCCTTAACAACCTGATTTCATTCTAACTCCAGTACCTTGCATCCCAGGTCACAGGAGAGATAACAGCCCTTACAAAATTTCATCTCCCAGAGAGCTCTATTGACTTTTGGAAGAAGAAAATTTAAACCAAACAAACAACAAAAAAAGTTAGAAGTCTGAAGTCCTTAAAAATACATACAAACCCAAATATACTGTTGTGGGTAGAAAAAGCACTGATGTTCAGAGTGTGTGATTAAAGAACATTAGAGATACTGAAGTATAGATACTATTTGTTTTCTCCTTTCTGAACATTTGTGTAGAAGCTATCACCATGAGAATCTACAGCATAGATAACTTGTAGCATTTATCAGACTAATGAATCAAGAAGTTTGCGGGTACTTGCATTTATAAGCTGTTGAGGACAGAAAAACTAATTCCAACTTGTCATCCCTTATTAATTATACTATATCATAACAGCTATATGGCATTTGTCCTAATCTTAATGTTAATACCACAAAAATACATTTAAAATTAGCATTTTATTGGCACATCTAGCAGTTCAACAAAAGATGGTATGGAGATAAATTTAACTTTGCTGTAATGCTATTAATGTAAGGGCTATATGCCTCTATGGAAAGGAAAGAAATGCCAGCTGCCTGTGTTGAAAGTGCTGAAAAATAAAAAAAAAAAAATATTTTTTTTTCTCTGTTAAATTGGGTACCTTTCCGATCACTGAGGTATGATTCATTGCCTACTGAAATCTCCCCTTTTCTCCTTGTAAACATCACTAGGCTTTGCATTAGGTTAACTGGTAAAGTTTGGGATTGCCTAAACGACTGCATACAGCAAAATAACCTCACTGTATGATTAGCTGACTTCCATAGTATTGCAGCACATTGTAGTAACCCAGTGCTCTGAGCTGTAATTATCGGTCAAGTGGAATTCTCTAATCTTCTTTTTTTTTTTTTTTTGCCTTCTAGCTGTCAGCTCATCTAAGTCATGGGTGGTTGCTTCAAAGAGATTGATGATGTTGCTGATAATGGGATGCATTGACTTGTGACTTCAATTTGGATCTTATCACTGAAAAAAGCAAACAAATGGGAATCCAAGTTCTTATTTCAGTGTTTTCCTTCCCCCTTTTGTCTTTTAGATTCATAATGGTGGCTATTCTGAATTTCTTGTTGTCTGCTTTCTCTAGCTGACTCACTTCACCGTAATCTTGAAGAAGCACTGAAATGCCTCATAATTTATACTCTAGAACAGTGACTTTTAATTGAAGTTGTGTGTATGGTAGAAGTATTCCATTTTCTAACGTCTTTGGGCAGACTTCTAACACATCTAAACCTGAATAATTAATGAAGGAACAGGGTTTTTTAAATTCATAAGTGGAGGCTTTGCTTGGATAAAGCTGGATACTCATAATCAAGAATAAGACAAGAAATACAGTTAAGACATTTTTTCTCCAAATAGTACTAGTACTGGTTCATACACTAAATTACCAATCCATTTGACATATGTGGAAAATTTGGCTTTACCTGAGACCCTGGCTACATCTTTAAATTAAGAAACATGCAAAGGCAAGTCAGGAAAGTAAAGTGTTGTGCATGTCTTTTCCCCATAGTTCTGTGAGTCATATCTGCATAGCTTAGTAATCAAAACATGGTTTTATTGTTACCAGCATCTACAAATCCTCTTTGAGTTAATGACAACTGTGGCCTGCAGAAAAAAAAAAAATTAAAATTGTCTGAACTTTTCTTAATCTCGATGTAACCAAGCTTATTTGCATCTTCAAATGAGGGAAAGGAGTATGGTTAATTTTTTTTTAATTTTTTTTTCCTATATTTGTTCTTCACAATTTCCCTTTTGACTACAAGCAGAAGTACAGAACCTCCCCAAGAAAAAAGTATCTTGGTTTTATTTCTGGTCTCACTGAAACCAAGAAGTAATGTAAATCTCATTTCAAAGTATCATTAAATTGCCATCTGGATTTCCAGACCAAAAAGGTTTGGAAACGTTGAGCTAAACTGCAGATAAGCAACCAAATTACTGGATGCTTCTCCAAAGTAAATCTCCGAATCTGTTAACTCTCTTTCCAGAATATTTTCTCTACTGATGTGTAAAACACAAAAGTATTTCATTTTCACATAACCAGTTAAACTTGCAGTGCTGACAGATCATAAAAAAGGGGAAAAGGGTGTATTTATGGAGGGAAAGGGCCTATGCTCTACTGCAGCAGAAGAACATAAAGCCAAAAGAGCATAAAGAAACCGTGGAACTGTTATCTCATGAACACAGTTACCAAATTTTTTTGGAAGCAAGCTATGTCAATATGGGACACTGAGATAATTAGGTCCAGAATGAATAAAGGCATCCATAGATCACAAATGGTTTCTAAACTTTAAGAAGAAGTCTACAACTGATCCAAAATAATAAGCCACAGTATGCAATACAGCCTACATACATTACCTTTCCTTTAGTTGTTGTATGGGTTGTTCCTGCAAGGTCACTGCATTTCTCCCTAGTGTTAATTACCTTTTGGGACTGGAGGAAGTAATCCCTGTCCGTAAAATACTCTGGGAACCTTGTAAAATGATACATTTTTATCACTAGTGTCATCCTCACCCTCTGCTCTGATGTCTATAACAAATTTGGCTATAAATATTGCCTTGGGACACAGGATTAGTCGGCAAATTCTTTATAGGCTAGAATGAAAAAGAAAAGAGGAGATGGTTTCATGTTGACATAGTGCACATTTTACAGTATCTTTCTCCAAACTTGTTCCCCTTATACATTAAACTTGTGGATTTATTCCTCAGTAGGGTGAAATCCTGGCCATCCATTGAAATCCATTGAAACTAATGGCAATACCCTTGTTGCCTTGAACAAAGCTGTGATTTCACTGTACCTTTACAAGCACCTATCTCAGTTTGCATATCGTAGTCTTCAGGGTGTGTAAGTTTCACTGTAGCGTATATTGAACCAAACTAATATTTTGAGGCTTTAAAAAAAAGGTAGCTTTAAAATGAAGAACTTGGACAGAAGCATTATCCAGAAGCAACAAGCCCATACATAAGTATATTTACTACCCTGCGGTGTGCCAGAATGATATCTTTGCAGTACTTTCTTCCTGATTTAAAGATAAAGTGTTAATCACTGAATTTTCAGTCATTCCAGGTTTAAGAAATGAGACAAAAGACCACCCTATAATGTATTTGGAGCAAATGACATTGATAATCAAAATTATTTTTCAATTAACACATAAAGAGATTCAAATTTAGATTAATGTAACCCATTTCATGTTTTACAGGAAATATTGATGAAGCAGAACGAGAGTGGAAAGCAGGATTCCATCGCTGGAACAATTACATGTCAGACTGGAAAAATCAATTTAATGATTACACTAGCAAGAAGGAGAGATGTGCAGGCTCCAATTAATATGTTTACCCTTTCCGGTATGTCCGTATTACTGATCATCAAGCAAATATACAGGTAGCTTTCTAACACATCTAGCATTAAATATGTTATGCAGATTAAAGAAATGTTATGGATATAATTTTGATTCCCCAGATCTTTCATTTCTATTTTACCTCATATCTCAATAAACAATATAAGGCATCCATACCCTTTGAAGCTTCACTGTGTTAAATAGGACTATAGAGATTAAAGTCTGAAGATTAATGATGTACATATTATAAATACTAGCTGTTTAAATTCACACTTCAAAGAAACAATGTAATCTGTTATAGAAAAATTGATTTTTTTTCAGTAGAAATAGCACTGTTTTACAGTATTGCCATGCAATACACAATCGGGTTTGATCTTTAACAGCAATGCTCCCGCACTTAAACCTTGCTTCAGACATAATTTAATTGACATAAACATAAAGAGATAACAACTTTGCTGGACACTCCAAATGATATTTGCTTGTTAGACCAAAAAGTTTTAAGACCGCCATTGAAGCCCAAATCATTGCTTCTTTATGGCCAAATCTGTAGGACAAAGCCATAGTAGGAGAGTATTCAAACTATGTCTTGAAGGCCTAAATCATCAGTACTCTGTGTGCAAGTGCAGTGGTGAGACAAGCCAGAAAAATTGACACCTCTGCTTCTGCTATCCTCATTTCTCAAGGAGTAAAGACGTACAGATTTACAAAGCAATGAACTCGCAGCTTTCCCTGCTCAGGCACCCACTGTCTTCAACTGGTAAAACCTCTGCTATGGAAGTAAGCTCCAAATATGGTTTGTTTGTTTGTTTTGTCCATGAGTTACCTCCTAGTTGAGGGACAACCCCACATTTACTGGAACATGATGGACAAGTTTTTATACCTGCAGAAGAGCATCGATCTGCGTGTCAGCACGTTTATCAGAAATCAGCCATGAAAGCCCTGCTCAGCCAGCCAGCCCTCAGCAGTGGAGGGGGACATGGCCACAAAGCCCTTGCTCCTCTTGGGGAAGGCTGCAGAGGATATCACTGCCGAGGGACATTGTGACCTTGGTGGGAAGGACCCAGGTCTTTGACATGGTCAAGCGAGCTCTAGTTGCCATGCAAGTAGGCATCTCCTGTACCCCTTTCTACCTACTTCAGCTGAATGTATTAGAAGCTTCTAAAAATCCCTTGGATAATTCTTCTTCCTACTTCTCTGCTTCTGGATGGGTTTGGAAGTTGTATGCCTGAATAACACCTTAATTGGCTGTTTTTCACTGGCCCAACTGGGCAGAATAAATGCCAAAAATTTGATAAACATAAGGAGTACGTAAAAGCAACAACTCATCTCATAAATGAATTATCCTGAAGCTTTCTGTAAATGTAACAGCATTTCAGTACATCTATTTTCTGTTCTAGTGATTGTGAGCTCTTGCAAAATTCCTTCTTGAATTGAGTAGGCTGAAGAGATCTAGATAATGAACAGAGAGCGTGCTCTTTCTGGCAATCAGTTTGACCACACAGGATCCCTACACCGAAGGGATTTATTTTTTGCAGGAAGGCCAAATTCTGCAAGAGATGATGGCTTATCATCTTTTCAGTTATTTCTAAGAGAATACAATTATTTCCTGACTAAATTATGGAAAACCACCTTTTAGCACAGTATTTCCAAAGACTACAATCAAACCTGTGCAATCAAAAAACCTGGTCATTTTTGAGCAAGCTGATTAAAACTTGAAATTATCTGGGATTAAAAAGCCCTCTTTATGCAGCACTTCATGTTTACACCACAGGTAATTAGCTCATTACATACATTAGCATAGTTACTGCTATTAATAGTTGCATGGAGAGCTGTGTCAGTCTACAGTGTATTGGGTATTTATCAGCTACTCCTCATGCCAGTGATGATCTACTGAAAAAAAAAAAAAAACCACAGAAGGATGAATTTTCTGTCATCGAGCCAGTTCTGGCACTCCCCATTTGTGCGCTTCATAGACATGTTGGGTGCTGATGTGCTGCAGTGAGCCTTGGCAGCACCAGCAATGCCTAAGCACGTTTAAAAGCAGCATTTGTCTCTTCTGATATCCTTCTCTTAGCTATATTTCACTATCTGTCTAATCAGCCTAATCAATGGAAAAAAAAAATCTGAGCTAATTAAAATGCACAAATAACCTTTGGAAAGGGCAGGTTGCAAAGCAGTTTATAAAATATTTTGCTAGGAAGGTGTCTTTTGTATGTGCTGTGAGCTAGGCTGAATAAGGTCTACTTGAAGACTAATATCCTTCCCACAGTATGCATACGACACCTGTGATGTTCTTAAGAAGGAATAAGGATGGAGGGAAGAGGAAAGAAAAGCAGAATAAAATAAAGTTTAAACCACTTTTTGAATTATGTTTTTTCTGATTTTCTTGGTGTGAATATATTGCTAGCTTTGTATTTTTTCATATGCTGGGAAATAATATCTCCATTTATTATTCATATGAAATCAATATATCATGTAGTCATATATTCATATCCCTCACTTATGCAAAAATAGGAAAGCCTTAAGTACTTGGATGTAAGTGGCTAAGGTAACGAAGAGTGAAAAAAGACCAGTCCCCATTGCGGGTATCTTCAAACTAAAGGTCAAACAAACTTATGTTGGAAATTGTTTGAGGATACTGTGTCATTGCTTAGAATGATGATTACATATTAGAAGGATATCTTGCCCAGACCTCACTGAAGATGTAATGTTGTTAATTAATGTTTTCTTTTGGCTCAAAAGAGGCAAGAAACCAAGGTTTCTCTGTGAAACCAGAGAAAATGTGTTGATTCTTTCTTACCACTCTTGATATCCAAAGCAAGGATTGTGAATTTAGTCCCAGAGTTGCTGAAAGATTATAATAAAATGAACTGCAGTGCCAACAAAAATGTTGGCATTAAACCAGTTGTCATTAGGTTTATAAGCTAACAGCACACTGATTAAATTACAGACATTTCACACATATTTTAGAGATAGTCTTAAGAGGACTGATGTCAGAAATTTCCCAGCAAAACTCCGTTTAATTAAAACCAACAGTTTCTGCATTTTAAATGTTTTGTCTAAAGGAATTTGGGTTAGATAGGATTTCACTTAAATAATGCTTAACTTTACAGAAAGCTTATCTGTGCTCCTGCTGAAGTATCAAAAACTGAAGGAGCTGGGATGTTCAGAACACCTGTCTAGGGCACACTGGTCTGCATAGCTGGACCAACCAAGGATGAAACTTTCTGGCTTTGAACAGGAGCCCTCAGACCCCAAAAGTTGTCTCTAGCAGAACTAAGACTCCCCCAAGGTTTCCAGGCTTCCTCCCAATTGCAGATTTTACACTCATAGCTTGGATTTTGGGGACGGGTGCTTGCTGTCCTATGCCCTGGCCATCACTCTAGGTTTATCAGACTGTTAAAAGCCAAATTTCTGTTTAAGTGGAAGCCTGGCTTTTTGGCCCTCTTTGATCACTACAGGCTCAGGCTATTTATAGAGCAGAGATTACTGCTCTATAAACACATGGCTATACATGCCCAGTTTAGATCTTCATGAACAGACAACTCATATGCATCTCTTAATAGCAAGGAGCAGAGGCAAATCTGTCAGCTTATAGCTGGAAAGTTATCCTTGCAACATAAGGAATATAAGTCCTTTTTTTATTATTAAGTAGAGTGTTGGAGAGAAAATTATCTTAGATTATGAAAAACTGATGGAACTTTCAGGAAAATGTACATATATTTCATTATATATAAGCTTAATATGACCTCTGTAGGCCTCTCTAATGTTCCTATCACAACAGATCATCAGCAAGCGATTTGGCCCTTTGTCATATGCAGATATCACACAGATTAATCCGAACGTAACATTAACAGCGGAGAGATATATATTTGTCTCTGTCAACATCATAACGTTGTCTTCTCAGGCTTGATTATAGTTCATGCATTTCTACTGGCTCAGCACCAGTTCTGCAACATCAGCAGCAGCTATTTAGAGGGACATAAAAAAATGTCACTGTACTTCAGTTCCACCTGCAGCGTACCCAGCTAGCAAAGAGCAGCCTTCCAGTTGCAGGGAAGAAATGGGGGGCGAGGAAGAGATGAGGCCAAAGGGGGAAAAAAAAAACCCAAGGAGGCAAGGTTGAAGGGAAAAAAAATACCCCCAAGGAGACTAGGCCGAAGGGGGGGGGGGGGGGGAAATACCCCCAAGGAGACTAGGCCAAAGGGAACAAGAAAACAACAAAAAAAACCAAAGAGACTAGGCCGAAGGGGGGGAAAAACCACCCAAAGAGACTAGGCCGAAGGGGGGGAAAAAAACACCCAAAGAGACTAGGCCGAAGGGAAAAAAAAAAAAAAACACAAACAAAAAACCCACACTACCACCACCCCCACCCCCCCTCAAAAACAGAGAAACAAGGCCGAAGGGGAGGGGGGGAACCCCAAACACACAAAGAGACAAGGCCGAAGGGGAAAAAAAACCACCCCCAAGGAGACTAGGCTGAAGCAAGGGGGGAACCCAAGGAGACTAGGCCGAAGCGGGGGGGGGGAGCCACAGAGACAAGGCTGAAGGGGAAAAAAAAGACAAAACAAAGAGACAAGGCCGAAGGGGGGACCACCTGCCAGAGAGACAAGGAGGAAGGAGGGGAAAAAGGAAAAAAAAACAACCCAGAGGCACGGACAAAGGGGAAAAAAAATCCAAAAACAAACTCAAAACCCCATAAAACTCCCACACAAACACTTTTGCCCCAGAACAATCAACAATTGAAGGGCTTAATACTGTACACAGAGGTACTAAGTATCCCAGTGTCTCTGTTCCAGTAACTCCAGCCAAAAAACCCTCCCACTGAATTGGCAAAATAGGTTTAGGAATTTGACAGTGATTCAGAATATGGGGTGAGGAATGAGACAGGCAGGTTTGGCTCAGGCTTGGGGCCTGCTATGGAAAGTGCTAGTGCCAGCTGACTACTTTCTCACTGTCTTTTCTCTTCCAATCCATGGAACTACGGGCACTTGCCAAAAATTCTGACTGCTCTTGGCTAGCCACAGGGTCTAAAACCAAGCACCTGTGTAACAGATTTGTGCAGCTGTATGTGTTTACCATGGCTGATCCATCTGTAGTACATGCCACACGCCTGTTGATTTACTCTGGGTGGATTGGGAGCAAGAATCCATTAGGAAAAAAAAAAAAAAAAAAAAAAGAGTTCCTGGCTGAATGACAGGTATTTCTCTTTCTCATTGCTCTGTGTTTATTTGTCCTCATCTGTCTAAGGTTCTAGATGGGTTTTCTATTGCTAGATGATTGCTGCAGTATGAGGGTGAAAAAATCTCTAGCAAAATAGAAAATTTTAGACTATTTGAATACTGTATATTTGGGATCTATAAGAGGTACTTGGAAACTGTGTGCACATGGTTAATATTTAACAACCTTGACCCGGTTCTGTGAGCCAAGAGGACCACTGCTTTAAAATCATGTGCCTTAGAGAATATGCATCCATGCACACATACATACATAGAAATATAGCTTCATCAGCAATTGCCTCTCAACAGTATATTTCCAACCTGTGCAAGCAACATGGAGACAGAGGCTTATATGTTATTGGTTTTGTATGCTTTCAAAGTGTATCTTTTTGGTCTTTACTGAAGAATAAAATGATCACAGGACTTTCAGATATAAATCAACACCTCAGCCAAATTAGTCATTCACAGTTAAAAGTTCAAAAGCTTTTACTCTGATTTCAATTGTTTTAGGACCAAATTTTATGAACAAACATAATTAGCCATTTTGAAATGCTTCATAAGACAAGATAATTCCTTCCTGACCCCTGCTGAAATCTTGAAGCATGAATACTGATTATCTTGTTTTAGCACGTAAACCTTCCAGCATTTTGTTGATAAACTAGATTAGTTGCACTCATAAAAACGTTAACTCATAGACTTAATGACTACAAAGCAGTGATGTGAATCTACAATTAGGGCAGGTGTGAATTTTTGAGAGGCTTTTAATTGGATTGCAGGTGAGATTAAATAAGGCTTCTAGGCATGTTGCAATCAGAAGTGCTGGGCTGGGGGGGGTGAAGGGGGCTTAGACACATAACTCTAAGTTATTTTGGGGAGAATTAGGAGGAAAAACGAAGCTTAATTCCAGCACAGGATCTGTTACACAAAAGTGAACAATGAAAAAGTTTCCTTCCTGATAGCATCACAGTAGCTTGAGGACATGTACAGAGGCTGTGGGGGTCTATCTTTTGTAATTTACTGAATCTGGTCATTACATAGATCACCAACTTTTTAAGAATACTGTCATTCTGGTCAGGGATCTGGAGGTAGCCAGGACATTACCATTTTTTTAAAACTGAAAATTATCTAGGCCCTCCAAATCCACATATTTGCCTGGAAAAGAACACCAGCTTCTGATCTTTTCAATTCTGCTCCATTTTAATATATGCCATGGTTGCAGGAGCTAATGTTTTAGCCACTATTAATAGAACAACGTACAAATGGTGTAGGTGGTTCTCACAGTTTGGGAGTGCTGTGGTTAATTTCTTTAATTTATAAAGTATTTATAAGTCCTCAGTTATACTGAGCAGTGGTAAAAGTGTGTAGGCAGAAAGCAGTTATCTCCACACCTCTCAATCTTCCAAATTAAATTCACTTTTGCAGCATGTCTAATCACTTCAGGGTACCTCATCATCCTCTCCCTATTACAGGCTATGCAGCACCATTTCTTATAAAATAGATACATTTCAACTGAGGTTTTAGATTAATCTTATTTTATTGTCTCATGTGTGAGACAATTAGGGTATTAACCCAGAAAAAGCATCAAGAGATGTGACTGATCATTTATCAACAATTGTTTAGAAAGTAATTCACATGGACCTTATTTAGGACTGTGAGAACCAGCTGGAATTACACATCCAAAGTGATACTTCTGAAATATTAAACTTTTCCCACTCGGTAATTACAGAGCTACAAATTTTATAGATAGTGCTAGCTGAAGTTACATCAGTCATTAAATAATATTAACCCTGCCTCATTTTTGCTGAGTTAAAGCAAGTATATTTAACTTTTATTTAAATTAGGAATTAGAATTGCAGAAAAACATTGCTTTGTTATCTTTCAACTTTTTTTTTTTTTTTATCTAGACGTTCATCCCATTTCATGTTTTGTTTTCAGTGCTACAGTGATTTGGATAGTTCGAGTTTTCCCCACCTCTGCTCTCTAAAAAAGCTTGATCTTGTAGCTCTCATTGCAGGTATAATTCTGGTTCCACAAATGATTATTACAAACCAAAACTGCAAGTATATACTTATGTACACATGGTTGCCTCCATTCAAGACTTTTATATTGCATCTGTCTTTGGGAATGACCTCAGCACTCTTTTAGATCATTGGGTAACTTTCAGTTAATTAAAGCTTTGTCATTGCCTTCAGCAGAAGCACAAGAGCTCCTTTGACTGACATTTTCAATCTTCCCTATCACTTAGTAATCTAGGAGATGTTTACTATTTAAGAAAAAAATTCCACACCTCAGAACATACTTTTTTTTTTTCTTCTCTTAATGACAAGCTAAATGGGAGAGTAAAACTGTGGACAAACTGTATTTATGTACTCCACTTTGCAGAGGAAAATCTATTAGATGCTAACTAAAAATGCCACCAATTCATTTACTTTATGTTTTAAATGTTTCTATTATTTTACTAATGGATGGACTCTGAAAAATGGAAGCAGAAACCAAAATTATCCTCTGCCAATCCCTGGCAAAACTGGCAGTGTACTTTCAGCTCACTTGAGGGTCCTCTGCTCCTTCATCAAGGCTCTCAACAGATTACTTTAATTGTACCATAAATAGGATCCACTGTAGCAGTTCCCGTCCTTATCCACGCTCAGATAGTGATGTATTATTAAAAATGCAAAGATCAGTATAGCCAAGAACTCCTTTCTAGAGAGGAGTATTGACAACTAACCACTACAGGAGCTCCCAAGCCTGTGACTATCCTCTGTAGGTCTAGAACTGCAAAGAGGGATCTTAGTCAAAACTCAGCCTTCAAGTCTCTACTCTTACTCCAAGAAACAGCTGGATTGGGTCTGAGCAATGCAATTTGACAACACTTTGGAGCAAAGAAAGCAATAAAGAAAGTCTCATTGAATTTTCTTTCCTATCCCTGGGCACAAAAATGCCAGATTAATGACTCTAGCTACCTCAAACAGTGGTAATGCATGAGGTTTCTTACAAAGCTTTGTGCTGAAGTCAATAAACACAGAACATAAACAGGGTCTTACCTGCTCTCTCCACCTAGTTAACCTCTGGCTAACCAGATTCCATGGTGTTGGCCATAGCAGGACCCGATGTCTGTAGCCCAGGGGGCTGATGAAAACTGAAATCTCCACTTAGGCCGAGGTCTTGCTCTTTTGGTGAGACAGTACTTCAGGGGACAATTGGAACCCCCTGGATCCCCATTAGCTTTTCACTCATTCAATCTAGCCTCGTTACTGGTGAGGCAGGTGTGCTGTATCATGAAAATAAATGGTCTTCTGTCGGCAGACTTTTGAACCCTTTTGAATAACCGAGGGATTAAAACTCACTCTGAGCAACGGAGAGGATTCACAGAGGCTTTAGCCCAGGATGTCACCCACTCCAGAATAAACTATGCAATTTATGTTGATATAAGAACAAGCTTTATGCCAAATCTCTGAAAATCACACTCTGTGTTATATCTATATTCAAAGGAAGCTCCTTTGACCATGTAATCAGCCACTGCAGCCTGAATTCCTTCCATTTCCCGTTGCTATTACTGTTACAAACTCCTAAAATCTAAGTTACTGGTAGTGCACTCTGGCTCTACAATGAATTCATGGCATTTGACATTCATAACCCCGCATTTATGAAAATAGACTAGTCCATTAAAAACCTTGTTAATAATGGTTCTAGCAAAGCATACATTGCCTAAAGCAATACAATTATTGGTCAATAATTCCTCTTTAGCTCTCTGAATTACTACCACTTTATTTCAACACTTGGCTTCTTACCCTTTGATCTGCTAATTATCTTTTTACCCTCTGATCCTCTTTGCAATTCCTTGGCAATTTGATCCATTAATTACAGTGCCCATATTCCCTATTTTCTGTAGAATGTGCATTTTTTCTGAACCTCTTCACCTTTCTTCGTACAAATACTTACCATATTTCTGTAGGGTATATCTACTTCTGTAAATATATATATATTGATAGAAAATGCTATAATTAAAAGTATCATTACACTTTCAATCCTTCGGACTGCATGAAAATGTCTCAATAGTTTGTCATTGACTTAAATTTTGATGGAAATGGGCACTCATCTCTGGTAAATTCTTTGGCACTCCATTGTCAATTACCATAAACTCTTAGGTTTTTTTTCAAATGTTAATAAACATTGATTGTATTTCCATCCTGGAGTCTCTATTAAAAACACAGTTTCTGCTATGGTTTCGATATATATTATTAAAAAAGTATTTTCTGATATAAGGCTTTTCTCGCTTTATGAGCACATGACTCACGAGTTACTGAATTTTCTGCATTGCCAATTTCCTAGTCCTTTTGAAGACAGATGTAGACTTTCAGTGCAACCTAAATATGTTTTAGAATGGTAGAATTTTGTGAAGATAACCTCAGGCTGTTAACTCATACAGTGCAGAAATGATGGTGCTATGGGAGGGGGTCATCTCTGAGAGTGGGAAGTGAAAGTTTGGCAGCTGGAACACAGCCTTGGTGTTTGAAAGCTGGATTTCATTCATTTACTGTGATTAGGATAACCTATAAGAATTAAAACCAGTCACTTATTCTACCAGGCATTCTCTGACACTGCACTAAAGGCAGCTATATAACTGTGTTTGAGGCAGCACTGCAGTATCTGCTTGTGAGGGAAAGTGGGGCAGCATGAAAAAGGGATTTACACTCAACATGCACCACTTTGGGATACAAACCAGTGCTGCTGGATGCCCTTTGGGGATCAGTGGTGGACGGTTTCCCTCTGGGCAGGTCAGGCAATTGGGCCAACCTGGGGTCTGGGAGCAAAGAGGAGCGGGCTCATGTCAGAGTCCTTCCTCCTCCTCCTGGCTGACCCAGACCCACTATTCCCACTGGGACATCCCATGGGTCAGTTTAGAAGCTGCTCACTCACATACACCTTGTGCAGTGCAGTGCTGTGGTTTTACAGTGAAGTTGCTTTTTTTTCTCCCCCCCACTTAAATTATCCATTTTGCAAACCTTGCAGATAAAAGCATGCAAACTCAGAATGGTCGGTAGTGGTTCTTCCTTCCTGCTTCATGCAAGAAAGAAACTGAGCGCAAGCTGGGTCTCTTCAAAGTTTTTGCAAAAGAAGGACACACTCCTTTAAACCTCCTGCATCTCAGTTTGCCTATTGGTGGTGTGGGAATTCATCCGTTAATATTTGTCTAGCTTTTTAACCTCAGAGTGAGTAGTTTTAGTTCAGTACTGAGGGCTTGGGAAATCTCAATCGATAAAGCACAGCAAAACACAGACTCTATGATTCTAAGTTTTATTCAATTATGTGGCACTTAGTTGCAAATGCTCACTTAGTCCTTTGGCCAAAGTTACTAGTCGTTTAAAGTAATGGTTTTGTGGTGCGTCCACTCAAATGAACTCACAACTTCTCTTTCCAGAGAAACTTCTTCAGAGTTGCCAAATAGTTATCATTAATGAAACATTTTTCTTTTTGACCTGGTTTCTGCTTTTAAAATGATTGATTGAACACCTCTTTGCTTGCACGAATAATCTTTGCAATTTTTAGTATAGGGGATTCATTTTAGCTTCTCCAGTGTAAAAAAAAATTCTTATTTCTGTGCAGCCAATTGTTTTCAATCAGATTACTCTTACAAACTATGGGGACTGCAGGGGCCAAATACATGTTACAGAGTAGAAGTATCTTCCTCTACAATCCAAAAGAAAATCTCCTAAGAAATAGCATTCTTCTCTCACAATTTCAAAACAAAAGTGTGCTTATTGAATACAGTCCTGTCTAATCATGTTGACTTATTCTTCCTTTTTTCCCTTTTAGACCTACCTGATAGCATATAAGTTGCCATTTTTCACATTAGTTCTTAAATAGCTCACACTTCCTTGCATCACAAAGCACTTAACAGCTTTTCAGTAATCTGATTGTTCAATTGTCTGAATATTTCTTGACATAGAAGAGTGAAGTACAAGATCAGCTTGAAATATCTTGAAATACAGTAGGCCATTTCACTGTAACTGAAGCAAGTAATGGAGGATTTGTAAAATAAAATGTAAAGAAATGAATTGCAATAAATACGTGTACTGCTCCAAGGGTATTTCTGTTTGAATTATGGAAGTTCTCATTCATTGTTTGGGAATCAGGACTTATCTGCTTGACTTCACTTTATAGTCCCCTAGCCAGATATCTTAGCTTCTTCTGAGACACACTATAATTCCATACTATATGGAGAAGCTCAGTTCATTGATTGATTGTAGATCTCAGATTTGCCAAACATAACCAGAAAGGTGCTCAGAACTGCTGAGAATGTAGTTTTTCTTCACTACCACCTACATTATGAAGGAAAACTTTTTGCTGCTTCCTTTGGTGGAACTCAGTCTCATCAAGTATTCCAACCAGAGAAGCAACATCGCTGACAACCAGATTAAAAAGCTGCTGAACTTCAGACCCGGATTTGTGACTAACCTGAAATGTACAGTAGTAAGGGAAGAAATTCATTAATCAAGAAAGTCTTCAAAGAGAAGTACCATTTCCTCTAGTCAAATAGCCTCTCTTTTTATGTGTGTGTGTAATACTTATCCCAGTCAATATTTAGATTATTAAAATCCAGCAAGCTACATAATATGAACACTTACATTTTTTTTCTACAGCAGAATCCACAGTTCACCTGATTGTGATACTTTTTAATCTCCAGTTTCAATTCAAATTCATGTAACCAAAACACTTAGGTCATTTTCCTTGTCGTTAATTAATATCTCTCACTAATAACTAAGTAATCTCTCTATTTTCCTCTTGTATCCTTCTAGAAAATTGCATCAGGTAGTTTTCAGTTACTCATGTATTTTTTCCCCTTTTCTTTCTGTTTCTTGCTTTTCCTCTCCATGTTGCCTAGACTGTTATTCAGTGCTGTGGAACCTTAAGTAATCTGCAGAATTCCTCTATATTGTTTTGCTTTATCATTAAAAAAAAAAGACAAGGTGATTTTTGATAGTGGTTGCCAACTAAGGTGTTCCCGTACACAGAATTCAGCTGCAGTCCATTTCTTAACAAATATCATTTTGCCTTTCCTACCACTCCAAGTTGGTTATAACTATTAAATCTTCAGGCTAGTAGATCTTATCCCAGCTTTTGTGTTTGCCCTTTTAGCTCTGAATAGCAATTAAAAGCCAAGTTTTCAAGAAAACTTTATGATTTGATTTTCAGTCATCCTTTGATTTAATTCTCTAAGATTTTTTTATGCAAATAGGTTAAATTTTTTTGCACTAGAAACCTCATCTAGAGGTGATTGAAGTCAATAAAACCCTTTCAGTTGAAGTTTGTAGGCTTTAAAGTGAACCCTAATTTAGGAGCTGAGCCAGCCCTCACTTTTTCAACAGAAGTCAATGACCCTTTCAGCAGAAGTCAATGTACAGGTTATGCTTTGACACACACACACACACACAAATTCCAAAACAATTAAGCATGTATTTATAACTAAGATGAATGCACAAGTAATAGCATGTCACACATGCCCAAGAATTGCAATGCTTTGTTGACTGTAACCTTCACCACAGGAAGATTTATAAAAGAGTGATGTGCCAACTTCACTTTTGTAGAATACAGGATTGCCTCTCCTATTACAGCTGGGAGAGGCACAGACTTTAAATATTGTTTATCACTGAAATGTTTAGATATCCTTCCACTCTTCTTTTCTTCCTGTGCTATTTCAGCAAGAAGCTTTATTTGAACAAGAGCTCTCTAAACTCATCACAGCGGGTTTTTTTCTCATTTCAATCTTATTCATTAATATAGGATCCAGCGATCTTGCTGTCCCTACCTTGAGATTAGCTGATATTTTGCCTTTTGATGAAGACAGCTAAGGAGGAAGCATTCTCCAAAAAGAGCTTGGACTGGACAAGAGAAGGCTGAAGTGGGATCTTATTAATGTATATAAATACCTGAAGGGAGGGTGCAAAGAGTACGGAGCGAGGCTCTTTCCAGTGGTACCCAGTGACAGGACAAGAAGCAATGGGCAAAAACTGAAGCACAGAAACATCAGGAAACACTTTTTTACTGTGAGGGTGACCGAGCACTGGAAACGGTTGCCCAGGGAGGCGGGGGGGTCTCCATCCTTGGACATATTCAAAAGCTGTCTGGACACAGTCCTCGGCAACTGGCTCCAGGTGGCCATGCTTGAATATGTCATATCAGATTAGGTTCCCCATATCCAGTGGGGTTCCCAAACTGTGCAGCACCCCAAATATCGTAAGATTTGGATCAATTTTTTAAATGTCTTTGCTCTCTTATCAAGCCTCTTGTCTGATTCTTCTTTGCTTTCCTATTTCTAGAATAAGAAATAAACGTACCTTTGCCTGGCCAATTTCTTTGAACCGAAAAATAAACCTGTAACTTGGGGCATACTTGGAAATGTTTACAGATGCTCAGTAACCCCGTGAAGACTCTCATGTCCCTTTGAATTTAATGGAAGTTGACACTGAATTCAATGAAGTGCGAATTTCCCTCTCAATTTCGCTAGCACTTTCTCTGGGTTTATTATGCCTGTGATTTCACACAGTGTCTGTAAATAGTGTTATAATACAGCCACCAACTCAGCCATAGTATTTCAATTGAGAAGTTAGAGACCAAAGTCTTTTGCCATTAGCTGCCTCCAGTTCACATCTGCAATGGATAATCTGGATTCAATCTTCTTGAGAACTGTCTTTTATTACTTATTGGTTTAATTTATTTTCTAGCAGCTTCTTATAATTAGAAATGGTGAATCCCCCTCCTTTAGGAAAATATCAATAATATAAGACAAGATTAACTGCTGCATGAGGGCCTTATAAACCAGAGAGATCTCAGCAGCTTCAGCTTGCTCCTGCAGGGTCTGTGTTAGGAGCAGCGGTTTGGTAGAAAACCTCATTGCAGGATGATACACCCTCTCCTCCGTACTTCTTCCAATCTCACGAATGGTGATGTGTGACACTGCAAAGTCTAGTGTGTTGGCTGGCGATCCTGTGGACGTTACCTGCTTTGCTATGGCTTCAACACTGTGATGAATACTGAGATGGGAAATCACAGTTGCGTAACAGTAGACTTAAGAATATGGATTTCGTTCTTCTTTTTTATCTTTGCATGTGTGTAAGTAAATTGCCATCAACAGGATTACTGCAATCCTGGATCATATGTGGTACGGAAGTTTTGGACTTCAAGTCCCTTTAGTTCCTTCATAACCATCCTTGCAGATCTGGCAGGGTAAGGTTTTAGCTTGTTATCCTTCTAATCCTGTCGCAGTGCTTGCTGCCCTTGATAATTTTCAAGCAAGCAGGTGCCTGGAAGGAAATGGAGTCAGATAGCTGATTACTGTCTCTGTCATGCTCTGAGGAGTGGTGAGAAGAGTTATGCTGGGGTTGATGCAAGCGGGAAACGGAAGGGAATAGCAGAAATGCCATTGCCCTGGGTCACGTACCAGAGTGAAGCTGCTCTGGTAGAAGCATCTCCTCCCCAGCCTGGCACAGTGACAGACCGGTCCCTTGGCCAGCAAATGAGCCGAGGGTTTGGAGAAAGGCAAAGGTGCTGTGCTGGCAGGGAGCAAAATCTCATCTCTGCTTCAGGGTGTCAAGAGAGGGGAGCTAATGTAAGAGCTAATGTCTCCTGGCCTCTGCCAGGAAAACTGGATGGCCCTTGCTAAACTGTTTTTCTGGGTTTAGTTTCAACAAGCTGTGTCTATGCAGCAAAGCCCTATTAAAATCAACTGACTTATGTTGGTGCTTAAAGCTAGCCACAAAAATAAGTGCTTTGCTGAAAAAGGATAGACTTAAGCTGAAGCACTTTGCTGCATAAAGTTCTGAGTCAATATTTTAACCGGGCTGTGTAATTTCCCATGGTTTAATGTGAGGCACCTCCTTGTGCCTTTAGTTCAGAATAGTCTTATACATATCATCAGGAAGACTGTGCTCATCCTATGCCTCACTACATCTTATTATGAAATTATAATGCCACTCTATAACCTTGCTGGAGGGAGAGTTTCAAGCTAATGCAAGAAAGCTGGCCTCCCATACTGATGAACAAATATTTTAAAGTAGATAACTCTGAATATCCATCCAGTACCTTGATGCAGCCAGCCTCAGTGGATTTCTGTTGTTTACCTTAAGAGAGCTGGAGTTTATATGTTTAACTATTACCACCCCGTCCCAAAGCCTGCTTGGAATTTTAGAAACTTAGTTCTTGGAGTTTTATCTTCTATGGCAATTGACATGTTGCCTAGTCATGTTGTTTACATGTTTCAAACCTGAAATTATACAAGATTATAGACCGTAGAGCAATCTCTGGGAAATATTTTGCATATTTGTTTGTTTGTTTCTGATAAAAATTTGCAAAAAGTTCAGACCCACTCCTAGTCAAAAAACATTACAATATAAAATTAAAGAGTCAGTGCTTTTTAAAAGCCTAATCTGCTCTGAGCTCTTCAAAGCAGGAGAACTTCACCAGTGCAATAAACAGGCAGACATTCCCTCTGAGCCTGATAAAACCTACTGACGTCTGCAGGGAGCTATGCTACTGTAGGAATATTGTACCCACTCCATCACTGCTAGCATTGCATATACAGTCCTAGAGCCAGCTTGAAAATGTTCAAGCAAGATATTACCAGTCTCTTTGACAATAACCATTTGTCTCATGTAAAATATCTATGTAGACTGCACTATGTGCTCATAATAGATATAGGTGCAGCAGTTTCTTTTCCTACACTGCGATAGTCAGGATGTCTTACTGTCTGAGTGACTACCAGATATGTGCAAGTATAGGGAGAAGGAAAATCTATGGAAAGTTGTAAAAACATTATGTGCAGTCTCTGAAGTAACTGAAATAATTCTGTGAAAATTATTCTACCTTTCTTCATGCAGTCTAACCTTTGTATTTCAGTACCAAAAATGTATATTTGGGAAACAGACTGGCATAATTACAGTACAAAGAAACCTGTAAGAAATGGCAAAATGACACTAAAAAGATAGCCACTGGGAATAACACAAGCAAAGGCAAAAAAAATATGTTATTTGTACAAAGAAAAGTTTGTGTGTAACAAATGCAGAAAGGAGAATTCTGCTTATTAAATTAACTGCAGATTTGTTCTGCTGACCTGTGCTGTATGTTAGGAGGAGTTTAGCTATGTTACTCACAATGCGATCCATATTATTTGCTCCTTAACTGCTCTCTGGGTATGTAGAATTTATGAAAGACTTTAGATTTTGCTTAGAAGTTTGCTAAAAATATCTGCATTATTTTAAAGGATGAGCATGATGACAATGTTAGGTTTTGACTTTGCAGAGATCATTCGAAAGGTGCTCTCCAGAACAAGTGAAGACAAGCAAACAGGCTGATAAAATGCAAAAACATCCCTGGAGTTTGTATAGCTCCAACTCCCATTCTATGCTTCCTCTTACTTAAGCAATAGGAAACACCAAAGAAGAGGAGAAGAAGAAACACTTTCTGAGAAAAGACCCCTGATGTCGATAATGGGTGTACCTGGGTAACAGCCCAGCGTGTTTTCCAGAGAGTTTGCTTTGTGCAGATGCAGAGCTGAGGAGCTGTTCTACTGTCACCCACTGACCCCAGTAACTTGAGCAGTTGCATGTTTTCTTAAAGTCCTTTCAAGTGGAGATCAGTTATCTCCACACCTTATTTCTGGAGTGGTTTCTGCTCCCTCCACGTGCCGATGGAAAGCAGCTGCAGCGTTCCTGCTCCGCTCCGTCTCTCCGGGGGACTCCTTCAGTGCCCTCCCTCCATCCCAGTATGTTTTACAAGGGACATCAAGACACAGGAATGGCACGTCTCAAAATGTAGGAGGAAATCTGGGGATCCTGAGGTTCCTGTCTGAACTGTCACACCATCCCCACTGACACTGCCCCTACTTCAGTCTGACCCATAAGAGAGGAGAGGAAGAAATAAAAATATTATTTAGCATGCCTGCAGGGAGGAGTACCCTATGCACAGCTTAAATACATCAGGTTCAGGCTAGCCTGAGCCTCCTGAATATTAACATCAGAGAGAACAGAAAGTTGCACAAGTTCATTATTTGAGGTCTTGTAAGTTGGACTTTTCAGTTAATTTTCACTTTCTCTCGCTCAAGCCCCAGCTTACTTGACCTGTGTTACACTGCCCATTTTCTGACAGAAACACCACAGATAAGCCTCTCGCCGGCAGTGGCCTTGGTTATCTGGGTCTGTTTGGGAACAGAAATGTGCTATCGGTATCTGAAAAAAAGGTCTGCTTAATGTCAGGGAGTATGCCAAATTATGTCATGAGAAAAGGGGAAAATCTCTTGACATTATTTTCTTTTTTGAATAAGCTAAAGCAGGAGAGATAAAAAGCTGTTTATCAAAGACAAATACAGAAATAAAATTCTGCTAGCCACTAAGATGCATCACTATGTGCAGAACAGGTAGACTATTCTCAGAATTTTTAATTTATTTATTCTGTGGTTTGTGGTTATCACCAGTCCTGCATCACTCCTGTTGGCTCCAACATGACCATAAACAGTTTGGGTCCAAGAGCCGAAGCCTCTCTTTTCGACTTTGTGATATGTGCAAGGTTGTTTTAAGAGGGTAAATATTTACCAAGCTGCAGAGAGAGGATAACAGAAGCAAGGAGGGCTTTACCTCTCAGACAATGCATCAAGCTGAACTTTTTATAAAATTTTCCAGATGGGCAGAATCTTCGTCATTCACAAATTATCCTTGTGTGTTCTGGGCCCAATTCCCCTGATGAATTCCTGTTTCTATGCATCCCAATAGATTTGTTTCTGTCTACCCTTCACACATTTCAATTTCTACAACGTTTTTACATTATATATAAGATATCCATAGTCTGCAAAGGGATAGCTAGATCAAGAAAAGAATGAGATTATTCCCTTTGCTCGTCAAAACAAACAGAAACAGCATTTCTTCTTTTTTTGCTTATGGACTGACAATGCTTGATAGAAACAGAAATGCAGCAAGTATGTTCATTTTTCTGTCTCTTAAAGCTAGATATGGTTCTTATGGAAAGTTCTCAGTATCTTCTAGCTGGTGGAACAGTTTTGTCTAAAATACATTAGAGACACTCATAACTATTAAAGGAAAAAAAAAAAGAAAAAGCAATGGCAGCAATAAAATTGCTGACAATAACATAGTGTCTTAGTCCACTGAGATTTGGCAATAATCAATACATAATGCCCTCTCTAAAAATACTTTGGCTTTTGGCAGCTTTAAAAATTTTATTTCCCATAGGTGTAGATTGTCTAAGGATTAGGCAGGTTGAAAAACTCAGAGAAACATTGAGAAATTACTGAAAAAACAATAAATAGTTAAATCTCAGAAATTCACAGAACACCTTCAGCTGAGCAGGAACAGACAATATTCCAGATCTGCAATAGCACAGAAAATCAATAGAATAGAGGCCATGGTTATTCCTGCTGCAAATGTAATTCTGGTTGTTTTATCTTCAAGGAAGAAGCAAAGTTCATTGCAAACATTATGGACCTTCCTTTTTCACAGCTATATGAATAAGGAGTGTCTCTACCGAGACCTAGAAAATTATCCCAGTTAGTGGAAAATCAACTCCTGTTTTTGGCGAAATGAGGTGTCTAGAATGTATGTGTTAAACTTCAGTAACACTATTGAAGCAAACATTGTAACTTTTTTTTAATTTATGTTTGGTACAAAGGGTCAGAAAGCATCATCATAGATGTCTAATGTCCTCTATTAAGAAAAACTAACTAGCAAGAGAAATCAAACAGTACTGGTTTTAATTCCTTACTGTAATTTAATGATTGTTTATAAAACAGGGATAGTTGAAGCATTTAGACTAATTTATCCATTCTGGTGCAAACACTTATCTTCATCCTTTTGAGCCTCAACATAATCTTCACTTTTGAAGCACCAAAATCTTTTCCTCATGATATTTTTCCCATGGTTCTTCACTTCAGACTTCCAGCCTGGACCAGAAATAGAAATTACCAACTACCATGACGAGAACTGTCATTGTAACGCTCCCAGTCCATCTAAAATCAAATCCTATGTTCCAGGACAGAGCACCAGATGAAGTCCAAGTCTGAGTCCTAGCCAGCTTGGGGTCATTTTCCTCAGAAACAGTATCCCCAAAATACCATGGCCATTCATGCCTACATTTGATTAACTATAGACATCATGTCACCCTGCCACTTTAACCATCTCATCTGAAACATATCCTTTGGCTCATGGAACCATCAAACCTTTGGGATCTTTCTTCCTTTTAAGAATACTTAATGAATATTTTTAGGAGTTCCCCCTACACCCTTAAAGAGCTCCCCTGTAGATCCAAAGAGAAGACTGATTTTGCAGGAGAGTTGCCAAGTGTGTATGAGAATGTTCTAAACAGCCTCGACAGGGCTTCAGGTGAGCTCAGGAATTGTCCAAAAATAGAATTTACTGCAGGGTTCACAAGTTGAAAGATGACTTCTTGTCTTCCTGTGTGTTAGTGCCAAATATCATGTATATGTAAATGAAGATGATAATAAAAATTTATCTGACAAATGCAGAGTAGGAAACTTAGACGAATATTTCTTACTGTGAAATTGGCTTTTAGGTTCCAAAAAGAGGAATATAGAAAGAAGGACGTGATTAGTTGATCCTATAAAATATGTCATTTTTCTTCATACTTAGATGAAACAGCAGAAGTTTTTAATATTCAGCAATTCACTTGATGGCTGTAGAGCATTCATGACAAATCAGAAGTTCCTAAATGAAGCATTTGTGTACAGTTCTTTAGTGCATGGTTAGTCACAAAGATACAAAATATGACGGGAATACAGGGTACGTTAGCAATAACTGCAATCTATTTGATGTAAATGGTTCAATTGTGTGCCAGGCTACCAGTACTTTTGCTTCAGATCATGTTGTTTTACATTTATAGCAAGTATTTGTTTTCGTCAGATAAATGTAAGTAACATAATCATGAGGCAATGAAAGCAGTAGATTGCTACTTTCCATATTTTTTTAATGCAGCTGGGTTTTACCCTTTTTTGCTGTCTAAGAGAATCCACTTGGGAATTCTGACTGTGAAGGATTATTTTTTTTTCCCTGACTAGTGGTACTAGTGGTTAATAAAGTAAAGATCTGAAAAGGTTTTATTAATGAAATATCTTTTCTTTTATCACCTAGCTTTTATTCGTTTTTCACACACACATAAAAGCAAAGAGGAAAAAAGCCACCAAAATGTACATGCACACAGAAATAACCTGTAAAGTCTTAAAAAAAGATTGTTGAGGTAATAGAGATAACATTTTTAGATTGTAAGAGTGGAAGGTGAAGAAACATAGAGCCTTTGGGAAAAAAAAGTTCCCTTTAAACCTTTTCCCACCGCTTCTTGTACCACAATGATCTTCTTTGGGTTGTAACATTATTTAGCTGTAACATAACTTATTCTAGCACTAACGCCAGTTCAGTTGTCTCAAGGGCCATATACTTCCTAAGATACCGCATACAATAAATACTTTGGTGCAGGTATAGGTTATACCAAGCACAGAAGAGCTACCCTATGTATACCCTGCAATCACCTCTAGCTGGCAGAGGTCTAAGAAAATAGGCCCTTGTTCATATCTTGATATGTCACCTATTTCTAAAGTTGACCTGACAACACTAGGAAATAAGACAAAACCTGGAGGATTAAACCCAGTATATTAAAAGCAGTATAGTTGAGCTTCCCTTTCAAACATGAGTGCTTTGCAAGAATTCATCTTCATGGCTCAATCCCAGTGCATTTAGGAGAAATTTCGGATTGTATCCTCATATCTACAGACCACCTCTCCTAGACAGCTTTGGAGATTTACAGTTATAGTGGGTATTTAAATGCCTGCAGCTCATTTGGGGAAGAAAATGAGAAGGGGAAGTGAACATGTATTACTCAGTTGGGGACTGTGTGTTCCTGCATAGGTAAGTTAGTTTAACAGAAAATTAATTGGCATGCAGTTATGCAAAACAAAAATGAATAATAACAGGGTTTATGAGGCCAACAAACACCAAGTGGCAACTACTGTGTATTGATATTTCCTAAAAACTTCTAAAATCAGGTGTTTTATTGCAAGATAAAATGCAGGAGATACCATAATTGCTACTTTTAAGAGAGATATGGGAAGCACTTTGCCGCCAATTTGTCAGAAATGTGAGCTATATAACTATATAGCCACAGTTACCATGGTTGCCATCTTCACAGTGGATGCTCTTGTGCTGTGGCAAGCAGAAGAGGGACAACTTGCCCGTTGCAATAAATTCCCTCCTCCTCATCAGGAAACCTAACGAGAGGCTGCCTCTCTCCAAGCACCCACGACGGAGCAGGCACATCTTCACCTCTCGGGGTGCAGGTGGTGGGGAAAGGGGTGAAGGGACAGTGCCGGTGGGTCACAGTGCCTGTAGCCAGTCGGGTAGCTGCGGAGTGGGGACTGCGTAGGGACTGATGGGTCGGGCATCTCATGCGGGTCCCTTAGAGAGGAATTGACTTGACTCTTTCCACAATCTGGATAATCTCCATCCGAGTCTCTTTTGATGTTTTCACATACAAACTCAGTGATTTTTTTAGGTCTCATTGCATTCTCCTCTGTATTTTGAATATTTCTTGCATCTTTATTATATCACTTGTGACTAAGCTAGGTAAAAAATAACCCCTGCCCTTGACATGCTCTCAAATGTAGTTGTTGTCCATTTGCCAACAGGGTTTGACTTCTCTTGTTCCTGAATTTGTCTGTAGGTGTGGGCCCATGGATCTGGTCCAGCGTACAACACAGTTTAAAAAAATATAACATAAATCACAAAGGACTGCCATAAATACAACCCTTTCATCCCACCTCCTTTTGAAAAAGTGATGAGAGTGAAAATAGTGGGGGAAAAAAAAAGGCTCTGCAACCAACCCAGAGCTAGAGGAAATAAATTAGGGCATAATCTCATCCTGAATTTGAACATTCAACAAGAGGAACTAGTACAAGATTGAGAAAAGAACTAGAAGAAGTAGGTCTCATTTAAAAGCACATTCCAGTCAAAAGTTTCATGTCAGCCTTGTAGTTTTCCTCTAAAAAAAGAAATCAAGTGAGCAATAGTTATTTAATAACAAAGAGTGACCTATTTTGGAAATAAAATTAATATGGAAGTGTTCTTCTGAGAATAGGAACAGTTTTTATGAACCTTTCCCCACCATTTCATGGACCAATTCTACGATGAGCGTTTAATAATTCTTATTTTGACTCTCTCTGCATATCTCACAGAATCCAAACTAAATTTCTGGTGTTTGGGCTCCTTCTAGGGCTGAAACCTGCTTGATTATGCACTAAGTATTAAATTCTTATTAAAAATATTTCCATATTACATATATTATTTTTACAACAAATTTCTGCACATTCTTCCTTTTAAACAAGATATAGTCACAGAACTTCAGAACTTCAGAAATATTTGGATTAAATGAACCATGGCGCAACTCCAGTGGAGTTAATGTGGAGTAGACATAGGAGATCCTGATTTAACATTTAACTGTTCAGTGAAAAACAGCAAAAAAATGTATAATGATTGACTTCTGTAAAAGAATAGTCTTATGAAATCTGATAAGAGATTAAGAAGACTGGTTAACTTTGTCATATACTTATCTGTTATACCAAATTATTTGTAAGATTTGCAGAAGGTATGCTAGCACCAAATGTTATTCTAATACATCATTGGAGGTAGGCTGTTTTCCAAAACAGAAGTACAATTAATCATTATTAGCATAAAGGAGCTACTGATATTGTACATTAATAATACAATGTTAATGTTAATAAAACAATCACTGTAACGTTGATCTATTAAATGTAATGTGCTGAATATATTGTGCCTTGCATAAGCAATGAATATGATTTACCAATTCATGCATACAGCACACTGTTTGGGGATAAACCTAACATGATTAGAGAATGGAAAATGTTTTCCTGAGATGAGATTTTCAGCATTGTCCTTCACCTTCTTTCAAAAAAGAAGAGGCTCTGTGTACAAGGAACAAAGATTCAGCTTTGGTAGAAGTATTAAGGGATGATTAGCAATAAGAAATATTGCAACTGTATCGTGTCTTTACTGTGCAATAATGCAATATTTCTCATAATAACTTTAAAAATTTACCTAGGACTGTTTATAAGGAAGATCCTGAATAAAATTACTATTTGAGTTTGTTTACTTTTATCTCTGCCTTTCTCCAGCAGCTATATCCTTCTCCCTGATTAGCCTGAGTATACAAATACTTCCAGTCCCTGGAGACTCACTCTTTTTATCTACAAGCAGGTTTCCTGAACACCTATAATTTCAAAATTGTTTCCATGGACTTGGTTTGTCTTAGTAAAACGTTAGTCAAACACCAATAGGCCCAGTCCCAAAAAACAAGTGCTGAGGCATAAGCAATACAAAAGCAAGCTTATTTAAATACAACACTTAGCAGAACATTCGCCATTCATTTAACACTGTTTTCAAGGGTCTTGGTTGCATGACACTGCCTTGACTCATCATTATCACGTGTGATTTAATGATATTAAATCATGTTGAAGCTTTAGTTTAAGCATGGGCCCTTAACCAAATCCACAGATTCAAGAAGAGCCACAGGTGGGGCTGAAAAGAGAGGAGAAGGACGGCACCTAAGGTGGAAATAGCAAAGACACTGAACTTTATACTTAGCCAGTTCTAAGGGATTGGGTTTTGTCTGCTGAGTAGTTTTTTTAAACCTCATATTTAAAATTGCTCCATTCCCTTTTTCTCCCCAGTCATGCTTATGACTTCTTTTCAGATAAATATAGATAAACTGCATATTCTAAAATCTCAGAGCAATAGTGAAAAAAAAAGAAAGGGTGGGTTTTGTTTTAGCAGTTTATCCTTTGGTAATAAGGTTGAGAAATAGGATTTATCAGATAAACTGTTGTAGGCTCATATTTGATTGCTGGGTTACACGTGACATGGGAAGATTTGACAGTTTTTTAGTAATCAGGTTTGTCAGAATTTTGTGGAAGGATTTGCAGTCTCCGGCCGCAATGCTGATGAGTGCTAAAAATGCCAAAGGGCTCTGGCTTTGCATCTATTACACACAGAGACAATGTTTGGTTTTGAAATAATTTCTGTGCTTCATGCATAATCTCATGACATGGAGAGGATTGGAAGTTCAAAAGCCTGTATTCTCTTTCATCGCTTTTATTACAGGCCAGAAATTTTGTTTGGCCAAAAGATTCCTTAAAGCACAGTAGAGTCTGTGGATAAAAACACCATAACAAATTCATCGATATTCTCTAAAGTTTTGTAACATACTTCTAAAAAAAAAAAAAAAAAGAAAATTAATTAGCTGATGGTCAAGATCAGGAATACCACATAAATATGTCTGTTTAAATCTCAGTACTTGGACAGCAGTGGTTTCTGCTGCAAAATACAATAATATGTCATTCGGTGACATTTTGAAAAGTGCCGGATGGGAAGCAGTCTCTCTGCTTTTGCCAGATTTTCTTTTATGTAGGCCTATTTCTGATTTTGCTGACTATATATTAAGCAATGTTGACAGATAAATACTGATGTTTTATTTTCGTGGAGATTATAGAGTGGCATGCTCTAAAGTCTGGTGAAGTAGATTACTTAAACCACTATTACTTCTAGTGGATTTTTATTATTATTTGGATTTTCCAGAATCATCATCTTGCATCTGCTGTCCTTTCCCTTCTGTCAACTCTGGCAAAAACTGATAGCCAGGTGACTTGTCTGAATAAAATAAGTTTTTCACTTCCTAGGCTACCATTTCACTCCAACTTCATGCTTATGAAAACCAGAGGAGTTTGGGTCATGCCTTTGGGCCATTGACACTGTTCTGCGACCACTGCACAGCAACACAATGGAGAGATAAATTCTTGCTGTATTTTCATGAACTAAATGAAATTGCAACAATGGCTTGACTCCTACTCTTTATCAAGTCATCCTGGATATTAAAAAAAAAAAAAAAAGTAGCTGTTACAAACTAGTATTATTTGCCCTTTTAGTGGCAGGTCAGATATGATAATCCATTTATCCACAGACATTATTTTTTGAAAACCTGCATACCTAGGCAGAGACAGACTCCCTTTGAGAAAGCTAGTTTTGCAAGTAGCTTCATTATTGTGTTTTGCTTGTGTTTGTCCTTTCTGATTCCACTTGAGAAGAGAAACAATCATGCCAAAATACTATGATAAAACTTTTTCCTATCTTCTCTTTGGTAGAAATGTTAGCATTCTGATTAAATCCTCTCACTGAGGAAATAGTTTTCAACCAAATGGATAAACATTTGAAATGTTTTTATCTGGTTAAGGAAGCTTTGACATAAATTTCAATAAGGAAAAGATAAAGCTCTAAATCTGTGCTTGTGTCTTTGTTGTCATCACAAAAACAATTTCCGTTCCAAGACCCTGGAAACCAAGATTGTGCAGCCACCTTCTCTATCTGTAACAGGCCCACGATCTCACAGGTGGCTGTGGAGGTATTCTGTTATATTAATGGCACTTTTTCTGAGCTTCTTTTAATTGATGGCTTATGACCATATTGTCCCTTCCATCAAAGACCTGGTATTCAAGGACTATGCTGAAGGACTTGCCTCCAAACCAGAGAGTTATATAGAGCCGAAAAAATGGTAAATACAATAGCAGATGGTTTATATCAGCTTGACAGCATCGTTTTTGGCCAGCACCCAAAGCTACAAACTTCTGAGTTGGAAGTTGTTTGAAGTTGGGAGCTGAGGCTCGGGAAGCTGTAATGCTCTGTAGCTGATCCACACGTACGTGGCAGACATCTAACATGAGGTTAGAGCAGTGCTTCAGGCAGGTCAGTGTCAAAATAAGGTGAAGAATGATCTAAGAAAGTACCACGTATTCAGCTAAGGAGATGGGAATGATATTTTAAATGAAATACCTGTATACAAAATAAAAGGAGTGGGCTGATTGTGTAGAAATGCCTAGAGAAGCTTCATTTACACAGGTCTTTTGAGGAAAGACTGCTTAGAGATTTGAGCTATAATCACACTTTTACAGAAATTATTTCCACTTACTACCAAAGGATTAAAATATTTTAAACACGTGATGTACATGAGTTATTTGGGTTAGAAGTTTTTACAAGCATACCCATGGGCATATTAGATTGTTGTAACTTATTGATGCCCTGGCTGATGGAGACTTTCTGAAATTTCAGTTTGCCACAAATATAAAAACTAAACCCAGCATGTTCAAAAAGAACATATGCAAAAAAGAAAAGCAATCCTGTTTTCCAGCTATCTGTAAGAGCAAGCCTTGTAAAGGCATTAAAAGGTTCTGAATCAGGCCCAAGTCAGCAATTCAAATTTACTTGTAGTTATTACTGCATCAACAACAAATACAGGTTGGTTTTACCATCTTTCAGCATTTTTCATGCTGAAAAATGTCCCTGAAATTTCTCAGCTGCCACAGAAGCAACACCGTCTATTCCTTCCCTTCAGAAAGACGAACCTATTAGAAACTAATAAGCTCCTTCTGGAATTGGCGACTTGCCCCCATCTCAGATGTGTTCCTTCACCCCCCCGAAGGAGGTTTTTTTCTGTTCTGCAAATATGTAATGTCCTTGTAAAAGACATTTTACTGTACAGCTGAAGCAAACTACCTCAAGGAAAAATGAAGAAAGAAAAAGTGGCTTAATTTTCTTTTCCTTGTGCAAGTCCATCACGGTGGTTGGAGTCATAGCCAGATGGTCCAGCAGAAAGCCTGGAAAATGAAGACCAGCCAACCTCCCCACACAGGAGGAAACGAGAAGTACCTTTTAAGTTTCTTTCGGTGAATTCCACGCTGCAGCCATGGGCTGAATGAAATCTCCACTTCATCTAAAAATACATGGGATTAAGAGCCCCATGGGCGGTGTGATCAAAAGACAAAGAGATTTGATGCTACCCACATAATTTCCTAGTATGCTTTTGATTTAGAAACTGATGGGCTTTAATCATGGTGGCTCGGAGTACTGCTCATCTCAAGGTGGACCTTTGGCCTTTTTTGACAGTTACATAAAACAAATACTGAATCTTGAATAAAGGTATTCTGCGAGGATACCTTGATATCTTACTGCCCAAAGGAGGATTCAGCTTTGAGATCCTTGTGTGGGATACAGCTAGCGACATCCTCTGAAGAGAAATCAAATTCCTCCTCTGCCAGTTTTGATCTTTATCCTTGGCAAATGCTTGGTACCAGAGAGGAGGGATATCTTTCTCTTCAGTTCTCCACCAGAACCATTTCACCTGGCTGGATAAGAAGACCAGGAGAAAAGAAACCCAGGTTCAAGTGAAATATATGCAGGAAGGCAATGGGCAGTCTCAAATTTATAAGTGAAGCTGATTTTTCAGTGGAAAATTAGGATTTGGGGTTCAATTCAGAGGCACTCTGTTACTAAGTTTCCTCATACACACCTCATCTCCAATATTGTACCAAAAATGAGGTCTACACTGAAGCCTCACTGCAGATGGAGGGTCCAATGAATGCTTGAGCTGTAATTCTGAAGCAGTATCTCTGTATCTTTAAATCGCAGTGGTTAGATTCTGATTACAAAATGTCAGGTTTCTATATTCTTGTGAAAAGTCCAAATTTCCACATGTACAGATCTTCTCTTCCAAAAATCTTTCGAGTTGCTGTTTGGATTTCACTTCCTTTTAATTTTGTGAAAATGTCTTATGGTATAAATAAGTAACTAACTACATGGGATTTTAAAATTTTCATATCTTCCATTCCAGGTATTGCTGGTTTGCTCCCAAATGGAAATTCTATCCTCCCTGCAGCATTTGAAGAGGTTTGTAAAGAATACAGGCAAATACAATTCTCTCTCTCTCTCTTTTTCGTTTTTTTTTCTTAAGGAGACCAGGATGTCAGGGGAGTTTCTGACATACACTTTCTTGAATTTATCACATATGCAGCTAACCATGAATTGAGCAGAGTTGCATCCTTCCAGGTTTGGAGCAGCACATGCTCCACGCTGCAGTGAAATCAATTGCTTTCCCAGGGAAGCAAAGTGGTATTAAAATTTCTAACTGGGCACAATATCACCTTTCAGCAAGACAATCTCTAGCCTTTCTCTGAAGTCTGTTCTATAATATGATTTGTACTTTACTCCTCTCTTGTGAACAGTGGTCTGAGCTAACACTAATTGGAACTGGCTTTTATTTTCTAGTTCTGCCACAGAGCAGGTTACACCACCCCTTTGCCCACTTCCCCTTCTATTCTTTCTCTACTGTGCCTGTTTTGACTGCCGGCTCTTCAATGTATCTGCACAATTCACAGCATAACAGGACCATGATCTCAAATGTAATTATGAGGCATGGCTATCAGGATAGAAAAGAATTAAAAATGAATTGAACTTTGCCAAGCAATAAATTATTCTTGGGTGAAGCAGAAGAAGCCAATCTTGTCTTCCACCGCTCAATAAGAGACGACCTAAAACGCAAAGAGGCAAACCAGCAAAGCTAACATTTACAGTTCCACAGCATAAATGTAACACTATTGTTTTCAATTGCATATGTAAATAAAGAACAAATTAGGACTTACTGTTTGAAATAGGAATGCTCCTTGGTATTGTTGCCATTGCCAGAGTTTATTGCCCTGTACTCTGGAGTTGGAGTGGGAAATGACATTTTAAGGCTGTTAGAATATGTACTACACTGCTGGATTTGTGAATTCATTGTGTTACAATTAATTCCACCTCTATAAAAGCCCCTTTCCTTGTTTGCTGTATTCTTTTCTTTTCTTTTTTTTTTTCTAGTTAGCCAGCAATTAATTTTTTAATCAAGATTCAATGTCATTACTGGTTCAGGTCTAATAATGAGCATTATACGACTACCAGGGAAAGTGGGTGTTTGCTTGCGTTTTTGTTCTTTCCCATTCATATTTGCCAGGTTAATATTGTGTATGCAAATTTTCATTTGGACCATATTAGTGTACAATCTTAAAGTTAAAAAGCCAGAATATTTTGAATTCCAGTAATCCTCAACTGTACCAAATACAATAGGCTTTCTCGTTATACATTAACTAATTATCTCTGCGCAGCACTCTAGGTGAATTTCAACACAAGCACTCTAATAATGTAATTAAAAATGTATAAAGGAATTAAAAATGAATTAAAAGGAGATCATACAAAAACTTTCAAATTTGGACTAAATTAAATGACTAGATTTAAGCCCCTCAGTTTCAAAGGACCTGCAGTCAGTAGATTAAGAATGTTGGGATGCCACTCAGACCTCATGCGAAATGACATAAGCTTCAAATCAAGCGTGGAAAAAAAAAGAAGTCTCCAAATCCCCTTGGGACTCATTCCCTTAAAGGCCACCTTTACCTTGCAAATAGAAATACGGTGCCAATAAATTTTGCCACCAATAATGATCGTCCATCCCTATTTAACAGACATTTGAAGGTGGTAAGAGAGAAGCTGAGTTGACTCTCTTGAAGCTGAGTTTGAGTCCTGGGGCAGGAGGGGACTCAGCTGTTGGTTTGCCTCGATTCTGCATGAGTTTGGGTGCCAGCACTCAGAGAGGACCTCTTGACTCTGGCTCTCGCTCATGCAACCAGGTTAATGCTCCACGAAGAGCAGTACCCAGCAAAGCTGGCCTCGTCCACCCTTCCCATCGCGTCCAGCTCTCCTCCAAACGAGCTTCAGCCCAGGCACGCCCCAAGCTTGCACAGAAGCTTGAAGTTTTACATTATCCTGCCATTTATACAGACTTCTAGGCAATTTTCAGCAGCGCATGGAGCAGGGGCAGCCCTGGCACGTCCCACGTCCTGGGGACAGCTATGGGGAGAGCAGGCACAACGTCCCAGACTCTCCCCTCCTGCCTGCACATCCTTGGCAGAAGGCGTGGATGGAGGCACGGAGGTCACTTCAACCTGGAGGCACATTTAATGCCAGGGGAGGCCACCAGGAGAACGAGAGCTGCCTGCCTTGACATTGATTGCTAAGGACGCCTGGCTGCATAGGAAAGGCTCTGGAAAGTAAAATAATTAAATTAGGACGGGTCAACTAAACTAAAGTATCTATTTTTATAATCACAACATTATCAGATGTATTCCCCAAGTAAACACAGCAACCAGCTTCCATTAAGGCTCCCTTTGTAATCTGCAATAGGTCAGACACGTCTATTTTGGAAAAAACCCTAACAAGCTATCTTTTAGTTCTGCCAGACTTCTGTCTCAGGGCTATATACCTCCCTTCAGCGCTGTGTGTGACTGTTTTCTGAATTGAGGACAGTAAATGACCTAAGCCAGCAATATCACATAAAGACCAAGTGTAGACAGTGGAATTTACTGAGAAACTGGCAATAATAACAAACAAACATCTGTAATAAAACATCAAAATCAAAATGCACTCTAAGTCATGTGTGCATGGAGAGCAAGATGGATAATATAGAATGTTATTTATCACACTGGACATCTTCATTTTTCTATTACTGCTCTCTTCCTTCAGGTATCTCTATGGATCCAGCTGTTTATTTTTGTTTGTTTGTTTGTTTTCAGGCACTTTTTTTTTGGAGCAAGACAATGAGATATTTACTCCTCCTTTTGAGAATTTTAATACATGAAATATCTCTCTATAAAAATCATATTCCTGAATGCCTGGCAGAAGAAATAACCCAATCATCATGTAAACAGGAGGGACTTAGAATATCCTGAGTCCAGAAATGCCTTCTGAAGCAACTCAGACTGTTGTTTAAAAATGGTGATAGAAATTGTATCACCGTATGCAATCACATATGCCTGTAAGTTCAAAGTCTTTCTTTAAGCTAGTTCTCCCAGTTTGCTTATTTTAGTTTATAAATTAGTGGTTATGAGGATTTCATATGTTGCCCTCTGGGCGATATCCAACAAGAGTTTTCCTAGCTAAAGGCACTGCAAGGAAAATACTTTCGCCAGGCTCCCGTGAAGTGGAGGCCGGTCCCTATCACCTCTGGAAAGAGGGGAGGCAGAGCTGTGAGCAGCAACCTCGCTAAATTCAGGGTAAGCTCTTTCAAAATGAAGGGATGTTTTGCCAGCAACTTTTTTTTTTCTCCTGTAGGTTTTATTCAATGCAGAGTTCACAATACAAACTGAATGGTAATATTTTCAACAGGAAAAAGAAAGCATTAAGAAAACATGCTCAAAACATGCTTTGGGTGAGAATTTTAAAAGGCTTTAAGTGCTGAAAGCAAACAGAAACTAATGGAGCGGTACAGGGCGATTAGTTATTCTGGATTCTGTCTGGATCCCAGATTCATTCAGGACCCAGATGGGCTCAGACCCTGCTCTGTCTATTTGTTTCTCCTCTCACCTCTAACGTACCTGGTGTATGCAGGTTGAGAGAGTCTTACTCTGGTTTTGGTGTCAGCATGCACCTAGCTGAATTGGGAACATTGCGATACAATTCACTAGCAATCTCCTTTGAAGAAAGAGGATTAAGAAAAATATGTAGATCCCAGCTCCAAAATACTTCTTGCAAGTCCATGCCTCTCTAGCAGACCTCTTTCTGCGGCGTGATCCCTGCTTGGACTCCTGACAAGCTCTCCCTCAGCAGTGTTTCAGGCCTGGACATTGGTAACCAACCCTTTTCATGCACAGCTTTTCCTGCTTCTGTTCCCTCTGTAGATTCCATGACTTCTTATATAATTCCTATTTGGACAGACCCCCAGGTATACAAAATACAAGTTATTTAATAGACAGCAGATAGGCTCTTAATCTTAAAGAATCTATCCCAGCCACACTAGAAGATCCATTCCTCATGTTAAATTCTCCCCGAGGATAAAAGTCCCACAAATACTTCCAGACTGCTCCCTAATCTGATAAAATGATCCTGTCTCAGACTTGATTTTGCATTTTAGCGAGTAAAGAGTGCTCCAGATGGCAAAGCATCGCTAAATTGGCTTACTTAGAATAATGATAGTGATAATGAGACCTTGCCTCACCTGGAGGAGAATGCCCCACTGCAAAGATGTCAGAGTAACAAGCAGTGCGATCTTGGAGCAATTTTATGTTATATACACACACACGATGACCTTTAAAGACTTTACCCACCAGGGAGAAGTTATGTAGCTAAGCAAGCAGGGAAAACATATGAACCTGAAGAATTATTTCCTCTGGAAATAGCTAATACATTACTGGCAAAATAGACCCACCATGTTTCAGAACATTATTCTGACCATGTTCACAGTTTCTAGCTAAGTTAAAAATCAGCCTGCCATACATTAAAACAAAATGTGAGACTGATCTCCATCAGGAAAAGAGTGGTATTGCTGTACAGGCAAAATTAAATCTGCTTTGAAGATGATAAAATTGACTGAAGCACAGAGTAGTTTGACAAGCCTTATATACCCTCTGTCCAGGTGTAGGACCTAGGAAAAAACTTGAAAGAAGAAAAAGGGGTTATGCACAGAGGGTTTATTTCTCCAAAGTCTATGTGGTATCCCACTACACTTGCAATATCTCTTCCTATTTGGGTGCAGAAGTAGCAATCTTTGGCTGTCTTGGTAAGGATTTCTACCATAAAGCCAAGGACAAATGCTTATTAGCACAAATTCGGTGGGTGAGCTGAAACGAGGCTAATGGCTAGTAAGCGGTGTCATTCTTATAATTCTTTGACCTATTTTAAATGTCCGGTTTAGAATGACTGAATTGATCCCCAAAAATAGGTTTCTTTCTGTCATCTACAAAGGTGCTTACAACAGGACGTGCTGTGATACGCCACATGCCGAAGCTTTACAACCTTGTTGCAACGCTTACCAATCATAGACAGTTCAAGGGCAGGATTTTCCCAGACTGTAGGTTTCTTTTATTTGGTTGGTTTGAATGTACATGTTCTTCACTAATATGCATTTACATTCTGCATCTGGGTGCCACAGATCATTTTGCTCCCATAAAAATCTGAACTGCCCAAACACTCTTGTGTATGTTAAATATGAAAATAGGTTATTATGAAGCTGTGCACAAAATTTCTCCATCTAAAAAATAATTAGATATGCAGAAGGATGTAAGTGCAGTGAGAACTATGGTAAAATGTTAAGAGAAGATATGTTTGGATGTTTTGGAGAAGATGAGGAAAGAATAGGTTCTTGCATTACCGGAAAACAAAATAATTCCAAGCATGAAATATCAGAGAGGCACATGTAGATATCAGACTGTGGAGATGTGAAAAACTGATGTAGATAGAGACTTGAGAGTGATCAGAAGTGGAAATGTAAGTAGGATCTCTGTTATTAGCTGTGATCAAATCTGGGTAATATGTCTGGGCAAAGGAGCAACAGACAAGAAGCTAAGTCTGCAGGAGCTGGCTCAGCAAAACAAGGAGGAAGGGTAAAGAAAAAAATCAACCAGAGATGGAAGAAATCAGACTAAAGTAGAATTTCTAGGAAAAAAATCTTCAGAATAGATGCAAAGACTTGTAACTTTTTTTTTTGTTTTTAATATACATTTTGAAATTGAGGGTATAGTTGCTGGGTGACTTTACAGGCTGAACATGCTGACTTTTCTGTAGTGGGACTCTCTGTCTCCTTCTGATGTTAGGTTATATATATACATGAGTTTGTGATGGATATGCTCCCAGCATGGAGAACTTTTCCCTTTCTCTCATGAAATAGCATTTCATGATTTCACATCCCGAGATCTCTGCTTGCAGATAACTCAGCTAGATGAGTCACGATTATGCAAAGATATTGAACCTGCTGCTTACAACTTTTATTTGTACACCAGGCATCATTTCAACTTTATTGCTCCCGTTTGCTTTCTATCTCTAATAACAGGCCTGCCTACAAAACCCACAGAATCCTTTAAAACACACAGTTCATTAGTTCTGTTTTGAAAAGCATTGTAAACACTGAAAATACATCTCAGACATAGATGTCTGGAATTGATAATGAAATTATGGTTCATTCTAGGGCAGGGGGAACCATAAAACAGATATTAATGTGGAACTTGGGTCTCTGGATCTTGCAATCTTAAGAAAACTCTCGGATAAAGTGCCATTAATTAGGTGTGGCTTCCGTTTTACTTTCTCTGTAGAAGACTCTCAGAAGCGATACTGTTTATCCTGGTATTAGTATGCTTTTTCCTCTTTTCAGCTTTAAAAGCAATGCAGTTTGTATTGGATTACAACCTCAGAAGAGCGGTACTGTTTCAGTGTAACATAAGGAATTAATTTCTACTGCTTGTTGCATAGTTTTCTATAGGTTTCTACATACTACTGTGTATTTGATGCATACAGTCCTAGCTTGGGATACAAGAGAGGTATATAACTAATTTAGGCCACGCTGAGTTAACAAACCTAAAGGGAATTCTTTCATTACTTAAACATGGCATTTCCAAACTGTGGGTAATTCACCTGTATAAAATGTGGGCTTCGTGCTTTGTCATTTTGGAGAATAAGTCTAAGACAAAATTAGCTTTAATGATGCTAGTAAGGCTTTTTCTTTCTAATATTATTGGAGAAGTAGGAAAAGATTGCTAATATGACCAAGGAGAAATTTATTTTTAGATATGTATGGGCTACATATATAAGCTATATATATAAGCTTGCATACTCATGTGTCTGTTTACCTATCCAGCTATCTGTACTAATGTCTTTTTAAGCCATTAAGTATTTATAACGAAATTTAACAAAGAGATGGAGATCACAGAGATATTAATCCCTTCCAATTTCATAATAACCAGAAGCTGGAGGAGAGGGAAGATATTAGTGCCGGCACTGAGAATGAAGAAAACTTCATCCTTTAGTAGACATCAGAGAATCCAGATGGGTGTAAAAAACCACCCTCATGAGCTCAGCTGCTCCTCATGCCCTCTTCCCTGACATCAGGAAGTACACATTTTAGCCTGACCTTGTTACAGCCAAATTAATATTCAATGAGGGGAATAAATCTCTGGCTTTAGCTAATTCAGCACTTGCAGACCTGCAGAGGCGATGTGCAGAGCCTGCACGCTGCTCACCCGTGGCCAGAACTAAGTGGCAGTCCCCCCTGGGGGATTGCTGCAGACCTCGGGCTTTCCCCCCGGGGAGATTTCCACTCAGGAGGGATGTCGAACGTGACTCAGAGTGGCTTTGGTTTACTGAGGAATTTGTTTAAACTGAAGTATCTGAAAGCAACTTCAAAGCTCTTCCACACACTTTATCAGGTTTGGCTACTCACTGCCTTCATGTGAATAATCTTAAGTGAACTGACTAAATTAATGTCATTGCAGTACTAAAGTGGTGTCAAAAAGCTGGCTTGAGCACTTCTGAGGCTGTTGGTCACTTTTCCACATGCCTTTACAGTGAAGAATACAGACTCTGTCTATATTTCAGTACAAAAAAAGTGTTTAATACCCCTTTTCACATTCACACATTCATATCTACTCATGATATACGGCTGCCACAGAAATAAGCAGCTGGTCTCTATCTGTGATGTTTAGTGCTGTATTCCCAAATACCTTGTTCCCAGCAAGTCAGTGTGTCTTACAACAGTCTCAAAACAGCCAAACTGGAAGTGTCGGGCTTTCTGGGATGAGCAGTACAGGTCCATGAGTCTGGATTTGCATTAACTTCCCATGATTGCTTAAATTTTCCTGAGGGTCACTAGTCTTGCTAAATGCGGAAACATTTATCATTGTTTGATCATTTGGTTTTTATCTTGCTAACCATCCGTACGGAGTAATTGATTGTAAGGTATGGTACAAATAAATACGTCTCATCAGGCTTTCTGGAAAAATGGTATCATTAGAAAAATGAGTTTGGTTGTCTCAGCTCATACGGTATTGATCAACACTCTTAGTAAAATAAATACAACTTGGTAAAAGTTGCTATCAATCTATGCCTAGAAAAGACAAATGAATAGTCAGCAGGGAGAGCAAATTGCAAGCAGATTTAAGTAATAAGACACAGCAGGACATGCTATTGTTAGGGTAGACACCCTGAAGTGTCTTAACGTGATTATAATGTGGCTTCCTGAAACAAAACAATTATAACTATCTTAGATAAAATATTATTATCAATATTCTGCAGTGTTAACTGAAAACCAAGCAATTACATTTTTATTTTTTAACATAAACCTGCAGTTTTGAAAGGCATTTCCAAAGACAGTTTGTCAAAAACACCTTTGTTCTTCGTAGTGCTATTCAATGTGTTACAGGCCCATTGAAAAATAGAGCTAGTCCCCAAGTTTAGCACACAGAGGTCAATACAACTAAGACTTAATTTCAAAACACATTGTTAAAACTTGATATGTAAATTCTTTTTTACTTCGTTGGTTGGCTAACAAATTGAATATTCCTTCATGATACACCCATAAAGTTTAAAAATAGATTGAACGTATTACGAAAGATATTTACAGATTGTTTTCAAGATGCAAAAAAACCTTATTTGAAGATATAAATTTTGTTCCCCAAGGTGCACTTGTGTTCTATTCCATACTGCTAGTGAGGGGGGAAAATGGAAAAAACTGTATGCATCCTTTTCATTCAATGAGCATTTATCTTATGTGGAAAACTAATTTATTACTGTTGAGGGTATAGGATTTACTTCCCTTGGTACAGACACGGTTTAACCTTTTCACTAATGACCTTGGATGGGACAGAGTGCAACTTCAGCAAGTCTGTGGATGACAGAAAACTGGGAGGAGTGGCAGACACACCGGACGGTCCTGCCGCCATCCAGCGGGACCTGGTCCCGCTGGAGAAATGGGCTGACAGGGACCTCATGAACTTCATCAAAGGAAAGTCCAAAATCCTGCACCTGGGGAAGAACAACCCCACCGGTACATACTGGGAACAAACAGCTGGAAAAGCTGCTTGGCAGAGAAAGCCCTGGGGGTCCTGGTCGAGATCAAGCTGACCATAAGGCAGCAACGTGCCTTTGCAGTAAAGGGGGACAATGGTCAGGAGACACAGCTGGAGTGTTGGGTCCGGTGCTGATCTCCCCAGTATAAGAAAGACAAGGACACGCTGGAGCACGTCCAGCAAAGGGCCATGAAGATGATTAAGGGATCGCAGCAAGAGGCTGAGTGAGCTGGGGTTGTTCAGACAAAAGTTCTTCTCAGTAGTGCCCAGTGAATGGCCAAGAGTCAACAAGCACAGAGTGAAATACAGGAGATTCTGTTTAAACATAAGAGAAGGTGGTCAAACACAGGATCAGGTTGCCCAGAGAGGTTGTAGAGTCTCCATCCTTGGAGATATTCAAAGCCCAGCCTGCTCTGGCTGCCTTCGTTCAAGCAAGGATTGGGTTAGATGGGCTCTAGAGGTTCCTCCAACCTCAGCCCCTCTGTGACTCTGATGTGACAAAAAAAACGAACCCCTTGAGTGCCCTGACTTCCAGGTGAGTGGCTGGAAAAATGTTTTGTGTGAAGTCTACCTTGGGGCCTGGCGTCTTCACTTTTTACCTCCATGTCTAATGGCATTACACATAGTCCTTGCAATGAAGCAATGGCATTGTGACTTCTTAAGCCTTCTTGGTTTCCACTGGTAGTATGCGTAGCTTTGTCTTTCTCTTCCTTCCAGGTTAATTTGGCCTATTTAAGATCTTGTCTGTTTTGTAAGACTTCTCTATGGGTGGATCTCTGTTACTGAACGTATCATATATTCTTAAAAGAATAACAAAGCCAAGAATTCAATATCCGCAAGCTTTATTCTGGCAATTTTGTTTAAACTTTATATTAAAATCTGTCACAGAAGCTTTAAAAATGCATCTGTGAATCATTTTTAGTTGAATATTTACTTTACGTGTTTATATATTTAAACATCTTTTCATTAAAGAAACCCAAGACGACTAAACTTGCTGGATCATTTTTTATTAATAAATTTTTAAAGCCTACATTCCACGAAATTGCTGGGAGCCTTAACTCCTCCACTACCACCAACAGGGACTAACTGAGCATTCATTTTCACAACCTTACCAGATAAATTAAATTCACACAGGTATTTCAGGTATTAATATCTGCACAAGGATGTTCTTGAAGTTGGCAGGCACACAGCAGCAAAATGAAGCTGACATGAGATCAAAATGACCAATGATTTAAAATTTAGAGAAAATAATAAGACAACTTCTTTGCAGAGACCATCTCTGCTACTGTTTAGATTTTTCGCAGCAGGTTACTTATCAACCTAATAGAAATGCTGACATGCACAACCTTAACTCCTGTATCACCCAGTCACCGCTCTAATCTAATTGATTTGTGATTGTTTCCTTGGATGAAGACATAAAGTGGATGTGCTTTCCAAAATATCTTCAGTTCTTCTTTAGGACAAAGAAGCTGTCCCAGAGGTACCTGTGATTACATGATTCAAACAGATTTTTATGTTTTTTGTAGGCCTGTTAAATGACAGTGCATCATATTTTACACCAGCTGAACTGCAGCCCTATGAATAATGACAGTATTTTCAGCTAATAGTACCCTTCCCTGACCTCTGTGGGCAAGAAGGTATTCCTGCATTTACTCACTTTTTAAGTTAACACTGCAGTAGCAGCTATTTTTATGAACTATGTCAGATAATTATGTTGTCTTGCATTTTTCAATTATCTGAATTAGCATATAGCGTTTGCAGCAATGGGTATGTCATACTGTATTTTCTCTTTGAGTTCTTGTTTTTCAAAATACAAAACATAGTACCAGCTATGAATTTTATTCCTTTTCATTGAACCTCATTATGCTGAGAAAAACAATCCATTATATTGTAGGGAGAATGGAAATAAAAACAGAACAAAAGAGTAAATCTCACAATAAATAACTTTACTAAAATATGCATGTTTTTGCCATGGCTAAGATTTGCTCATCAATGTAAATACAATCTTGGTCATGGTCTGTCAGTCTTCCCTTCGTTCAAGCTCTGTTTCACCTGGGGTCTGGGGAGGCAGCTCTGGTTTTCTATCCTGGGAGAGAAGAATGGTAGCACTACATTGCTATTCCAACTGCCCGGAGAGATTTCAGCTGTAGAATGTCACCCTACAGACCACTTTTTACCAGCTATTGTTAAAACACATATTTTTAAGGTCTATCTTTTCATTAGGAGCTCCTCCAACCTCGCTAACCCGGACTGTATTAACGGGTAATGTGCTGGAGCAACTCTCTGCACTGATTCTGCACCACTAATCCCACAGGACCATGGTGGGATTCTTCTTCTTCTATACCCAGGAAGGGTGGGATGGGGAATTGCCAGCAAACCTACAGGGATAGCTTGTGGCAGATGCTAGCAATCACAAGCTGCTGTTGTTGATACTATCTTTTGGGCCAAGTCCTAGTAGGGTATGTAATTCCAAGATCTGAAAAACACGTAGAACGGCATAGATGGATTTAGCAATTGCTATGTAAATGTGCACATGGCAGTAAGGGTCACATCATGGATTCGGTTTCACGATGGGGACTTACTACCCAGGTAGTAACGTCTTGCTTATGCATTTGGTTTGCTCTGTCAGTTTGGGTTTCCTGAATTAAATGTATGATTTGAAGCCAAAAGATATTTTATAGTCAGTGTTACTTTCTATAGCAAAAAGATATTTTATAGTCAGTGTTACTTTCTGTAGCAAACATTTATGAAAGTCTGAAACTTGATACACAAATATTTGAACATTTTCCCACATCCGTATGGTGAATCACTTATATAAATACATTCTGCAGTCTTAGCAAGTAAGGATCCGTTTCAGTAAATCCCCCTTTTAGAAAATCTCTGTCATTCTCTGATCAACTTTCTCTTTTTAGTTTTCATCCATATGTACACTACGAAGTTCAGTAAATAATGAGTTCAGGAATGTAACTAGTAAAACCATTTTCAAAATAATTTTAAAACATTCTTAATCAAAACCAAGCAAGAATCATAATTAATTTGTCTTATGGATTTTTTCATTAAACTGATTTTTATTTATAAAATACATTCTTGTTTGCTTCCCCTTTGAAAATGTTTGAAATGAGATGCTTAAGGGCAATCAATAATTTAAGCCACAAAAAATCGTTCCACTCATCACTTTGCTAGGAGTAAGGTTATTAATTTTTATTTTTTTTTCAAGTGAAGGTTGTTAAAAGTGATAGGCCTGGATTGAATACGGCTGAGAGATGTTTCTATTTGACAGTATCTGTGCTGAGGAAAGGAATCACATTTCAAATGTTTGGGGATCAAAGGAAGTGAATGCAATCACATAAGCTCCAAATTGGATTGTTATGCCTTGTTTTATTTATGTAAACATTGCTAAAGGAATCACATCACTGCAATTGAAATACCTTATTCAAAGGGCTATCTTGCAGAAATAACAGCAGATTATAGGGATGACAAAGAATAAAAATCTACACCTGCTCATGTAGTGCTTAGTGGCAGTGAAGGAAGGAAACAAGTAATATTCTAGGCTGAAAAGCAATGCTACAAAGATAGAAGTCATCAGTCTAAAGAAATGTGCCTTTCAATTATAATGATCAAGTATGATTTGCTCTGGGAGAGTGCAGAGGTTTAATATGATCCCCTTGTCAAAATAATCACCATCTACCATGGCCATTGCTCTTTCATAGTTCCTTAATGACAAGGGGAAGAGATCCAGCCTCTAATTTAGACTTGTAGAAATGACAGCAAATAACAGTACATCTGATTAAATAGATTGGCAGCTGAAGCCCAAGGATACTGTATTAGTCTACAACAACTTAACAGTAACAGGGTGGTCAACAGTGCTAACTCCCTTTGCAACCAGCATGTAATTTCTGCTGCATGCTTACAGCGGTTTCACATCAAAGTAGATGGGAGTCATCGCAAACAGGTTAAAAAATACAAATTTGGGGAATGTCTTATTTAATGATACATTCCAAAACCTGCAAGAAAAGACGTTTTCTCCCTGCCACTGAGAGCAATTTTTTTCTTAGCAGTCGCTTTTTGTGTCCCTGGGAGCGCTGTGGAGCACACATCACCTGAAAGCAGATGTTCTCCGTGTTGAGTGATGGGACAGACAATGTCAGCGGAGCCCCAATCTCATGATCATCTCAGTTTCTCCGGCATTCAATTTTAGGTTTGTTTTGTTTATTTCTTTGCTGCAGTGAAGTTGAATAGCACGGATAACTATACCTTAAGTATAGCAACTGTCAGTGCTCTCTGGTCTACAGAAATAAAAGTAAATATGTTCTAATTTTGCTGTTATAACCTGGCAATTTTGTGTTTTCATTGATGGCAGATTTATTTTTTTAACAGAGACAAACAACTATCTCTGTCCTAGGTACAGGCAATACCTTCGCTTAATCCATGAATTTCCACATGCCTTCTTTAATCTCTGATGCTTTTTGGATTAAGGTCTGGAAGATTTTTGGTGATGGCCAACTCATTACTTCCATTTGTATCAGAAAGTTGTGCATGGACTGGCACTATTTCAAAGAACACATGGGGCAGGGGGTAGGCAGATCTTGGCTCAGTCCCCCCACCATGTATGTACCACAAAGGCAACCTTTCCAATAATTCACTCTATTCCTCACTATATCACAAATTATCCATTAGCATCTGTAGGAGCCCTTTGCCAGTTAAAAGTCTTCAGATCCTGGTCTCGCCAGTGAATCTGTTGCAAGACTGGATGTCCTCGGTGGATTTGTTTTTCATCAGGATGGCTGCTCTGACAATTTGGGTCTTGCCTAGACAAGATAAAATAGCTATTTCCCTTTTTATTGGTCTTGGCCTGTGGTAGAGCAAATAGCTGGTGGGAACAGGACAAACAACTTCATGTGTGATAAGGATTCCTCTTTACTTCTTTTCCCTACCTACCACACATACAGGAAAAGCACTAAAAATGTACTAAAATGTTTATAGGAGAGGGCTGGCACAATATTTCAGCATTACAACAGTCCGTGCCACTTGGGCAGGGGCAGGATTGAGGCATTGCCCCGTGCCACGCAACAGCGACGGGTAGACGGTAGCAAGACGCCGTCAAAGAGATTAGGCTCTGGCTCTGACCCCTCTTGATAGTGCCGTAATCTGCTGAGGAATTTTCCCCTGGAATCTAAGCACCAATTTGTTTTAAAATCTATCACTGTCACCAAGAAATTGCAAAGTAGCAACAGTAGCCGTTACCGCCTGACCCTGCAGTATTTTGTTCTTGCTGCCGGTGGAGGCAGGCTTCCGACCCACAAAACACACGGCAGCTGGCAAACAATGGCCTCGTGTTCAGAAATACTTTCTTAAAATCCCTACAATATTTCCCAACTTTTCTGTTTAATTTTATTAAACAATTTAACACATTCATAGAGAATGAATGAGCAGCAGCTTGGCCCATATGCTAGAAAAACTTAAATTTATTTCTCAAATCCGTCCCCTACCTGCCAAAGGACAGAAGAAATGAGACAACAACAGGTTCCTTAGTCTCCTCTACTTAATTTGCAAATATTTGGGGTGAGAAACAGGCATATGTGCAGTGCTTTTAACTCCTAGAGCACCTTTAACTTCCAAATGCGACAGCACTGCGTCTCCCAGGGGACCACAGAAGCATTATTTTGGATAGATGCCATTGGTACAGCGTTGCTTTATCTGTATTCTTATCCAAATATCTCCACGGGCTTGCAGGTCTTTTTGAAGGCTTGCTTCGAAGACAAGGCAGGCATCGCGGAGGGCTGCGGTGCCGGTCCAGCTGCCGCAGCTGCGGGTGTAGCCATGGGTGCAGGTTTACAAGTGCCTTCAGGACCTGAGGACCAGAGGCAGCTGTGTAGAAATACTGAAAAAAAAAAAAAAAAAAATAAAGGCTGGCTTGGAGGTTTTCCTGTCGTAACCAAAGCAAGGAGTACAACGATTGTTTTTGTCAATAATAAATCCTTTTTCTCAAGAGATTTCCAGCCTATTTTTGTAGACTCAAGTGTCTGATACTTCAAGTAAGCTTTTGATAAACAACAAGGAGGGGTCTTCCAGAAGAGACCATAAGCAGGCTAACTTTGCTCTGCCAAAGTCAATGGGAGCATCTGCCACTGACTTTCAAGACATCCCTGCTAGGCTGAACATAGGCTCTTAAAAACCCTCGTGTTTCCATTGACTGTCAAAATCCCACCTGCCTGTTCCACGTTCCTGACAGCTATTGATGTCTAAGAAAAAGGAGCTTCAAAAAAACCTACTTAAAATTACACCTGGGAGCTTTACTTGTGAATAAAAGGCAACTGATATTTACTACTATAAAGTGTGTGCATTTTAATGGCTTGAGAACCAGCTGAAGACCTCTGATTTGTTTTAGGACATGCTTACTAGAAAATCTAATTTTATTTCACCTTTATCAATTACCCATTCCCCTTCACACCCAAATCGGTAATTTAACTTAAGTGTTCTAGATTAACTTCATAAAATGCTTCTGAATATGTGAAACTTTCCTGCACTTTGAATATTTTTATTGCCAACAGTAATGCAGCCTCAAGTATTTAACCACTCCAGGAGTAACTTTTGACAGTCAGCAATACCAGTGCATTTATTAACATTTATATTTTAATAAAATTGGGTGCATTAATATTGCCTTTAGTGAGAACAATGTGGCCAAGAATAATAACATTTTTATTCCTTGTATATGGCTTGGGAGTGTATATTTAACAACGCTCTGTTTTCTGATCTTTTTTTGAAAGCCAAGCTTGCAAGACCATAAGTAATTTTTTCATACTATGGTAAAAAATATTATATCATTTAATCTCACTGAAAATAACTCAGCAAAGGCAATTGATTATTTCTGCTGATATTGCATCTTGTGACATTGAGCTGTGGTTAAGTGGAGGGTTGCTATTTCACAGAGTACCGCAGCAGAAACCCAGCTCACCCCAGCCAAAGATAGTCACCTGTTAGTTTTACAGACCTGGTGTAGGCATAGGAGGGTTCCTAGATTTCCAGGCAACACCTGCAAAATAAATTTCACACCCTAAAATACTCTTTCTTTATGTCAACAATATGGATATTTAATCTAAAATAAAGGAGATCTATATAAAACTGCAGAGTGATAATCATATTCAAACAATTTGTACGTGCCCATCCATCCATCCACTCATTTTCTTCTCTACTGCACATCTGTTACCAGTGGCTAAGAGAAATAAAACTCCCAGCTATTGCCAAGTATTTCAGGAAGGGTGGTCAGCACATCTGAAACACATTTACCATCTGGTGACTTTTTCCATGTTAAAAAGATAACAGAGGAGTAATCTGGAATGACTCTATTTAATGCCTGAAATTAAGATAAAGCTATGAAATTTATTTTTTGTCACAGGAGTTAAATTAAAAGCAATGACTTGGGAACAAAGCACTACCGTGAACCTTGTGACGAGGCATTTTATAGTTTACACTGAGGGCTGATCCTGAAAAGTCCAGGTTTGGTGATTCATGTGTACCTGCAAGGTGTAAAACAATGAACACGGAAAAATGATAATGAGAACAAATGTTGGTTTATGGTCAGTCTCCTGCCAGATGCCCGAGGCTGGTATTAGCAGTGAAATGTAGCACTAGACCTCGTCTCCGAGCTCCCAGGTGTGTGCATGCCACCTACTCTTTGTTCTTACCCAAATCTACGGTTACCCTGCGCACTGCTGACTAACAAAATAACCAATCAAAACCCCCTCGATATTTAGTCACGTATAATGTTTGGTTGAAACAAGAGAAAACAAAGGGCTTTTCCAACTAATTGCACCAAAAGCAGGAGCTCCATGTGCATCAGTTTAGGACAGAAACACAAAGTCTAGCTCCAGGTCCTTGGGGGTTTATTGGGTCTGTTTAAGAAATGCAGAATCCCTTCTTTTTCTCTCTTGCTCAGACTTTCTTTCTCGTTTGAGGCAAGGAAAGCTGGTTGTTTGGAGACCATAATTCCTGTATTAGGTGGCCTCAAGTCCCCCACCTTCAGTCCTTAGGGCTTGAGAGCCGGATGGCTGGGTACCCCCCACGTTCATCATCCCATCACTCACTCCCATGCCTTGTCTCCATCTGCATTCTTCCACCTTGTTTCATAATACATAAAAGAGACCAAGTCTTTCTCATCCTTACAATGCAATACTGCATTTCTCATTTTGAAAGATTTTCCCTTAAACCCAGGATTTACAGGACTTTGTAAATGAGCAGGAAGGAGGCAACTGTTTCTGTACATTTTCTCTGAAGCTGCATTTTTTAAGAACCTTTTTCCATATGTCAAAAAGATTCCAGAAAAGTCTAACTTAATGCAGGCAATTTCTAATTAATGTGCAGTGGCTTAACTTCAAGCAATTCCTGGTCTAACAGTGCCTATGAGCACTGCTGAGAAATTACAGTGGGTTTTTTTCAGTAGAAATATGAAATAAGAGCTGCTCTATAAAACCCCCTCATATCCACAACTTCCCACCTCATTTGCTCAAAACCTGGTAGTTTTATGGCTTGTCTACATCTCTCCTGAAATGGGACTAAGAGGAAATGGTATGACTTGTCCACTGTTTCAGCATAAAAAAACCTCTTATCTCTGTTACAACCATCTACAACCAGCACATGCCTTTAAAAGATACAACAGCAAATTAATCAAGAGCAAACACAAGTCTTTTCTGCCTAAGGGTTCTGTGTAAAAGGGTAAATAATCAAAAGGATTGCTACAGCTGATTTATATTTCTTTATGATGATCAAAGGCAAATGGACTCCAATTCAGCAAGGAATATAAATGCTGTGTGAAAACTCACTTTTTCTGCTGCAGATAAAATTGAAAAGCCTTCTCCACTGAGCTATATCTAGTTTAAAATCCATTAGCTAATACTGCATACCCTAAGGTTAAAAAAGGAGCAAAAATCCTATGGTGGACTAGACATTTCAGATAGGTTTTTATGCATCCCCCAAGTTTTATGTATCCTTGCTTCCTAGCTGCAGATGAATAGATTTTGACATATCTGACTTGTTTAAATAATTGTTGTTGTTGCAAAGTTTCTCATACGCAAACAGCTAATGAAGTCTGTTTCTCCTATTAAAAACAGAAAAATCAGCATGCAAAAAAAAACCCAAACCCGAACAACCAACCAACCGTCCCCTGAAATGTGTGATTGCTTTGGTCTCTTTTGAGTGGTGGGAGAGAAGACGAGGACCCTTCGCTTCCATGGGCCCCAGCTGAGCTCCCAGTTGCCGCGGTTCTGGGATGGATCCACGGGCAGAGTGATGGGATCCTTCTGACGTACCCCACTGTGGCACACAGGGGTTGGTCACTGCGATGGGGGTTTGGATCTTAGATTAAGCAGGCTAGAAAGCAGAAAGCAAATCATCAGCCAGCATAGCTCCAGAGAAGCCAAAGGGTTCTTTTTTAGAACTCAGTGATTTTTATGATTTTTAGATTTTGGGGGCAGTGGAAGGATGCTACTAAACCTGATGATTAGAGGAATATAAAACTGCTGAAATGGAAAGGTACATACTCCTCCAGTGCTGGGTGTTGAGTAGTTTTAAAACTTTTATTACCAGGAAAACAAAGCCAAAATATTCCCCAAAAGTTTCTACAACTGTTTCAAAACTGTTTCAAAAGTAAAACAGCATGCCAAATCTGTCACTATCGTATACTTCTAGGCCATGTGCTGTTAAATTTAATTCTACCCTCTGTATTCTTTCCTGCTCTATTTAACCTTAAGCATCCAGAACCCAAAATTTTGTACCAACATTTTTTTCTAGCAACTCAAAGTCATCTCTTCCCCACAAGCTTTACATCCTGCAGTACCCTGGAGCATCTTGCAAGGCAATGTTCTACTCTAAAATCTTTTTACAGGTTTTGAATAGCATTATTTTTAAATAGTGCAAAACTATTTGAAGGAGGATAGAAATCATAGGAATACTTTTATTTAGCTTTTAAGCTCTTTGGTGAAGGAATTGCTTTTCTCTGATTTTGTATCACTGCTAATAAAGGGACTATTTTGGTTTAGAAAGGGGGGTTGTGAGCTTGTATGAACCAACCTGGCTGATACGTGATTCAAATCTTGACAGTTTTCAGCTATACACTGAAAACAGTGTATTTTATAATTCATAGTCTTGTCTTATTTTGGCAGGAAGCAAAAATATTGTAATTCTGAAAAAGAAAATAATCTTTCCTTGATTTCCAAGTGGGGACAAACAGGGAACTTTACTAAAAATTCATGGATGTTTACATAAGGTCAATGGAAAGAATCACACTGATGACAGTGATCGAGAAAAATAAAGCTGTATGTTCTGTGTGAAAAAAAATACAGAATGGTGTGCATGTCCCCTCCACCTGCAATATCAAGCTATGGGTTCATCTACCCAAAAATCCCAATTAGTTGTTGATGACTAAAATCCCACTATGTTCACTGGACAAGAAATGATCCTGAAGAAGGTCAAGAGACCTTCAAAGTCAGGGCTTGATATTCTAAGATGTCATTTTTTGTCGTAAACCACTCCTCACCACAAGGCGCTGTTGTCGCTCCATCCTTTTTTAAGATGGTGACATTTTCAGAAGTCACTGCATTGCCCTAATTCTACTCCCATCAAAATCAATAGGTAATTCATCTGGAATGGAAGCAGACCAAGACAAATGCTGGGTGCTCCTCAAAAATCTCATCTGTAATGTGTATGGAGATTTCCAAGAATTTATCAGTGGACTTAATTTGGTTTGAAACCTTCAAGCAAAGCATTATGCAAGTGAAATTTATGTGCACAAATGTATTACACATTTCAAATTCCTACATGCACGGGAAAGCATGGAAACCGCCTGGGTTGGACTACCACAGTTTCCAGCTCTAGTGTTCAGCTGCCAATCGCACTGTGCATATTTAATGAAGTGCACTATTGTTTAAAGTGCTTCATTTAAATTCTTCAATTAATTAAAAAAAATCATTTAAAACTCTTGTAGAATTATTCTGCCTTTGCCAAGAATAATTAAAACAATTTAGGAGAAAGCTGATGTTCCTATATGAAGCAAATCACTGATATATCTCCTTTATTTTATTTTTTGGTGGATGAAATCTAGAACATTTTACTCACACCTTCTCTGATCTTTCTGGGTTTTTCTCACATGCTTACTCTTTCTCTGCTTCTTAAGTAGAAGACCATCAAATTAAAGACCTCTTTGTGCTCAATATGCATTTTTTAACAGATCAATTTCTCCATCAGATGTTAATTGATTCATCTTTTCTCTCTTTCATTTTTGCTGCTTTATGAACAATGAAAATGGGAACAGTGAATGCATGTGGAAAAATACACTCTTTTAGGCAATGTGTTACCTTGGCAGATACAAATATACCAAAAAAAAAAAAAAGTAAATATTTCATATTGCTGGTCTCACTTTCAAACTGCAAGATGTATTCTAATTTCCAGGGGGGTCTCTGAAATACAGATCCATGTCTGTTTGGGATATGCTAAGGGTCGAAGGCTCCCTTCAAGAAGCAATATCTGCAGAAATGGGCACCAACATTCAAGGAGAGAATTTCCCATAAGAGAGGAGTTACTTTTAGTAACTTGCTTTTAGTATGCGCCTTCTCAGATGATTCCTGACATATTTGTAACTATATCTTTAAATAATACATAAACTACTTGAAATCAATATGACGAGTCCTATTGATTACAAGGACCTTGTGTCTAATCTGCATCCTGCTTTCCTTCAAATCCCTTTCCAAAAATGTCTCATGCCACAAATCTCAGGAGCATGAGCTACGATCAGCAAAGGGATGCCACGTTGCTCATTAAAATGAAAAGTGCTGTAGAACTAACCATCCTCTGAGGCTTTTGGACGTATTGCCACCTTGTTTATGTACCCAGGGCAAAACTGTCTTCATTGACGATAATTCTGTAATTATAAAATAAAATAAAATGAAACTTTTAAAAATCACAAGCATATAAAACACACATTTTAAAAGAATCATAGATTCATAGAATCATAGAATTGTTTAGGTTGGAAAAGACCTTTAAGATCAAGTCCAACCATTAACCTAGCACTGCCAAGTCCACCACTAAACCACATCTACCTGTCTTTGAAATCCCTCCAGCGAAGGTGACTCAACCACTTCCCTGGGCAGCCAGTTCCAATGCTTGACAACCCTTTAGGTGAAGAAATTTTTTCCTAATATCCAATCCAAACCTCCCTGGTGCAACTGGAAGCCATTTCCTCTTGTCCTATCACTTGTTACTTGGGAGAAGACACCGACACCTGCCTCGCTACACCCTCCTTTCAAGTAGTTGTAGAGAGCGATCAGGTCTCCCCTCAGCCTCCTTTTCTCCAGACTAAACAACCCCGGTTCCCTCAGCTGATCCTCATAAGACTTGTTCTCTAGACCCTTCACCAGCTTCGTTGCCCTTCTCTGGACACGCTCCAGCACCTCAAGGTCTTTCCTGTAGTGAGGGGCCCAAAACCGAACAGAACATAGCACCTTGTCTGTATAAAAACTCTTGTTGCTTATAGATAACTATTTATAGGATGAATGAGATTTAATTTTTTTTTTTTTAATTTCTGACCTATTATATCTCCTTTTATCTGGACATCTTAGCCTTAGCAGATTTTATCAGTCCAATCTTTCAATAATTTACAGAGAGTGCAATAGGGTCCCTTAGAAAAATTGTAAGAAAAAAACCAACTCATTATTTTGTATCTAGTCAAGTTCTTAGAAACAGTTTTTCTTGGGCTTCCCTTTTTCCTTGGCCAGTTCTTTCTGAAGAGAGTGGACATTTCTGCCTGAAAACCTTTCAGCTTCCTTTAGGTAATTTGGAATCACATATTAGAACTGGAAGATGGAAAAAAGAAAAAGGGTTCAAGGGCATAATTTAATAAAATGTCATGCAATCAAGAATCATCTAGTCCATCTCTCTTCCCTAAGACCCGATTATCTAAAACATCTTTCCTTGTTTATCTAGCTTTTTCATACAATGCTGAAGACCTGCAGCCTCCTCCTACTACAGAAAAATTCTGTAACACCTGAGCAGAAACACCCTCCCTGCAATTTAAGCTTATTACTTCTTGTCCTACTCTCTATGGACACAGCAAACAGGTTTTTCCCTTCTTTTCAAGAGCATTAAAAACTAGTAATTCAGCATGGTTGTGCAATTTTTTTAAACATTTTTTTTTTGCCCGCTTTAGGAGGGCGTAATGCATATGATGAATAGGAACAGTCAGTGGTAGAAAAGAAATGATTTGCACTTAGTGCTTTAAATGTCTAAGTTGTAGCACTGTATAAACACACACAAATATTTAGCGGATATATAAAACACTGAGCCAGTGTTGCTGCCTTAACCTCTGTCAAACATCCTCCATATTTTGTACTGCTTGTGAAGCATTGCAAACAGGTTTTCTGTGCGTTAAGAACACCTTTGTTTCAAACCCTATAATAATAATAATTAATTTAGGGAAATAAACCAACCTTTTGACTTTATTCCTGTATGTGTCATCTCATGTTGAAAATATAGTTTTGAGGAGCCTTAAGTTACTTATTCATTTTTTTAAGTCTGAAGTCCATCCTAAACGTTAAACAAACCTTTAACCTTCACCTGATTGTTCTACACCAAGCTTCAGATCAGGAATAGGAATGTAAATCTGCTGCTCACTCAGCAAAATGGAGATGCCATATGTCTTTTTCTAGAGAAACTACTTACCAAACGGCAGTCACAACAAAGTAACCTAAGGCAGATTTTATGGAGGTGTGTTACGAGTGGGTAACATCTCCAGAGACTGAATGCACGTGTTTTATCATTGTGCTTGGGAAAACATAACGACCCTGGAGCCTATTTCCTCTGGCTGCAGACAAACACTTTTAGCCCTTGCCACAATACCCTGAGCATTAATCCTTTAATTTGTTCGCTGCTAAAGTATAACCGGCTTGTCCCCTTCCATCACAAATCCCTCCCTGCCTCGGTATATTTCGAGACGCCATGAAAATTTCTTGTGGTGTTTATTTTTTATTTATGTAGCTTTTGGTAATATCATTTATTGCATGTTTGTGCGAAACAGCCACCTGCTCCCACTGGGGAATAGGCTGATGCATGGATGACAGATCCCAGAGAAAATCTTGCAGAAGATAAAAGTAGCAATAGCTTCCAATGTATTGCCTGCTACTTCTTGTTCATAATAAGATGCTGTGACTCTGGGGCCAGGACTCAGAAATTCACAGATAGGAAGTGTAATCTTTTAGCATACAAAACATCAAGTTGTTAAACAGAAAAATTCTGCTTACAAATATTTACATGCTGGGAAAGATGAGTTTGCGGTTAACGTATTGAGGTTAGGAGACTGGGATTTAATTCTCCGTGCCATCGACTTGCGGTGTAGTTTTAAGTAAATCATTTATCTCCCTACACATAAATTTTACACCTGCAGCGTAGGTGATAGTAGCCATTCCTCAACCACACCCTCCCTGCCCCTCTTTCTGAACATTTTATAGATGCTCTCTTTTACTGTGTGTTTGCATACTGTCACCCCAAATATTAATCCCTAGGTGCTGTGACCAGCAACACGTAGAAGTTTCTATAAATAGCCATTTTTAAACAAAACATGGCAATGATGGAGGTCCATCCTCATTAAAGCCATTATATGATAAGAGTGAACAAAGCCAAATAACATTAAAAATGACCAAAGGCAGGGGAAGATTGTTGAGTATATTCACATCAAGTATCTTAAGATGAGTAGCTTAGGTGTCTGAGGAGACTGCAATGTCATCTGGACGTCTTGCTGGAGCACGTGGAGGACGTTCAGGTACTCTGAGTAGGGCAGAGCTTGGCTCCAGCAATGTGTTTTTAAGTGCTTAAAACAAGTTAGGAGGTGGGGAGGGTACAGTTCAGCCCAGGCTTTCTGTAATCTACATAGCAATAAAAACAATATACCAGAATTGCAAAATTTTAGCCCCTGTCAGCACCTTCTGCAGAAATTGAACTGTAAGACGACGACCGAGGTTTCTCTTTAGCTGAGCCAACAACACACGGTGCGAGTGTTTTCCCCGCACGCGATCTTGAAGCGTGCCACCCTCGCTGATTAGCTTCAAAAGCAGCCTGCTTCCAGAAAAGTGGTTTCAAACCAATTTGTCGGATACGGAGGAATATCGTGACGTGGCAACGGAGCCAGAAACATATTGCAAAGGCAGTTTGGGCAAGAAGGGGAGCGAGAGCGGGTCCGGGAGGGGAATGTTCTCTGCAGGAACCCGGGTCACTCCGCAGAGCCGGGTAGTTTGAATCCGGCAGGTCCCCGAAGGTTGTTAAAGCACCGAACAGCCATTGCAACGGAGTTGGTGATTCTCTGGGGTTTTTTTCTGTGCATGGTTTATTTACTTAAGCCCTACACTTTTTGGAGGAAACCTGGGGCATCACCATATTAGACGTTCCTCTAGACGCAGCCCCACTTGGCAGATTTTTCTCCAAAACCGTAATCTGGATTTGCTCGAGGGCTTTAGCAGAATAGATCCACCTGGGGAAACGTTGTAGGGGGAGGATTTAATCATTTAGCCTTCAAATGGAGGCTGCTTTTGTGTTCGGAGAGGGAGATGCATATCTCCACACAGATATACTGCAGGCTTCCCAGAGAGATGTAATCATTATTCTTAACAGGAGAACTGGTAATATATCTAACGAAACAGTTTTGTCTGTGGATCAGCTTTACTGTCAATGAGGTGAATTTTTGCTAGCTGTACGTGTTATGTTAAATTCCCAAACTGATTAAAATGGGGTTTTTTTCTTCTTCTTCTTTTTTTTATTTTATTTGAAAATGGGCCTCTAATACTTGCAAATTCTTAAACATTTATGGATAAACTTATGAATCTGCAAGCACTTGCAGATTTCCCACGACAGCTTGAATCCCTATATTAAACCTCATCTGGTAACTGCAAGTGTCAAAATTATTTCTACTCTGCTGAATCAGCCTAAGCTTGTCATTGCATCCAAGAGAAGTGGAAAATTAAAGTGAATTTCATTGCTTCATAGCTTGCTACATGGAAAACATGTAGAAATGAACAGCACATATGAAATTAAAATTTTAAATTAGATTAATATATGTTCTCTAGAGAGTTTCCTGTGCTACCAGACAGGCAGTCTTCCTCAGTAACCACTATTATTTACTGATAATTTTTTTAAAAAAATACTTTGGAAAGAAAAGAAAAAAAAAATCTTTTCTCAGGTTGTGATGGCATTTCCAGGACTCCAGTTGAATGTTTTGCTACTGTTTCTAATGAGAAACTTCCACATTCAGCAAGGATGGGAAAATGGCAATGGTACATCCAATGCCACAGTGAAAAGAGGATCTTAATCCCTGCGGGTACCATGAGATCCAACGGAGAAACTCTCATCCCACCTAAATTTTTCTTAGGTGAATCAGACCTTTTGTCGGTGCACTGCTGTTTTCCAGGTTGTGAGAAACAGTGAAATGTCAGAAGAAGAGTGAAAGATGGAGAAGCTCCTTTTCACGCTGCCTTGTAATTATTGGTGATTCGTCTCTCCCAGGTTGGTAAAATACCTTAAGACCTTATGTGAGTGAAAGGAAAGATATTAATGTAAATTTAATTCATTCATTCAAAAGTACATACACCTAAAAGTGCTTTTGGGGAATCACAAAGCTTGAAAGAGTCAAAATATCAAATATTCAATTATTAGCGCTTCTGACATTTTGTGTATATGTTAATATTTTATTCCTCATACCATTTTCTCTCCTCCTCTTATCTCTTTCTTCCAGTCTCTCAGATGAATGTGGGTGAAATTAAATTCATTTTAAAGTGTTGTGAAGTTTCCACAATGATCTCTTCCCCCGACCATCCCTTGGGAGGTGGGTTTTTTTGGTGTGTTCAGTAGTAAGGATAGAAAAGGAAAAAAACATTTTTCGGGGTTGGTTTGGAGCTTCTTTTCCCCACTCTGCTCCCTGGAACCAGCTTGTACTTTGCCTTCTCTTTTCTTTCTCACTTGGCTGGCTTCTCCTGTCATTTATGTTGGGTTTACACCAGTGCATTTTGGTCAGTGCAAAGAGGCTGATTTTGGTGTGCTTGCTCTGAGTTCAGCATATTTACCTTATCTCCATGGATGTGGGAAAAGCTCTGCACTATAAATCAGGGCTTGATTAGATTTAAGTAGATTTTTTATGTCAGTCCATATTCCTCTGATGTAGAAAAGATATTAGTCTCTTATACTAAAAGTACTCTTGTACTTTCAGGAAAAAAAAGTCTTCAATACTCCTTTTTTATCCTTTATTGCCTGGATATTTGTATGAAAAATGGTTTGGGGAAGACTCTGATCATTCCGTCTTTTCCCTTTGTGCCTCACATAACAATCTCTGTTCTTGCTGTGCTGAACCCAGGTCTCAGAGAGACCCTGAAGGACTGACTGAAGCATCCCAGGTCCCCCTGGGACAGCTTCCTTCCTCACAAGGAATATCTCAGAAATGCCAAACAGCACTGAAGCACTTGCTTTCCTAAGGTAAACCGTTCAGGACTAGCTCCTGCTAGAAATGAATTGTGGTTTGGGTTCTCCATCAAAATGCCGTTGTTAACTTTGACTTGATAATATGCTCTTATGTATTGTTCCTACAGCCCTAAAAATGAGTAAGCTTTACGGAAAGGTCTGGTTCCACTAAGCAATCAAGCTTTTGAAGAAACTTTTTGAAAAATGATTGCCTTAATTTATACTCCTTAGCTGCACTGAGGCTTCTCATTGAATGGTCTCATTAAGGCCAAAAGAGGACATTGGTTACTCAGCATGACACTAAATTAGACCTTTTCTGTAGACCTTTGAATGTAGACACAAAGTTCTGATTGAGTGAATCACTTTCCCAAACCCCTGGTTTCACTGGTCCTGGGGAAGATTTGGTTCTGGCAATCTGAAGGCAAAATTTCTCAAGAATACCTTTTCCAGTCCTGCCGCACTCTCAATTCTCAGGACTCACCAGCTGAGGTTGGAGCGAGGCTTGATTTTCCAACCTGACTTTTTAGTCAAGAAAAAAACATTTTTCAAGTATTATGAAAGAAAGAGGACAGTAAAGAGACAACATTAACATGTTTTAGTAGACCAATACATCCTGCTTTATAACTTCTCTCATTTTAGTGCAGGCACACAGAGAACATATTTTTACCCATCTGGTTGATAGCCTCCTTCCTTTAAATTGGGCTTTTTTTTGCTTCTCTCGACTGGAAGTTGAGAAGAGAAGACTACATTCGCTTGAAAATGCCACTTAAATATGTAAGAGTTTTATCAGCAGAAAGCCTTCATTATTGGAAACACATGAATATGAGCTACTAAAGAGACACGGAGAAAATGCAAGAGACAGAAGGTGAGGATTACTGTTACACTGCCTATCAGTGATGCTTAAAGGATGGGGAGGCTGGAGGAAATGTAAATAATGTTCTATCTTCGGCAGCATACATGCTGTGTAGGGTTGGAGCAAAGGTATGCAAGTTAAAAGCTGTACAAACTGGTGCAGAAATGAAACCACCTTTCCTACTCAGTGTTTTATGGCTGCTTCTTTCCACTTCATTTTATAGCCTGGCAAAGTAGATAATTCCTTCGATCTTCTCTGTCACCCCATACCAACATTTTTTTTGTTTAAACCCACACTCATATAATACTGCTTACTCCCATTTTTGCCTTTGGGTTTTAGAGGTGTTTAGCTTTTGTTGTCCTCCTTTTGTAATCAAAAGCACAACACTTCTTCTATCACGGTATGTGTTGTGTTGGACATATATGCACATAGCATAGCAAAGAGCAAGGTGAGATTTAGGGGAAAGGGACGGGCAGCAGGCAGTGACTTTCTGACTCCTCACTCTGCCAGAAGTAGGATTGCTAACCTCGAACAATTAATTTAAAATCTGCAACTGATTTTCTCCTTATGTAAAGTAAGGCAATGTGGAGGCAAAACCATTATGCCTACAGACAATGAAGGCTCTATATATTCTATTATTATCAATATTGATATGTGGTGTGGCATTAAACTTACAAATATCAAACGGGATTTTTTCATAAAGTATAAATAATTAGCATTGCTTTATTTCAGCTACGACATCTGTTAGTTCTTTTTTGCTAGTATTTTTTTCCTACTTTTTATCCTGCAGAGTCAGAGAAGAGAGCAATTAAATGACATAACATGCTTAATTTCATAACCTGGGGTAATTTCATTAGAAGTAAGAAAAAGAAAAATGAAGGTTGAACATCAGGACAGCAGGTAAAGAAGTATCATAAAAAAAATCCCCCAGGGTATCCATCATTCGGGAGTCTTAAAACTAGTCTGGAAAATTGACTTCAGTGTCTATTCTAGGAAACAACCCTGCTAGCTTAGAGAGGATGGGCTGGAAAAACTTCATCACTTTGTTTCCCTGTTGTTTGCTGTGTCGTTCTCTGAGACATGACCATGCAAGTTCTTTCAGTTTGCAGCCGAGGTCTAGATAAGCGACATGGAAAATATCTTTCCTTTTTTACAACAATTATTTCCAGCTCCCATCAAGCCCATTACAGCTGCTGTGAAGACCCCAAAGCATGAGCAAGCTCAAGGGGTGGCTTAGAGCCAGCAGAGAGCTAAGCGTGGAGAAATCCCTCCCTGTCTCCATACCGGGGAGAATATATTTCCTGACACTCTCTCGCTAGAGCCTGCTGACTTCCAGAATTACCAGAATTGGTCTTGAGAATATTTATAACAAAAAGCTTTGTAACATCTCTGTCTCGGTCATAGTAAATGATACAACAACAGCTGTTTCCTCCCAATTAGTTGCGTTTAATGGTGCCCAGAACGGGATGCAGAGGCAGTTCCTTAAAATGAAGATGTCAAAACTAATGGAGTGAACTATAGCAAGGTGTGATTAATTCTTTGGCAAACATTTTTCTTTATTAGGGTGCTAATTAGATTACTTTCTGAATTCTCAGTTAATAAAAATATTAAAACTTGATATTTATCTGCTGCCAGATACTAATAGCTGGCATGTTAAATAGAACTCTCCTAGAACTGTACTTTATCTGTTTTTATTAGCTCTGAGCTCTGCCACAGTCAGAGTGGGCTCAGGCAGGTTTTATGCTGATTTCAGCATTGCACTGCACAGTAGTCATAACACTACATATTAGTACACCAGGGTGCCAAGAAAATCAGAGCCCTATTATGCTAGGTATGCTCTTACAGAGAAGTGTAGAGCCCTAAAGAGCTAGTATCTAAATTGAAGCCAGACAAAAAAAAAAAAAAAAAAAAAAAAAGAATGTATAAAAGCCCATGCTTTGTGGAGTTAACCCAACAAAGAAAGTAAGGCAACAGTAAAGGTAGGAATCAAAATCCACATAGCAAGGCTTTGAGTTTAGGTCAACTGTCCTGTGTCCTAGACGGATACCCTGAGGAAAATGATAACATAGCAGGTTACTCAGAGGTTGCATTTACACTGAACTTTTGAATATTATTTGGTGGTGGAGAATTGCCTGGGTGCAAACCGAAACCTGGAGACAAGCAGTGAGCCACCAGCTGGACATTGGTATCTCCACTGGGATGCCTGAAGAGGGAAGTGGGCTTGTGCAGCTGAGGGCAGGGTCAGGTTCTTAAGTCTGGTTTCAGTAGTAATACTGATAAAAGCTATCGATTATTGAGGAAAAAGAAAGAAAAGTAGAAAAACAGACTTATGGCACTTGCTTCTTTTACTCCAAAAATGCAATGGCAATATTCTTAAATCTTTAAATGAAAAGCTTCTGCCCTTTTTGCCTGAAAGCTGCAATATAATAGTTTCTTGTCATCTGTGTCACAAGTTATATCAATAAAACATTTTCAAAAAATCCTTATTCCAATGTTGTCGCATCTGAGGAACCTGCGAGCCCACGGAGATGTCAGCAGAAAGCGCACGCTTGTATCTGATCTCCTACAGGCTTACTACGAGCGAACACAAATCCGTTCCGTCGCTCCCCTAATATACTGTTTTCCGAATGTGGCACATGTGGCACATACCTTACAGCACCTCGGTAATGCGTTTAGAAGAACTATTACCACACAGGCATAGCCCGAGTTTGACATTTACACTGTAGCTTTTGTAAAAGCTCGCACAGGTATGATTGATTTTTTTATTTTTTTTTAAAAAGGCAAGTATTTAGACATGGTTTGGAAACTGCTAGGAATCCTGAACAAGATCTTTTGTGTATGTTGCTGATGAGCAAGCTGAAAAAATTTTGATATTTCCCATAATTCCTAGGAATAGCTTCATTAAATAGACACACATCAGAGCTGAACAGCAAAAGTGAAACAGAGGAGAACAGCAACATTGGGAGATTATAAGCGCTGACAGTGTTTTATAATTATCACTCTCTTATTCAAATTTTGCCTGCTAAAATTTTAACCTAAAGAACAGGTTCTCTGACCTGTCACTAGAGCCAATTCTTTTGTGTTGCTTACAAATTTCAGAAGTAGCAATGCATTCTCCACTGTCAGCAGCTAATAAACTACAGATATTGATATTCATCTCTGTATATCAGGGGTTTTTTTGAGAAAAGTCTGGTTTGGACAGAAACTTCTTCTCCTACCTAGTACTCTCCTGGTCACATGGATCTTTTTCACAAAGACATTAATTTTTGTCTAATCTGCAGCTTGTGTAGATCACCATAGCTTAATTTTCTTTTATTTATTGATGATCTGATTTAGCTGTGAACTTCCAATACAATATATGCAATTATATTTCATTATTCAGATTGCTAAGAATGTTGAGATGTTAATTCATTAATAATTATTGTTATAGTACTAATTAATGTAATACTACCAGCTGTACCTGAGCACATTCATTTTTATCTAGAAAGAAGAGAATCTGGCTAAGAATTTTCCTGTTACAAGGAGTGAGGATATAAATATTTCCACAAAAAGCTTTTTTTTTTCACAAAGGTTTGCCATGTTTGCTCTAAACCAGGCTCTCCCCGTTGCCTTGTCTGGTGTCACTGCAGGTATGCAAATATATCCCAGGCAAAGAAAGAGCTCATTATTTCTGAAAGAGAGAAAAGGAAAGGGATTTACTAATTTCAGGTCAAGCCAAGCCAAGCCTGAAAGTGCGTGTAGGTTTTCCTAGGTCATCTGCTGGCCCTGTGGGACATATTAAAGTGCCAGTTTGTGAGAAATTGAAAAGCCACATATATATATCTGGTGTTATTGATTCCCAAAATGGAGTGAGCTGTTTAAAACAGACTGTGAAGCTGCAGCAATGATGGAAAATGCTAGTCGAAACTCCCATCGTGGCTGGGAGTTAAATGCCATTATTATGTTGTTACTAAATGGAAGAGGGCTGAAGTGCAAAAAATCCAAAGTACATGTCAGTCCAGAATAATTAGGAGGATGAAAGCTGATGCCTTGATGCAGGATGCTGCGGTAAAACTAAAATCAGGTTTTCCTTGTCAGATGACGGACAATGAAAATAGTTCTGAGAACAATTTAATGATAAATATTTGGGCCAGGAAAAATGTGGTTGATTCTTCTACAACCGACTCTGCTCCTATACCCCTGAAAACCTTGAATAATTACAGGGGAGTTTAAGGAGCTATCTATCTCCACTCTTGTGTCAGAGAGCAGCAACTGTGGGCCAGCCTCTGTAATGTAAATAGAATCTGTTACGTGATGTATGATACACATAAGGAGAAACAGATGTTAAATATGATAACCTTAAATGGCTACAGACAGGACTCATAAACCTCACCTCAGACCTCCTCCAAACTGTAAAAGCTGCATTAGCTGGGCCGTGAAACGCAAACGCAGCGAGATCCACCGTAAAGGAGCAGGGACCGGAGAGCCAGCAGCCTGCCAGGGGCTCAGGCACGGTCCAAAACGGGAGAAAATGAAACAGCCCCGAAAATCTGGCGAGGAGTTGGTGATGGAGAGGGACAGGGAAGTCCTGATACAGAAACTCAGAGAAGGAGGAAAGCAAAAACTTTTGAGGGGTGAAGGAAACGAAGGCCTTTCTCAGGAAAAGAGAGTTTCAAGTAGTTTATTTTTGCTGAGCAGAGAGAGAATAACTAAGGCAGAGTATTCACAGGCAAACATGTTGTTTCAGCTATAAATAGTTTACGTTCCCTATTTTCTTTTTGAATCCAAGCAAAACTTTGATAATTTCAACAAAATATCTATTATATATATTAAAATCTAAAAAAATCTGGATCAATTTCTTTTAGGACCATACTTCATCTTTTATTCCTTCATGACATTTGTGCCAGGTTACACGATATAGCGTGTACTACCATGGGCATGCCATCTTTTTCTCTGTTATAAAGCACGATAACTTTTGTTCTGTTATTACATTCATTGAAATGTGCAGCTTCGCATTTTTAAACATCATGTTTTCTATATCAGATTATTCTCTGGCTGTTGTGATGAAACTGTTTAGCACTGTGACACTCTGATTAAGGAAAAAAAAATAATCTTTCGGTGTACTAATTAGAGGAACAGCTGCATTACTATGAAACCATTTTTTCCCTGATACTGAAAACAGCTGCTCCTGCTCAGCTCTTACATTATGTCATAATGTGGCATGTTATGTCATACTGTACCTATCATGGAGGTTTTAACTAACGCTTTTCATATTACATTTACGGCAGATGATGGCACACAGTCATTTACAGTTGTTCTGTTGTTAAACTTTGGTAACCTGCCGACTTTTGAGCCCTGATTTATACAGCTGAGGGCCTGGCTTTTTCTTTTCATACGCAATAACCTCATTATTACTCTCTTAAATCACCCAGAGAAAGAGGTAATGCGAGGAACACATTTGCAGATATAGCAACGGTCTTTATTTTGATTTTTCAAACAATTTGATTTTGCACAAAGCTATATTCTCTTTGCATGTATTCATAATTAATGACAGTCAATTGCTCTTTTTTTCTGCCAAGGTTATTTTGAACAGTACATCGGTTCAAAAAGTTTCAGCAGAGAACTTTTATAAACACTCTTGGGTCACCGATGACAAGATCGCTGTATAATTCTAATACATTATCTTACAAGCTGTCCCTTGATGTCTCCACTATAGTCTAAACACTGTCTGCTTTGATTGCTTCTATTTACAAATGGTCTCCGCTGTTCCAAAGTTTAAATACGTTCTACATGCCTGGATTTAATTTATTCCAATAAATGAAACTTTTCAATAAAAGCTGCCCTTTGAGTTACAAACACACCAGGATAATCCAAAGTCAAATGAAGTTTTATGTGCGTGCTTCTGAGCGGAGAACGCCATCCATCACACGCGGCGTAAGCTCGTAGGGCCACGAGGCGCTGGATGGCGATCCCTGGGAGATAGAAAGACTCGGCAGGGTAATTAGCAGGAGGGCTCCGAGGCCCTTCCCGCACGAGATTTGCAGCCGTCCTGTAAAAGGCAGAAGCGTACGGACACCCAGGAGAGTTCGGAGCGGTTCCACGGCTCAGCAGCTGCCGGGTGACGGACAGCCAACCCGCGAGTCCCCAGCAGCACCGCCGACACGTCTTTCTCCCCAGCTTTTATCACCCCCGTGCTGCGGGAGCTCTCATTCCTCCATCCAAACCTGGGTAGCATTTTCTTTTATCTGGCTGCTTGGACATGGGAGAAATTTGACCGTTTTTTTTTTTTTTTTTTATCTCCTGCGTGCCCAGCAGGTTGGATCCATGCCCTTTGCAGGGTGGGGCTGGAAAAATTACATTAGGAATAAGGTGGTTTGAGGATCATTTTCTGAGTAAAGTGTTTTGTGTTGCCTGGATGACATAATCCCAACGGGAGATTATTAGGACAATCTTTCAGTTTTCTAACAGTAAGGATGGCTAAAAGCTGGAGTAGATTGCAGAAAATATAGATTTTCTGTGAAGTAAAGGCTTTCAAATATGATTAAATAAACATCTACCAGTAATGCTTTCAGGACAGGTGACCCTGGCTTTTGTTAGTGATGGACTGAATAGATGTGTCACATCTTTTCTTCCTTTTATTTATTCTTTGACAGTTTTTTCCAGTTTTTTAATACCAATTTTGACACTTAAATGAATTCCAGTGGGTCAGATTTTGAAACTTTTCAGTAAGATGAAAAAAAATACACCTGCATTTCCCTGGCTGTGCTGATAGTGTGTTCAAGTTGACTTGCAGGACATTAGTTCAAAGGTACCTTTACAACAGAAGCAGCAAAATTTTCCAAGTCTTCAACACTTTCAAAAAGTAAGTCAACAAACGTACCAAGTATTATTGGATTTTCAGTAGAAGCAATTAAAAGCCTGCCTATGCAATAGAAAAAATGCAACAGCCAAACTTAGTTGATGGTTTACAAGGTAGTTATGAGCTTTTGGTCGAAACACCTTTGTGCAGTAAAGAGTTATTTGATATGACATAACTGCAAATGTCATTGACTTCAGCAGTTCAAATTTAAGGACTTTGCCTTTTCTTGAGTGACCCATACCATGATCTGACTATGAAGATTGAATGGTCAAATTCTTGCAAGTGCCGACACAGTCATGTGGCACCTTATTGCGCGCTGCAGTGCTGATGACATCACGGTTTCTGGGGGGACCATCACAGATATGGTTATACAAAGAACTAATTTTCAAAATATCATTTTGCCTGATACATGGCTTCACCTGGATTGTATTTCTAGGTGACCATTTTACTCTTTTGTTTTCTTGGGCTGCAATATCACATAGTATATCACATAGCTCTTTACATTACAAATAATATGCAATAGAGATGTACTAATTCAGAGGATTTTGAACTCACTGGTTTTCTACTTGTGTGTTTCAGTAACTGACCTCTCGATAATAACAAAAACAACATTGAAAATATTTTTTTAGCTTAGATGAAGTGAAAGACTTGTCCTTTCCATAGTTTTCATAAAAATGATGCCAGTTACTGCATCGCTGCCTGTTACACTATGTACTGCGGTACGTGATGTAAGTGGGGATGGCACACAATTGTCCAATACTCTTTTCCTCTCATCCAAGTAAAAAATTATTTTACCTTTACGAAATCATTGCAATTAATTCCTATGCTAACCGCTTCATCGGAGGGAATTGTGTTCTCTGCTCCTTAGTGCGCCCCTACAAAGATAAGAGGGTATGCACAGTCCTCTACCAACCCTTTCAGCTAAAGAAAAAGTTGTTTCTCTTCTGTTTCACAGTCCACACATATATGCTTTTCAGGGACAACATAATTAAATATATGTTGCTTATTGTTATCTCTGGGTAAGGGAGAGGCCTAATAGCTGCTAATGAAAAACAACGTGATTTTTTTCCCTTGGGCATACTGTCATTGCTTTTCTGGTCTGTCAATCAGACTTGTCCTTAGAAAAATTTTTTGCCTATAGCTTTTCCAAAAATACAGAGACAAGTCAATTCATACAGCTACTATAATACTTTGCCAGTTCCATTAAGTTTTTTAATCAGAAAAAGGATGATAAAATTTGGGGGGAAAATCCCAAGCTAATAATTCAAAGTTGTACTAAATGAAATGCATTCATCTTTTTTAAAATTAATATTAAACAACCTCAAACTTTTTAGAAGCCCAGAACAAGTGGAGGTTTTAATTTCACAAGAAAACCTTTAGTTTTACTTTTTAGCTCAAAAGGTTTTAAAATGCTTTTGTTAAAGCCAGTCCAAAGTGATTTCCCCTGATTTTTCAGAACTGGTAGCTAAACAAAAAATCAGCTCATACTATTCCTGGGTTATTTGAGGAGCTCTTTGTTGTTACTCTTACTCTTCCAGTTTTATTCTCCTGTTTTGAGTAGCTGTTAATTATTTTATCAAAAATTGAAACAGACCTTAGCAACATGAAAGTAATAAAGAAATTCAATGGATTGCATTCACTCAACAGGGTAAAATTTCTGAAGCCTGAAAAGTTCCTGTACTGGGGAGTGAAAGGCCACTAATAACCTATTGTCCTTGAGAGCAACACTGAAAATAAAGAGGAAAAAACCACTTTCTTTGCTGCAAAGTGGTGTTTCATTTTCCGTCTCCTGTATATACTGCAGCAGACACATAAAAAAAAAAAAAAACAACAAAAAACCACACCAAGTGCTCCCTAACAAGTTAAGAAGATCTTTGAAGAAGAAAGCATACATCCTTCATTATGATCCTGTTGTGATAAACCTTTAGTCCTATTCTTCTTCAAGGGCTTGCAAGTGATACCGGAAGCCCAATAAAAGTGAAGACTTGCTGATTTGGTTGGAGTTTAAAAGGAAAAGAAAGAGCTGGTGTAAGTTGTATCACCTCGCAGTCAAGGTTTACATCCTTTTCTGTAAATATTGGAATATTTAGCTAAAGTCTAGTCACGTGGGGGGGTGTGTATGAATCTAGTGTGTAAAGATTATCTTTACTTTGTAAAATTTGTAATTCATTCTTAATGAAGGTACTGCTTTGCTTGGCACACAGCCTAGGACAAGGACTAGGAAATGCCTTTGAATGTGCATGAGTGACATTCCACATTTCACAAACTTAATACGTCCTTCTTGATCTATTGCCTTTTGTCATCTGGGGTCTCATCCTGAAGCCCTTACTAAGGGAAAATTCTCTCTGTCTTAAAAGCTAAGCAAAGCCTTTCTGAATAAATCACCTGAGCTTTCGGTGTCATTGATCACTGAACCAAACTTCCCAATCATTGCGGACTTTTTGGTAACAGGAGTGCGGTACCAAGCTGTGCTGCTTGGCACTGCTACGGCTGCGTTTTCCAAGCCCTGCTCCCATTTGCTGTGTCTTTGCTAATTCACATTATCATTTCACTGCTTGGCTTTTCCAGATTAAGTAAGCTTACAGCAACTGGTTTAATCTCTATATTTGAATATTTAAACCATTTGTCCTACCCAGGATTTTCCTCTTATTATAAAAATTACTATCAGAAAGAAAGAATGTTGGAAGCTAAAGAGAAAATAAAATAATTGAAGGGGTATTTTACCTTTATTGAAGCAGCTTAAACAAATGCAGCATCTTGCTCTTCCTGACATAAACGCTTTATATTGTTTAAAGTAGGAGCGAGATTCTCGTGGGTGTAATCGAGGGACTGTGAGCCCAGGCAGCTTTCCCATTCAAAGCAGTCCTCAATTTTTAAGTAATGTGAAGTACTATTAGTGTCTGATGGAAATAACGAAGAGGATAATCAGATGTCAGGTTGTAGAAATGGGTAGAAAAGTCCAATAAGCTTTTCTGAAAGCTATGCTAAGTTTTCTTCAGATGTATTAATAACAAAACCAAATCATTTCATTATAAGTGTTATTATTGCAGGCACTATCACACATCCTTCTTTAGCTGTTACATTACAATTGTTTGAAAGCAAAAGTGAAGAGCTGCAAATTAACAAACTTCAATTATTGTTTTTAAACGGCAAGACTTTTTCCTTTCTTGTCTGAGAGACGTAGCAAATTTTAGAAAAGCTGACAGTTAATTTTCTCTACACTCTAAAGTCAAAGCAGCTTTCACATTATTTAAAAAATGCAAGTGATATACAGCAATTTTTGTAATGTTACTCCTACAGACAGTAACTTTCAAATTCACAGTCTAACAAATTATCATTTTCTCCCCTTGATTCATTCTAACTTCTCCCAAAAGATTTGTCCATATTTCTCCGAGGATGGATGTATGTGTACCTGGAGCTGAGATGAAGAGCCCAACACAAAAGTTCAGCACCTGACCATGCCACAGCCTATTTGATATAAACTTGAACGAGTCTTCCTGCACCTCAGCTCTGTGTCTGTGAAAGAGACTGGTGATAATTTTTCTGCCACATGTTTTATCTCTTCATTCAGCCTGCGAGATCAAGTGTCAGCATACGTCCCATTAAGAAGCAGAGCACCCAGCACAGGAGAGCCTAAATTGCCAATCACTCTTTCAAAAGCAGTAATACAAAGAGATTCGGCATTAGATTAACAAATGTAATGTGTCCCAAAATGACGGAAATAATTTCCACAGTAAGCATCTTCATTTTCCTTGGGAAACTTTACAGGGACATTCAGAGGCACTGACGAGCAATAGAAGCAATGCTAAAAGACCAATAAAATACATGAAAGTCAACATAGACAGATGCCAGCAGGTCACCTTAGATGGTTTTATTTAAATTAAAAAGAAATATGAAACAATTTAAAACTGGCCTTTCTGCTAGATAATTCTTTAGAAAATTGATTAGTAATCTCACAGGTTACCCTTTTCTTTGCCTTAGTAATTTACAACTCATATCATCCATCTACCACCAACGCACATAAGATCAGCAGCTACCACAAATCAGTAGCTAGATAAGATCACAGCGTACTTGCTCATTTTTGAAAAAAATGCACAAAAGTTGACAAATTCAAAGTTCTGGGGTAGGGCTGGGGTTGAGGACAGGCTGCACAAGGTCTGAGATGCTTTTCAAAGGTACAAAATCTTGCACAGTGATGTCGTAGAGTCTGAGAACTCAATACAGACTACTTAGATTTTAAAAATCACCCAGTTGCAAGAAAAAAATAAAATAAAATGTAATAGAGGCGATTTCAACTGTGAAATGTGAGCGAGCGGGTGTAAACAGTCACAGAAGTGCAAGCTTCGGTTTGTCTGAAATGAGATTCCTGAGGGCTTAATCCTGACCTTTCCTGTTTAAACATATACTATCCTGACCATATTTATGAATATATTTATGGCATATGTATTCATACTGTTTATGTACTCAGAGACTGATCTTCCAGTCTCGGAGACCGATCATCTGGCAGTGTTATCATTTTTCTTCCTAGCCAAAAAAACCCCAACCCAACTGTCAGAGTTCAGAAGTCAGCAGATATAAAAGATCAATAGCTTTTTTTAAAAGTAATTGCTAATAAAAAATAAGATGTATCCACTGCCTGGCATATACTTTAAATGCCCTTAATTCTTGAGTATGCAGAGTAATAGGCTTCTCAGCTCGTCAGAATATTAAGCCCTATTCTGCAGCGCTGCCTACCCAGAATTTGCACAAGATGAGGCTGAGATGTAGCTGCATGCTGACATGTTCTCAGCTAAGTCCTAATCTTAAGTTTTGCTGAACAACCTCCTGCAGCCTTCAATTACCACTGCAGAACTTTGAAATTGGATCGGTGATGGCTTTTCTGACGAGGAGAACATGATGTGATTTTTATTGTACACAGCCAGCTATAGAGTGCCAGGTTATACTGTAACCAGTTTTAATACTTATTTTTAATTATAACTTTGCAGTAAGGAGTAGCGATCGATCAAGTAGTCTCTTTTGTCTGAGTTCCACAAGAGACAATGACTGTTATTCCTCTAGGGAGCTTTTCACTAAAAAAAAAAAAAAAGAAAAAAAAAAGTAGAAACCTATGATTCCTCCTTGAAAAGAGGATGCAATGTATTTTCTCCCTGCTCAGCAAATTCACCTCATTTTTTAGGTAGCATAAGTCCTGTCATCATCTTTTATTTTCTGTCACAAGCAGAATGGTTTAAGTAGTCTCTTTAAAACAACCCCTTTCTTGTTTGCTTGCGATCTGTCTGTGGGTAGGTCTTGATTTGTACCTGCATTTGCCATTTGTCACGTTCATTCAATGAAAATCCCTCGGTGCCCACTGCAGCAACTAATCTCCATTCCACATACACTCCTCGGAGTTTCCTTTTTTTTCATCCGATTGGACATTTTCCACGTTATTGTCCGTGTTTTCTGAATTCAGGCAGTTATAGACTCTAGAAGAAGGTGGGCAGCAGAGTCACAAAGTGGAGGGGTGGTGGGAGATGCTCCTTCCCCACCTCTGCACCCTTTCTCGAGGGTCTGAAAATGCACTTGCAGTTACCCAGTAATTATCCATACCTGCTTCTTTCAAAGGGAAGGCAGATGCTGCTACCAATCTGTGGAAAAAAATCCCTTTATGTCTAAGAGAGCTCTTAAATGGTTTGCTGCATTGCAACCTGTAATGCTAAAGATCTGGGGCGGGGGGGGCAAGGTAGCCCAGGCTCACATGGGTCACACTTCACGGTACGGACTATGCACCTCAAATAGGAAACACTCTTGGAAAATTAGTAGTGGCTATTCCTTTTATAATTATTAATCACCTGATTTCTATTTTAAGGAACTGAAGTGAATTACTGGAAAAAACCGCTGCTTTGAATGTGCTGTGGAGGTGAACTTTGTTTAGAAGAAAGAAGAAAGAAAGAAAATCCTCTATACTGCATTGCCATCATACAGTGGTATTTGTCCAGTAGGTCATTAATCCTTAGTAATAAATATTAACGTACTACAGAAAGTACTGTAAGCCAAACAGTGCATTTTCCCTTACAGCTCTGCTTAGACTTGTGAGTTTAGAGGACTTTTGTCAGGGGACATTACCCGAGAGTCAGCTTTTCCTCACCCTTCTAGCTTAAGCCAAAACTCTGCCTGGATTTCATCTTCCTTTTTGCTTGTCTCCTCTTTGGATGGCCATTGCTGAGCTTTAGGACTTAATGTCATATTAAGCATGAGGCACAGTTTACCTGAGAAATATTCAATAAGAAATGTGCCGAAAGTACAATTATAAAGCTATGATAATACTATATGCAGTTACCAAACTTGGAAAGACCTCTTTCAGAATGAATTTTAAAAGGCTTCACGTATTAATGTTGCATATTAATGTTGCAATTTCTATATTTATTTTTTTAAGGATTCCTGGGCATCTTTCTTATTCTTTTCTATATGCATTGTTCTAAATGCATAATATGCTTTTCATTAAAAGAGTAGACTTTTCTTCTCCAAACTAAACTCGTAATGTTCAGCTTATCAGGATTTTCACCTGCATTTCTGGAGCAGGAAAATCTATATTCTAAGTGCTGTGTGGCCCAGAGGGACAAGTGAAAGAGCCTAAATAGGCAGTGATTTCTTAGTTTATGCCAGCAGCTATGTTTGTTATCATCCCTTGAAGTGACAGCTGTTCGTCATGCATTCTTTGTCTCTGTTTCACAGATTTAACTCAAAACTGTCTTTTGCCTCCGTTAAATGGATTGTTAGAAAAGTGATGTTATAAAAAATCCATCTCTGATAAGATTATCTCAAGAATATGACGCCCAAACAAGCAGATCTTTTGTCAGTAAACCAGCAGAACTGTAGGCAGAGTAGACGTCTCGAGAAAAACTACTTCAGATTTATATTGCCATCAGTGTTGCACAAAAAGACTAAGGCATAATTATAGTTTAAAAAAACAAACCACACTTAAACTTTCAAATTAGCGTGTAATTGGAATAAAAATGTTGATTAAGATTGCTAAAGAAAGATATATTTTCCAAAGAAAATAGCATTACTGTTACAATACCTCAGGTCTGGGGATTTTGGTTTTTTCGTAGTGAACATCACTCATCGCATTCAAAAGACTTTTTCTTAGGCCAAGGTAATACTGGAAGATGCAGCTCAACTGCATAAGGATGAAAAAAATATGCTTTTGCTGGGATAAGCAAGGTTTCTCTTTTTTTCTTTTTCCTTTTTTCAGATGAGAGAGACTATAAAATTGATCCAAATGAAAGTTTCATGTTTCATGTAAGACTACATCAGGCATTAGCTTTTCCAAAGGTTAATAAATCAAGGGCTACCGAAAACAAAAGCAGGCAAACAAACAAACAAAAACTCTGTTGGACAAAGCTTACTTCACAGGAAATATAATAAACACGTGAAATCTGATATACCACAAGCAAAATAAAGATTCATATTTTATTCATGGATTCATCAATGGTTTCAAGAGACTACCAACACAGACAGATTTTTTATGCCACATTAATATTTTATTGTTTTTTATGGAAGGGAAAAAAATGAACAGCGAGGATAAAATGGTACAAATAACATTTAAAAGACAAAGGAAGAAGAGGCATTTAGAATTAAGAAGGCTGAACAGAAAGGAGAGGGAAATGGTTGAAACATACTGGGCAGGTCGGGGTGTCACACGCGCCCGGGGTCTTCACAGAGAGCTCACAAGGCTTCGCTCTCCTGCTTCCCATGGGTAAGAAACTCATCACACGTGGCTCTGACAGCAGCCAGATTTGTATTCAGAGAAGTGCCTTGCTCCTTGCTTGAGAAAAATGAATGGTCAGAGAGAAAATGAAAATAGTGTATCTGAACCTAATTAAACTTTTTTCAAGAGAAATAGCAAGTGAGCACACGGAGCGGTGTGCTGAAGCCCAGGAAAGTGCCTGGTCCCTGTGCTTTCCCTCTCCCTGCACTATTTCAAACTTTATTTTTGCTGCAAAGTGGGACTTTTGCCTCAAATTCTCTCCCATGCAGGGAGCTCAGGGACCCCTCTCTTAGCCAGGCCATACCTGTCCTGCTCTCACCGCCTTACAGTTGCTGCAGTTTTAGCTCATCTGTTGAGAGAGGTGTAGCCACAGCAACCTAAAATTTTCCAGACTGGAAGATGTCTTTACTCCTTAAAGGATCACAGCCTCTGCCAGCTTTGAATCAACTTTTTTTGCCCCCCTTTTTTTTTCTTTCTTTTTTTTTGGCAGAGGTATTACAGCTGAAAAATGATGGATTATTATTTCTTACTTGTGTTGGAAAGTCCATGCCCCAGCCAAAACTCACCGGAGAAATTAGTTTCTCCTAAATGGCAGAAAGTGTATCGTTAAAGTGAAAAGAAAACAAGGAGACAAAATTAAAGTGCTTTGTCCAAGATCATATAGCTGTACTACAACCGGCTGGAGAGCTGAGCTGAGATTTGAGATGCGGTGTGCGCTCTGCAGAGGCATCACTGGCTTCACTGCCTATGCATGGACCGTCTGCGAGATGCTCTGCTCCCACCCAGCACCATCTCTGGGTGGAAACAAGGAAACTCCTGAGAAATGCACGTTTGACAGACTTCACTTTAGCTTTAGCCTTGATTTCTAGAGGCTGGATTTGCTCCCGATGTATGCTCACATAAGGATGGCTGCACAAAAGATTTTTCCAGATTTCTGAGTCCCTGCTGATTATCCCCCAAGCACCAAAGATGGTTTGCATACAATATTTGGTTGCAGGGTCCTGCATCCTTCATCCTTTACATCACAAAATTATTAGAAGGCTACAGTGTATTCTGTTATATACTCTATCACACTAGGGTTTTTAAAAATATTATCTCTGACTGTGTATAACCTGTCCTGTATGGAAAAAAATATATTCCTGAGAGTGATCTACGAAACTTCACTGCATGGGTGAATAAGCCCCACCTGCAAGATATAAATGTCCTATAATCTGTCCTTACACCTCAGGCTCTCAGACATATTTCTGCAAAAGATATTGTACAAGCATGGTCTGCCATTGTGGAGTGGGAAAAAAACTTGGAGGTATTCATAGACATAGTCCATTTAAAATTATTTCTCTAAATATATAAAGAAAATTGATCTGGAAGAATTATGAAATACAGTAATTAATTAGCCAAATAATTACATCATAGCATTTGTTGATTTTGTTTCCTTAAAAGGCCTCTCCCAAAGCTACTAGACTTCAAACCTGTCCAGTGTGAACAGAAATAAGTCACAACCTAAATTCTGTTTGTGTTTAAATTTGTTTTAATCTGGCAGTCTGTTGATACAGCTACCCCAAATTTACACTGAGGCAACTGTTGGCACAATTTCTCCCACAGTTAAATCAGTTTAAACATTTTCCATAAATGATTTAAATGTTTTCACTTCCATAAAGAGAAATCCATCAGCAACATTTTAAAACTTTTCATGTTTTTAATGAAATGTTGAAGACTTCATCTTAATTTATCTTTAAAAATGAAAAACCCTCTAAAAAACTTGAAAATACTAGCCGTTTCTCTATAGTTTTGCAGTAGAATAACAAGATAAACTGAGATCAAGAACAATTAAGAAAACATATTTTAAATAATTTAAGGATTGTGGCATGAAGTGATAACAATTTAACTATAAAAGCATCTTGTTAATCTAATAACAGGATAACTATATAGTCGTCCATACACAATATCTGTGCAATGAAAAGAACATTGCATTTTGAATGGAAAATTAAAAAAATATACCCAATGCTCATCATCTATTCTTTGATGATAATTGTTAGTATTTATTATTTGTGCTGCAGCCATAATTACCTGTGGGAATGCGAGTTTAGCTTTACAAAAACACATAGGAAGATACAAATCCTCCCCTGAGGACTTTACAACCTACTTTTTTTACCATAAATTGTGGGAAATGCACTGTATTTCTCCTTAGAAATGTGTTTTGGGTTTATTTTAGTTTGGTTTTGTTCGGGTTTTAGTCCCTAGTAGTCAACTCTCATTTAAGAGCACTGACTTCAATGAACTTTCAGAGGATGAGTATGAGCCCGAGTGTCCCACAGACAGAAAGATGTGTCTGTCCTGTGTGGACACCAGAAGCCTTTTTCTACGTTAGGAAACAAGCTAATTTGACAAAGCCGTTCTTCCCACGCACATTTTCTTTTAAGCCATCCTCACGCACGCTTTGGCCTCTACTGGGAACCGCTTCAGCCCCAGGATTCTAATATCCCATGCGCTTTACGCAAGCACCGTATATCACTCGTTGAGAGTGGTTCAGCCCCGCTTGCAGAAGTAGACTCATCTCGTACAATTGGCCAAGGAGAAAAGGCAGCCAGACCATTTCTGATAATGGATCAAACATGGATTAACTCCTCGTCTGGACACGGGGCCCAGATACACCATATCAAATTGTTCCCTCTCAACTGAAAGGGAGCGTCTGAGAGAGTCTCTGTGGAGTGGAGAGCGCTAAAGGGTGCCTCGTTCCATTAAAGATGTGATTTTCCTTCTGAAGACTTATTTCTGCTATTTCTATGCCACTCTAAAGTCATGTGGGATTCATCCAGGCTTAGGGAGACGTGGGTAACTGCATTAATTTTGAAAAGAGAAGTGGGGTTTTTTTCTATTTTGGGAAATTTAATGTAAGCTGGTTTGCACAGAGGCCATTTTTGTCATGTGTTCGTAGAGCACTTTAATTGTGTGCCTCATCCATGACCAGGCACTACAGCAGCAAGATAATTGGTGTGTGAATTCTCCTCTTCTTCATTCTCCTCTATCTACTCCCCTCCTGTTTCCTCGGCCATTATGCCCTACTCGAGACAACGGATTAATGCCAGTGATGTCAGGTCCTCCCACATTATGATACTACCTCAGAGACCGACCTCCAGGGTAGATGCTACTCAAGAAATAATATGAATAGTATGAATAAATGTGGTTGCTGTCTGTGCTGCACTTACAAGGTGCTCAGTATAGTTCAATACCTAAATGTAAAGATTCTTGTTGGTTTATATAGTTTTATATAGTCTGCATATACAGTCTGGGTCTATAATTGTATAATTCTAATATTAGGAATGGGACAGGTCATTTGAGTTGAAGACCTTGCAATGGATAGTGGGTTTATCAGTGCTGGCTCCAGATCTTTTCAGCTCACTGAACCAGAACTTTTCTCTTCAGTGGGCTTGTCATGTCTCAGGTGTGTTTTCTGTCCTACCTAGTCCTGGATAACCTAAGCCAAAATATTTTTGCCTGATTTCCACCATATTTTCTGACTGCAGTTGTTGTTCCTTGATCCTAGCATTTTTTTTGAAAATGGGAATCAGAAATCTAATCCATTTCAATGTGGAATCCACTTTCAAAACAAAAGAGTGTTGGTGAATGCCCAAAGTTGAAAACTTTAGGATTCAGATCCCACTTTGTTTTCTTTTTTTTTCTTTTTTTCCTTTTTTTTTCTTTTCTTTTCTTTTCACAGAATCATATCATAGCAGAAGGATTGACTGGAAAGGACCTCCGGAGGACACCTAACCCAACCTCCTGCCTAATGCAGGACTGTCAGCAGCATGAGATCAGGTCAGCGGTGGTTTTCTGGGTGGGTCTTGAAATCCCCCAAGTCTGGAGACATCACAGTTACTCTGGGTGACCTGGTCCAGCGCCGCCTAGTCAAGAAGTTTCTATAAAGTCCGACCACTTCCCAGTGGCCAGCGCCAACCAGAGTTTGGCTCCGCAGTTTTATAATTTCCTTTCCAGAGAGCCTCTCGGGCAAGGTTGGGCCACTCTAAGGGGCTGATCATCCAACCCGACCTCCTCGGCTCACGGAGGAGGAGGTTGGGGAACCTCCACACAGGCTCTTGTCTCACCACGGAGAGGAGTCAGGTTGGCCAAGCATGGGTTGCTCTTGGTAAACCCTTGCTGGCTGAAGGACTTAACCTGCCCTCATTAGGCAACAAATTAAATGAGGATGTGTTCTGGGACCTTTCTGGTGACCGCAAGGAAGTGGGCCAGCCGCCATCAGCTCTGCTACAAGTGGATATTACCACTGAATGCAACACACATCAGCCGTCTACCTCTGCAGAAAAGACACCAGGAGGAATGGAGCTCAGTTTCTTCGGGTTCTCTGAGATATCATAATCATCTCATGTATTGCTGCACTACTTTACTAATTATAACAGCAGCTATATATCTCTTTCCTCTTTCGGGAGTTTCTAAACAAGTTCTTAGCTTCCCAGCCAAAGCTTTACAGTTCAATTTCTCCTGGAGCACTAGAAAAAAAAAGAGCAGTCATTTGCTGGAATCATGAGCAGCTAATTTGCTGAGTTTAGTGGCAGGAAGCCTAAAGATAATCAATCCAGTTCTTCTCTACATATATGAATGCAATACAGCATGCTGAGTATGGTAAATTATGCTGTTCAAAACAAGATGAAAAATCTTATCAGGTGAAACTGTAGATAAATCTTCACTGGCAGAACATTACGCTTCAGAATATCTCTAGGTTCTTCGAAGACTTTCCCAGCGTCTCACATAGTCAAAATCCAGGCACAACTGGATAATTACACTGAATTAGGATATGTTTATGTTTTTATCTAGAATAGCAGTTAAATTTGCAGCACAACCTTCCAGATTGCTGCAGTTTTTCCTCCTCCAAGTTCAAGCAGTAATTTGGACATAACTAAGTTCACATGAAAGTGTTTAATTTTAAAAAAATTCCTAGCTCTTTACTGGTTCCTTGTTTTCCTCCATGTACTTTTTTCTTTTTTTTTGAGCATTATCTAGTTCTTGCTTAGATGAAATATATTATAGCAAAGTTCATCTTCTGTGCAGCTAGCAACCCTCTTTTCTGTTTCATCCAGCCATATCCAAACCAGATTTCTTAGATACATCAGTCAGCAGAGGTACTTTTCTCTATCAAGCACATAGCTTAGCTCATTTCAGGCACTGAGGCAGATGATATAAATGTGAGCTGAACTGGGCAATATAAAACTGCCTAAAATCCTTCTGAGGCTGTATAACTTCATAATTCTCCTGAGGTTCACTGAACAGTCATTTCTCTCTTTCTTTCTCCTTCTTTTAGGTGGGTTTAACTGACATGACCAAAACTTATTGCCTGGAAGTAAAAAGGAAAAAACCCTACTGTATATTTTACAGCTAGGTTGTAATTGGAGAACAGCACTTTACTAGACCTGCTGTAAAACCCCTTCATTGACTTCTGAGCAGTGAAATATATACAGACTTCAGATGAGGGAAAAAAAAAAAAAAAGAGGAACCATTTCCACACAGTTGACATTTAGGGCCGTACTGGGTCTTTCAAGTGAAATCCTGAGTAGGGAATTGATTCACAACTTCCCTCGAAATGCCAAAGAGTTATGACTCTTCAAGGTCTGGAAAAGGAAGATTTGGGGCAGTTTGTACTCTCTCTGGTATTAATAGCTTGCTGCATGATGAGACTTCTTCACAGTTGTCCAGAAACTCTTTGGGAACCCAGAAATGTTCCATAGTTTTTTCTCTTCAAGTTGAGGTTTTATACCCTGCTATGAATAGCAATTCTTATGAAAACGAACAGACAAAGCAACAAGCAATATCCCTTCCAAAGTTAAATTCCATTGGTCAAGTTTTGGGCACGTACGAAGCAATGGCTTCTTTCTGCAGTCCCCTGGGGCAGTTCCATGTTCGCACACAAAGCCACGTTACCCACTGGAGAGCACAGAAGGGTCAGGCAGGGTCCTGAATTCAAGTCCTTGAGTCGGAACAATTTTGCATACATCAACATTTGTTACTTTTTTGACTGTAATGGGTGTGTACACCTTTAGAAATAAAACCTGAACTAAGCTTCGATTGCAAAGTTTCAGATAAGCTCTTTTAAAGAGAAAAACAAATGAACAGTTTCTTCAGCCTCCCCATTTCTTTTCAAGTGGATATGTAAGGTCACAGGATTAGAGCAGGCTCATAGTAAAATATTGTGGCCCACCGGCCTCTGTACAGAAAAACCAAAAAGGAAAAGGAGCATTATTCACCCTTATTGCACTAAGACACCTTCTCATGGCATCCATAATGCCTGTGCGGATCCGAATCGAAGAGTAAAAACTAGCGTAACAATGTTGTGCTCTCTAATTAAAGAATAGTGAATAATGCTGGTAATAAAAATAGTGTCATAAAAGGGTAAGAAAATTGCTTCCCCATAATAAAAAATGTCTCCGTTGGGGTCACATTTAGTTTTTATGGACTGACAAGGAAATCGGTCTCAGTAATATATTGTTAACTGACTGTTCCTCTGATCCTGAAATGTCTTCTCCACTCACATACATATTTCTAGCTTGTTAGGGTGACAGCATGACAGTACAAAGGACTGGGATGTATGTCTGTGCATTGTAAGCATAACTTTTAGATGCTCTGACTCAGGATTTTATAATCAGATAGCAGAGCTAAGTAAATGGTTATGTTCTACATCTTCCCAAAAAATAATAAAAGGCAAGTCTGAAGCAGCTCTGGATACAGGGAGACTCTGCAAAGCTCTTTTGAGTTTTTAAAATGTATGATTGGAAATATCTGCTGCTTTTTTGTCTCATGTTCCTCAAAATCTGATCAAACGTTAAAGATGATCTGAATTTACATGGGGGGAAAAAAGCACATACTTCCGCCATTATCTCCTTTTCTGCTTCCTTATAAATCCGAACTGGATAGCATCCAATTTCTCATCGCAACTGCCTCTGGAAATGAAAGAGAGCCTGAATAGAGGAGGAGATGAGCCGCTTTAAATGCTTTTTCATAGTTCTTCTCACTGCTATGAAAGCTTCATTAAAAGCTGCAGCTTGCTTGTTTTCTAACTCTTCCAAAGTAATAAGCATATAATTGTGCTGAAAACTTGGGAGGAGTGTATCACTGCAAGCCATTATGGCATCATTTTATTTCAAGGTCCTTTTGCATTTTCTTGGGAATCAGAGACCTCTGTCATTCACAACTGAAGAAAATTCAGAAGAAATAGTGTCTTTTTAAAGAGGACTTTGAAAATTTGCAGTGTCGATTTGTCTACATAAATTACTTCTTCATAGACTATTGACTGTGAGTATGTGTTGTGTAGCATAACAATTATTTTGCCTTTTTTTTGTCTTCTTAACCTACATTCAAAATATGTCAGATAGAGTGCTCACTGCTAACATACGAGCAGCCCTTTTGCATTTATTTTGATTTGTTGAGATGGAGAAACATGAGTAACGATGAAGAAAATTTGTGATGCCAGAATTTATTACAGCCTATTCTAAAAACCTCAGCTACAGTGCTAAGATCCACACATGCTATAAATGATTACATAGGCTTCCTTCTAATATCTGCTGTGGTGCAAAACAATCTTGCCTGCAGATGATAATAACTGCTCTTTTGAAGCAGCTGGAAGGGATCTCAGACAGCACGGCTAGATGCATGCATTTCATAACACTGAGGATGACAACAATATTCAAAGCTCTTAAATCACCCTCCAGAATGACAGTCCTTCAGTATCGAAAATCCACTTCGTGGATTCACCAAATTCAATCCAATCTCGTATTTACTTATGAAATTCCACTTCTGAAGTCCTGGGATATACTCTGTATGCATGATGGAAGAAAACAGACTTTTGCATTGTTCGAGGCTGAAGCTCTGTGGGTGTTTTTTTTTCCAATTTGCCCCACAAATCACAGCCCCAAGCATCCCAGTGTGCAACACAGTGGGGAAAGAACACAGTATTTACAAGATTTTAGCTCCCACTTAAAATGCAAGGGTAATTGTTGGGGTGAACTTATATTACCTAAGTAAGCCTAATGGGAACACTGGCAAAGATATGTGGGAAGTCAGACGTGGGTTCTGTTAAAGTGAATATACAATTCCGTAGAATATATTTTCCGTGAAATATGTTTCCTAGCCGTGTTTCCTTGCATTCTTTCAGTCTGCAGCATTAATTATCCTATGTAAAGATCACAGCTCCCAAATAGTCATTCTGAATCTCTGTTCCACCTTCTTGTTTCCAGTTTACTTCTGGGATCCCAGCGAAAAACCCTTTCTAGTCTATAATGAAACAGAATGGATTCATATCTCATAAAAAAAGAAACTATGAATTTTAAATGGTTGTTTTTTCCCATAGAATCTTGATAGCATCAGTTTTCAAGCTTTCCCCAAGCTAACTCCACACCAACATTCAGAAATAAGAAAGTATATTTACATTGGTTAATTTTCTTTCACCGCTTGAGAAAAATAAATGGGTATTCCAGAATAATAGAAATAAAACCCATAGTGAGGCCAAACATATCTCCTGCTCCCACTGAACCAGTGGAAATTTCCTGGCACATTAAATAAAGATTGGTAAAGCTGGTGAAAAGTCATTGCTTTACTTTATTCTTCTCTTTTTTATCAATAAAAATCTTGCCACACAAAAAATGGCTTTAGGATTTTATCCTCTGATTGAGGGGCTTTTCTGAGAGAAAGGAAACAATACTCACAGCAAGTGAAACAACAAATTTTGCACCACAGACTTTACCCTAACTCAGAAGAAAATGCCCACAGAAGCCAAATCTCATGGTAGAATTGAGGATGGAGGGTGTTCCTAGAAGAAAACATTGAGCTACTTTCCCCCCCTTTTTTCTTCTCCTGAATTCCGAATTTTCAAGCAAGAAATGGCCCAAGAGGTGTAAGCACTTGAGGATCTAGAAGTAAATCCCAAATTTATGACCTACTCTACTCAAAAGACTGTCCAGCCATGAAAGCCAACAGAGCTGGATGGGGAGTTTTTAAATGACTCCTAAACACAGATGTGGCTTTTTTGTTTAGTTTGTTTTTTTTTTTAAATACCAGCTGCATTTTTTTTCCCTTTGTGCTTAATTTCAAAATCCAGAGAGGAAATGAGTGAAATGTTTGCTTTGCTGTCTGTGTGCCACAATATATGAGTTTTCATCAAAACCCTCAAATATTTTCAGGTAGAGTAATCTCTAGACACTCCCGGAAGCAATTAACATTGTCTGGTCTTATAAAAGCATTCTGCCCATGCCTGTTTGTCATGTGAACTGTACAAATATTATTTTCAGGGTTTCTGGTAAAGCTAGGATTGCTTATCCCAGAGTCACAGAACTGACTAGGCAAGGTGAGCTTAGAAAATGATTTGGCGTTGTCATTTGGAGCCAAGACATTTTGCTAACGAGTGTCATTGGGGTCTGAGCTGGGTAAGTCTCTCGCTTGACACTAAGTGGGGGAAAAGGAGGGAAGGATGCTCCAACCCTGAATGGGTGACGTGCTTTTCTTCCCCTTCCTAGGCAAAATTTCATGAAGAAAAGAACTTTGAAGTGCGGCCTGTAGGCAATTTTTTTTCTCCATTCCCTCATGGTTGAGCTATAAGTAGAGAGACAGGGTTGGCTATTAGAAATTATATAAAAAAAGAAATAAAATGTTTGTGGAATTTTACTGAGAAGCAAAAATCAATTCAGAAAATACGACCCATTATCATAAGCTTATCAACATCCTTTTTATATGTTTCCCATTATAGATAGAAATTTCCAAGTTGTTTTTTGCCAATTGCAACAGAGAAGTATCTGATGCTGAAGAAGTACTTAGGCTTTATCCTTAAATATTTATTAGTACAAGAAGCAACGTACCGCAATGTTCTGGCTTTGTGTCACATTCGATTCGCTTGTGTAGGTACAACCTGTAGGCAGCTGTTACACCTAAGAAATAAATCAGTCAAAGGACTGAGAGACACTAATGCAAACCAGCCCTTGACAATGATATGCACAGCTTTCTAAAGAGGCTGCACATTTTTTTCTTTGTGCTTTGCATTTTTACTATGTTTCATAGGCTTAGCAGCTTGCAGTGCAGGAATTGAATGTGGCTACATGTCATTTTAGGTGTTTGAGAGGCTTATCTGATTTATATGTATTTTTATGTAATGCTGGTGTTTCCAAGGTATGTGAGCAGAAGCTTTTTCATTCCATTTATTGCCTTGCAAATTTATATGAATTAGGCAATTATATAAGTCAGTATTTCAACAAGAAAGAAACCTGATAGGGTAGAGCAGTACAGCTTATACAGAGCTTATAAGTGTCCCCAGGCCTAGCTAAACTCTCCCTTTTCATGTTCTCATAACCCTTCCTGCAATGACAGTGGCATCCACTGTTTCAATATAAAATACTCTGAAAAAAGAAAATCAAGTGCTTCAAATCTCTCTGCCTCAGACTTGTCAGTCATGGCCCATTTTCAGGATTACTGAAAGGAAAAAGAAATTATTCCGTCCGGTATTTTTTTTTCTTGTAAAGCTGCTGCATTCTGGGAGTCGTAGGAGCTCGCGCTCAACGGCGCAGAAGGCAGCGCCGAAATCTGACAATAAGATTAATAAGACGAAATCGTTGTCTGTGGGCGAAGGAAAGCCACGTGATACCTCCATCGGTGAGGCTTTCACAGGCAGTGACTTAAACCCCTTAAATAAATGGAGTTGATTGAGGGGAGCCGGAGGCAATTCAGCCACCAGCTCCTCCAGAGCCAAGCAAGGAGCGGACCTAGCGCAGCGGAAGGAGGGCAACGCTCCTTCGTTAGCGGCGAGCTCCTCCAAGCTCCGAAACATCTGCCACGGTGGTAATGAGGAGACCCATAACTACGAGGCGCTTTCTGAGCAGCCGCCTTGTCCACAGGTCCAGCTTCCAGATGGCGTGTCTCAGCCTCAGGTCCCGAAAGCGTACGCTGGAGAGGAGGAAAGTCAGAGAGTTCTACGAGCTGTCAAGGAGAGAAAGGGTCCCCAGGAGATGACTGGCAGTTTAGCAGAGCAGACGAGACAGTACAAACATAAAAATGGAGACAAACAGAGCAGATGCAGGGAAGCCAGCTCATCATTTTTCTCTTGTGAAATATCTGTGCTCTAGTTCCAATTAGCTAGGAGAGGAGCAAATTGTCATTTCAATTCAGACTTCCAGGTTTGGGGAGAGAACTGCGCTGAAGATTAAGGAAGATATCTTACAAAGAATATGAAAAAGGGAAAGAGCATCTTTACGGCACATCTGCAGGTGACACCTATCATCCTCTTAATGCCTCCCAACACTTTCATTCAAAGATAACAAATTACTAGTTGTGTCTGCACAGTCTCCGCAGTTTCAGAGGAGCCTTTAGCATTGCCTCTGGGCCCAGGGCTTTGCCTCGCTGCAAACCGTCCGGGCAACAGCATCGGGTGTGCTGGGAGACACACACGCATCCCGCTTTCTTGCCCAAGTCTGGGGAGGTTTTTGCCCTGGTCCTTCTTGCACTTGGCTCGATGGCCAACCTACCCGGCACTGGCAATGCCAAAGAATGAGTTTACGCTGAGCGTGTGTCGTGGTTTAACCCCAGCCAGCAACTAAGCACCACGCAGCCGCTCGCTCACTGCCCCCCACCCAGCGGGATGGGGGAGAGAATCGGAAGGAAAAAGGTAAAACTCGTGGGTTGAGATAAGAACAGTTTAATAGGACAGAAAGGGAAGAAACTAATGATAATAATAACAATAGTAAAATGACAATACTAATAAAAGAATTGGAATATACAAACCAAGTGATGCACAGTGCAATTGCTCACCATTTGCTGACCGATGGCCAGTTAGCTCCCAAGCAGTGATCCCCCCCGGCCAACTCTCCCCAGTTTATATACTGGGCATGATATCACACGGTATGGAATACCCTGTTGGCCAGTTTGGGTCAGTTGCCCTGGCTGTGTCCCCTCCCAACTTCTCGTGTCCCTCCAGCCTTCTTGCTGGCTGGGCATCAGAAGCTGAAAAATCCTTGACTTGGTGTAAACACTACTTAGCAACAACTGAAAACGTCAGTGTCTTATCAACACTCTTCTCATACTGAACCCAAAACATAACACTATACCAGCTACCAGAAAGAAAATTAACTCTATCCCAGCCAAAACCAGGACAGCGTGCAAGCTAACTGAAGTGCTAACTGTCCTCCAGTGCCTCTCCAGGATTCCACCATGAATGCTGAAAGAAAAAAATACCCTCACGGGCATGTGGATATATCAAAATGCTTGGCCAGTGATATCGGTTTTAGAGGTTACTGGTTACCCTTACACAACACATGCTGAATACCTGCTAACATCTTCACGGGCTTCAGAACACCAGCTCTGGGCACCCAGAAATGTCCAAAGGCAATTTTAACAACTGAGCTTCAAATTACTCTTTCTATTTGCAAACACACGGTTCTTGGGGAATTTAATGGCTTCTTTTCTGGACACAGAAAGCCCTTTTTATCTATAGTTATCTTCACGTTACCAGAAAATACTAGCTGAGCACCTCTTTTCTTCTCATCCTCAGAGGCTAGAGCCTATGTCCAAGGTTTTGTCACTAAATGTAGAGGGTGTGATTCCAGCATGTGATTCCCAGTCTCCCTTGTGTGCCTTGTCTGGGGCAATTTCCAAGCTGCTGCGATTCCAGGATTTACCGTGTGCAGTGGTAAAAGAAATCTGCCTACAGAGAGCGGGCGCTTCCAGGATCTCTCTGCTGCCGCAGTGACTGCGTGTGCTGGAATTTGTGTATGCGGCCACATACCCCATCACGGTAAAAGTAACTAAAGCAAAGCACAGAGTAAAGTAAGCTGGTATTTAATGGTTTTATGATGACTGTTTTGTACCCAGGCAGAAGTCATTGCGCACAGGCTGGTGACAGTCACAAATGCAGAGGAACGGGAATGTGTGGAAAGCACCAGAAGAAACAGCAAAACAGGGGTTAAAGGAATGACATTTTTAATCGCTACAGAAGATGGAGACCAAATGACATAAAGATAAGTGACAGGACGATGAAGAACAGAACTAGAACCATAAAATATATGAGGCAAAATATCTGGCCAACATCAATTTCTAAAGCATATAAAAGGCACACCCAGAATTAGTTTGCTGTCTTCACTCGAGAAGAACCAGAAGATAAAGTGAGGAAGTCAGCAATGTCCTTTGTCCTCTGTCACACACAAGTGATCCTGACTGGACCACTTGGGCACACACATCTCGGCCCTTAGGAGCATGCAAGGGTAAGACTGAGCAGGTCAAACAAACCGAGACATTCGGCCAAATCCTTCCCCTTCTTAAGGTTTTGCATTTTTGTATTGAATTTTGTTCCATTCATTTCCCATAGCTGTGCTACTTCTATCTGGGTCTTCTCACATCATATTTCAGCTTACTTAGGAAACATGCTCTGTTTTTTTAATTGGTTCATTTGAGAGATTGCCATCAAACCCAGTTCTTTAAAAGAAAGAATGCCTTTGCACATTTGAACCCCTTCACCGAGGAGAGCAGGAGACACAAAGCTCAGAGCAGTGCTGGTCACAATCCTCCCCAGGGAAAGCAGAGTATAAGCCACAGAAATGACTGTAACAGAGATTGCAAAATCAGTTTTAATTTAATAAGGTAGAATATTTTTAGTATCACAGATATTTGTTACCATTTGCAATTTATGACTTTTGATTGGATTGACAGGGACACTTTAAATGAATTGTCCATATTTTTATATGCTTTTAGAGAATTACAAAAGCAGATTATGGATTAGTTTAAAATAAAAAACTTACGCCATATGAATTCAGATGTTCGTCTCCGTACATTCGAATATAATGCCCACTAATTTCACTAATACCTCAGAATTGTTTTATTTCCCTTAGCCTTCAGTGCTAATTTTGAAGTGAAGCTTGAACCTTTACTGGATTATTGCAAAAATCAGAGCACTTAAACCCTGCTATATATGAAGTGATTTTATACCTCTATGAAGACTTTAATGTAGGGTGGAAAGCTTACATTTATTCTTCAGCATTCAATGCTTTTAAAAGAAAAGCCTGGTAAAAAAGTGTGTCGCTGACGACTGCATTATCCAAAGTATGTGTTTGGTAAAAACCATCTGTGCCTGCTTTTCAACAAGAAGAGAAAAGTTTGGTTTTTCCCAACTTTCTAATTTTGGGGTTAAATCTGTACAGGGGATTGAGAGGAGGAGGCTCATGTGGCTGGGATTTAGAAGATGTTGTAAATTGGAAATCAGCTTTTTGATGATGAAGCATACAGAATAAAAGGCAGGTTTGTAGGGGGGGAAGAAGTCTTTGCAAATTGTTGTGTCAGCTGGCTAGAAATGTTGCTAGGAACTTTTCTCTGCTGCTAGGTGATCTTTTGGGGGAGCTGAAAAGGAAAGGAATAGGAGGTAATTTGCCCCAACTGAGAATATTTTACAATAGATGCTAGTATAACAATGCATAGAAAAATAGACTGATCAGGGAACAAGGGATACATAATTGGCAAAAATCGCTCTGTGGCGACCCAGCCGGGGCAACTGATAGCTTTAGGCACCTGGCATTCAAGACTTTTGGAGTTTGATAGCTATTTACATATCAAAAGCTGCAATTTTCCTTGAAAATGAGTGGCAGTTTCTCTGACTGAGCCCACCTGATTTTTATTTTCTCTAGTAAGACTCTTCAACCATTGATCTTTTGTATTAACTCTTCTTTGGTGTGGGCTTTTTCCCTATTTAGAGCTACTTTTTTGGGAAAAAAAAGGCAAATCTGTTCCTCTATTTCTCTAGATGAGGCTTAAAGCTTTGGCTGCTTACTATCTTATTCCTCCCTGACTTTTAAAAATTATGTTTTGTTGCATGATGACAGTTCAGCAAGCATTTCTGTGCAAGCTCAGGAGAAGGTGAGTATGTTAAATAGCTCTTTTACTCATTCTAGTGTAAGAGCTCCAGTAGCAGAGGTCTCCCAAAGAAAAGGCTCTGATAAGCTTGGCTTTTAAGTAGGGTTTCTGTTAAACAGCCCTTAATCTTTTTTATCCATCCCTTTTTAGAGCAGAGAACACATGAATTATATGTCTAGCATGAAGACTTCTTTTCTAATTCAAATACAGTTTGAATCTTTGTGGATGCAGTAGGGACTAACTAAAGGGACCATGTTCAACCAAGAGCTTCCTCAGAAGGAGCAATGTGGTCACCAACGGGTCAAAGCTTGCCCTAGTAAATAGTCAGATGTGATTGCATGATGCAAGACAGAACTTTCAGCAATACTAGAAAGCCGGTGTCTTTAGGACATATTAAGTATATGCAGATGAAGGATGCCTCAGATCATGGAAGACCTTGAAACAGTATTATTCTTATTATTCAGTAGCTACAGATTTTAAAGGAAAGAATTCTTTTCCTTTACTTTGCTGGCTTCATAGAATCATAGAATCATAGAACAGTTTGGGTTGGAAGGGACCTTTAAAGGTCATCTAGTTCCAACCCTCCTGCAATGAGCAGGGACATCTTCAACCAGATCAGGTTGCTAGAGCCCCGTCCAGCCTGACCTTGAATATTTCCAGGGATGGGGCATCTACCACCTCTCTGGGCAACCTGTTCCAGTGCCTCACCACCCTCATCTTCCTTAAATCTAGCCTGAATTTACCCTCCTTTAGTTTAAAACTGTTAACCCTTGTCCTATTGCAACAGGCCCTACAGGCTTCTTGGGTAGAAGTTGAGAGGATGGTTCACTGTTTTAAAAAATGATAATTACATCCAAATTCCATCAGTTGAGTCTGTGAGTATGCTATTTTGTGGCTAACTTTGTCTTTCTACCTCTGCAAGATTAATCTCTCTAGAAAGTGGAGAAAGAAGCCATGAGATTTTTCAGATGCTGATGATCTATTTATTAACCTTGATGAAGAAACTAGGATACCAGAGCCTCTTATAAATTTCTTGCTCATCTTACAATGCTTTAATTATTTTTTTTTCCCCAGCTGCACACATGCTGGTCTTGTGAGGTTATTACATGATTTTTCAGGAAACTGCAATGTTCTTTACGGTTGTCATGTTCATACAAATGGATAAACTCACTAGCTAATCCACCTTTTGTCAATTAAACTGAGTGGAAGGGGTGGCGATGGGGAGAGGATCAGCAGCAACCCAAAAAGAGAAATTAAATAAGAGTAGGTCATTTTTGATAGAGCATCCTTTATGGGAGCTTAGCTGCCCAAGAGTTTTCCTACACTAAGCTGCATTTGAAACGAAAGTCTCCTCACTTTGGTCGAACATGAATTATCTACTGAGCAATGGGAGGACTTAGTTCCTTGAGAGTGTTTGATTACATATATCAGGTGATATATGCATGTGCACCAGCAGTTATAGTACATACTAATTAGATATCCCTTTTCCTGTTGTCTTTGGCAAATAAATTGGTATCATCATGTTCACAGATTATGAAAAAAACCCCTGCAAATAGAACATCTGCTTTTGATTAAACACATGCAGAGACATGTCAACACATACCCATTAATCAAACTTAAACTTTGCTTTTCACCTCTTTTGGTTAGTCAAAAAATTGTTATAAAGATCTACTTTTTCTTCTATATAGCAGTGGTCAAAAATTTACCGGGGGGGGGGGGCAGTGTGGTGGAGGAAGGACCTGGAAACATTAAAAAGGGTTTTTTCCCTATATATTCCCTCACTTGTACAATTCACTTTGGTCTAATTTTCAAAATGGGTGACCAGCTATTTGAGATAATGCAGCTAGGGCTGAATGCCTCTAAACCCAACACTTCTAGAGGTTCATCACTGCCAGCATTATTAAGCTCATTGCCGAGGAAAGAACAATTTGCTGCCTACAGAGGCAACTGCAAAGCTGATTTGGGAGCCTTGCGAAGAGTCATATGAAGGAAGAGCTGAAGGAACCTTTTCTGTCTCCAGCTCTTCTGAGTTTTGTCAGAATTAGCTGAAGAGTCAAAGTTAACAATGCCTTAAACATGCAAGTGGTAGAAGGTCCTAAACTGTAGGGTCAAAATGTGCTAATTAGGTAACAACTAATTTTGAGTGACCTCTAGTGGTGCTTTCCCACAGTTTGCCTTGGAACAGTTAACTGGGATCCCTAATAGCAAGTTCAGGCTCTATATTTAATAGCGCTCCCCCTGCAACAGGGTAAATAGTCTGTAGCTAAATGGGGAGGTCACATCATAGGTTTGTTTTTCTACGAAAAGCTTTGACACCTTGATAAAGAAAATCAAAGTGTTCTTTATGTATGCCTTTTTGCTAAAATCCTTTATTGTTACCCCAAGTAGAGCAGTACACTGGAACTCAGTCCGTGATACGAGCATTCATTGCATGAATGAGGACAAGTATGCCTGTGCAGCAATAAGAAGAGATGATTTTCTCCAGATGCAAGCACACTGTTATTAGCTTTATCCAAACCTGTATGGGCAATAAAATCTGTGACGATGGTTAAATCCATCTCCCATGGTATTCCCACCTGCAGCAGCTACAGCAAAGCCAGTGCGGGACTGAAGTCACGGCTGTACGTCGTGACTTGTAGACATGCACGGAACGCAGCTGTGCAGGTTGCAAATTGAAGATCAGAAGAAGAGAGCTGTGCATAGCAAAAAGTGGGGGATTTGCCATCTTTGAATTTCAGGTGATACAAAACTATTTTTTATTACCCTGACATTTGAGAATGCACCATCTATCAGTGGGTCAGCTGTAAGTGAGCGCCTTGCAGCATTTGCATTTACCACATTCCCTAAACGATGCGAAGGCAGGACAGTTATTAGCTAATTGGCCATCGTGGACACAGAGATTTGTAGGAATATCAGTGGGTCTGTTTCTTTTCTAAGTCTCTGTCTCAGCCCTCCCACACACCTGGGGTTCTTCCATTAAGACGTGTGCAATCCAGATATCTCATTCCAGAAACATAGCTGGTACCCGGAGAAGTGCCAAAGGGTCACCTGGAGTTGACCTCTTCTGATGAGACATAAGACCAGGTCCCTGACTACTTATGACTGCAAAAAAATCCCATGAGGTGGTTTATAAACGTGGCAGAATGAGCCCAGGTGTCCAGATTAAAAGGGTCAAGTCTCGCTCTCCAAGTGAGATGCACATGCGCATATTAATAGTTACGCATCTCCAGGTGATGTTGGGAGAGGCTGCAGCCAGACAAACTCCTCCTGTGGCCACACTTGCTCTCCCATGGGATTGCCCAGAATCGCCTTACAGGCCAGCAGCTTCCCTGCAGACAAAGCTGCTCCCCAGAGAAGAGATAAATAGATATTAAATCACAGGAAAGCCAAAGTATTTGCTCAAGGTAATACTGTGCAAGGATGGAGATGCTGGGAGCGATCTGACTCTCGGGCTCCCTGCGTGGCAGTATCTAATTGCAGGAGGTGAGGCTTTATGCTAAGTGCTAGCTTCAGTTCAATGAGACAAACCTTATGTTTTCAAATGGTCCAGCACACCAGTCAGGTAATAAATTAATCCCCTTAACTTTTCTGAAGTTCTTACCTTGGGGTGAGTTTCGAAGCACATGCCAAGCAGAAACGCTCGGTGTTTGTTCTGTAAGAGTAAGGGGCAGTAAAGAATGTCTCATGTGGGCCAAGGACTTCAAAATCAACAAACGAGTAATCGTACACTGTAAAATTTTACTGTCTTCACAATTACAATCCCACGACCCCATGAAAAGTCACAGTAAAATATATGAGTTAGTTCTGGTGTACAGGTTTGCAGACTTTAAATTTGCACAGGTACTGATGCTGGCTTCAAAATACATGACTGAATATTCAAAAGCCTTCCTCAAAATGCACCAGACCTGTAGGATGACATGTGACCTGTCATTTAGATGTTAATTTTTATGAATGGTCTTGAATTATTGTGGTACATAGAAAAGTCACTTTTTATTTACATTCGCTATATGCAGTGGGTTTTGATCAAGATTTTCGATCAAATTGTAGCTGACTGACAGTTTCCTTCACTAAAAAGATTTAAGTCCAAAGACACTGTTAGAATATATGACATAATTATTTTGCCTAATGGGAAAACATTCATTTTGATAGCAGTCTTAAATTACTGCTGCCTTAAAGGCAAATGCTTTAGTATATTAAGGATTTGAAAATTGGCTGATTAGGGGTGTAAATCTTGAGCAGGGAGGGTAAGGAAAGCTTGTATTTGGTCCATCATTTAATTTATCATTGAACAACTTGCAAGGATTTAATCCTCTCTTTATTTATTGGGGTTTTTTTCATGCATATATGACCTGCTTGTCTTATGGGCTGAATTTATTTGTTTCTCACTTAATGAAAAATCTTTTAGCTCTTTTATTTCATGAAAAACAGAGATATCCAATAGTACTCTATGGACGACAAAGTAAGTTTTACTAAATACCAAAAAATTTATATTTTTAATCTTCTTAAGGTGAAAGTATTTCTATAATTTAATCTGGCTCTGTAAGATAAAAAGTCACAGTATTATATTTAAAAAATACATTTATTAATTCTCAATTATTTCCTAATAATAGTCATGTTTGGTTTTATTATCAGTGGGAGATTGCTATTATTAACTGACTTGGCCCTAGGACAAAGTCGTGATCTTTTCAAAACACACAAGAGAAAAAAAAAAAGTCTCCGTAGCTTTACAGCAATATAAAAGTAAGTAATGTGATCTCTTCCTCTAGAATCTTACAGCTCTGAAAAGACTTTTAAATCAATTTTACTCCCAGTCAATGGTTAACTTTGGTGTGACACATGTCAGTTTGCACTTAATCAATTTTTTGAAGATCTGCTCTTTTTTTTGCTCTCTACGCCAGAATGGGAGAAGCACAGTTAGAACACAGGAGCTGATGGAAACTCTTCAGATGAAATTTCATTTTTCAGAGCAAGGCAGGGCAGCTCTGAGAGCCAGATTTTCCTGTCAAAGGAGAGTAAGTTGCTATTTGGTGGTACTGACTACAGGCAGAAATAGGTGTGAGGAACTCAGGCAATGGTTTAGCTTTAAAAAAAAAAAAAAAAAAAAAAGACAGAAAATAAGCAAGAAAGAACTCTTCAGATTTCCAGGCTGTAGAAAACTTCTCCAAAACCATGGAAATACAGAAAATTTACTTGTACAGCTCCTGTGGGCTAGCACAGCCTTTGCAGCATGATGGACCTGCATTTTGGGGAACAAATGAGACCTTCTAGAAGAAGATTTGTCCAGAAGCAAAACCCCCGTGGGCTTGCCTAACAATTACGTTCCATTAACGTCCACAGTCCCCAGTCCGCCAGGTACTGGGGGACGAGCTCTGTGAGCCGGCTGCCTGGCCTCCCTGCCTGCAAAATCTATCCTCTGGGCATAAAGCCAATTTAGGGTAGTTATGGGGTTTGTGCATCCCTTGAAACAAGTCTTCCTTACCGGCGTAAATCAGAAGTGACTGCCCAGGAGTTGTATTAGAGGTTATATTAGAGCACAGTGTAAATGTAGAAATTTGTAGTGATTTTGCCCTATTCTCCTCCTACTTGGGTAATGCAGAGGTGAAGAAGGAAATCTGGCAATACATTCAGGGGGTGAAAAGCTGTTCTCACTCATAAGTGTGTTTATTTACTGTTTTTAGGGGAAGTACCTAATCTGAATCTCTTGGTTTTGCTTGGGTTATGATTTAAGCTTGCAAAGGTATGGCAGGCTCAGCTGAAACTCTGGTTTGCATTAGGATCCAAGATGATAGCTTTCCAGTAAATAAAGTACAGCTTTGAAGCTGCTTCTTCACAAAGATTGCCACTGTCTTCTGCATCTGTTTTGTGGGGATTTTTTTTTCTTTTAATTCATCAGAAAAATAGCAATGAAAGAAGGATTTTAAAAAAAAGTTCATAGATAAAAAAGCCACATATGACAGACTTTCCAGATAAATGAAAAGAGAGAAAGCTTTCAAAACCTTCTTATTCTTGAATTGTATTTTATGCAAATGCTGTTGAAAATACAGCTATGCAAAGGAATTTCTGCTTACCAGTAAACCTACAGTTTAAAGATTTATGCTGCAGTTGCAATGCTCAAAGTCTCAGGCTTTCTGCAAGGCAGCGAGATGGATTCTGAAGTCCTTACGAAGCCTCTGCAAAACATCGTGTGTCTACCACAAATTCCTGAATAGAACAATTCAAGTCGCATCTCAGAAACCAGCTAGAAACTCTGAATTTTTGGCACGCTTTAAATGACTGTGCTTGTTGTTATGGTAATTCTATGAAAAAGACTTTCAGAAATCAATTTGTTGTTTGCGTATAATTCCCCAAACGGAGAAAGAAGCTGCTGGATGTTGGGTAGAAGAAGGAACTGCCACTAGAGAAGCTGTTGAGCTCAATTTAAGCCTGCAAAATGTGCCAGCGTTTAAAAATCAATGGGCTTGATTGCACCATGTCCGGAGGGTGGGAGAGAGTGAAGATGCTAATGGCACAGCTTGGACGATCTCAAAGGTTATCTCACAGCACTTCTGCCATAAACTGGGTTGCACTAAGCCCAGTAAGGGCAGGACCACTGCCTGCATTTATTGCAGGTTATATAGAGAGGAGACTCTCCGTGCCTACAGACGTGAGCTGTTAAACGATAAAAATGAGACAAAACTTCGAGCTAGGTTGGAACGGAGCATTATAACGCCAATGGGAAAAGAAAGAGTCAAAGCTGAATTAACCAAGCCAAAAACTGTGCTGAAGGAAAAGTGGTAAGAACATTTACATTTGTTAAAGGTATAATTGTACCGAACACGGGCAAAGAAACCGTGGAAAAGCAATAGCAGGGGTTGGAAGACTGGGAATGGTTTTACATGTGGAAGTCAGGGCGTGAGGTGCATTCAGTGTGCCCATTAAAAATCCCCAAACCACAGGATTTACTTATAAAACTGGCAGAGGGAATAGAGTTTTCCAAACCACGCTTGTCCAAAGCCTGGCAGCAACATAGGAGTCAGAATTTTAAAAAAAATACTAATTCTGACTGAACTCACACATACGTGCTTGTTGAAGTATGAAAGATTACCCTGGGGGGGAGCCAGTTACCTGCAGGATTTCAAAGAAGAATGGATTGAGTCCTGCAGAGAATAAATAGTATTTTCTGGTTTTTGGATGACATACTAATACCTGGGAGGAATTCAGACGAGTATTTACAAAACCTTGAGGAAATTCCAACGCATTATAAAGCTATGCTTTAAAGCGAACAAAAATAAGATAGTAGGTGTGGGATTTTTTTTTTTCGTCTCCCTAAAATCAAGTTCCTTGCCTAAGTTTCAGGAATAAAAGCTTTAAAAGAGATGATAAAAACTATCGAGTGTGCATAAGTACCTTGGTGTTGCACAATTTCTGTTGGTTTTATTCATGTTAAGTGTTTTTTATGGAAGTTTCAAATTGTCATTGCTAATTCAGTTGATGTCTTTCCTGATATGGGAGACACAAAATAGATGTGGGTGGAACAGTAAAATAAGATTTTTGGAAGAAGACAACAAAAAAAATCCAAAAGCTCTAACCTATTGGCACTCTTTAATTCGAGGTCATCCAGGACAACCTTAAACTGTAATTTTCTGAAGGAAAAAGGGTTGTTGCTTCATAAGACTGTAGGAGCAAAAAGTTCCCAGTCATTTTTCTTTTAGATCATTATCAAAATCTGAAACTACATCTAAATTTTTAAAAGAGACTTGCAGTCTCATTTAGGAATTAATAAATTCTATGAGCATCTATTTTAAAAAATACTCTTGATGCAGACAGTAAACCATTGATAAAAAAGAGGGGTGACCAATTTACATATTTTTGGAGGCAGGCAGTTTTGGGGACTCAATGCTTTTATTGGTGGCTTATTGTGGCTGCCTGGACTTGCAGCAGACTCCTCTGCCAGCAGGGTTTGTTACAGAGAACTTTCCTGAAAATCTCTGCAAGGCTTTCCTGAGGAACACTTTGGCCCCAGGGACACTTGTGTGAACTTCTGCCTCGGCCCCATCCAAGACCCGCTGGAGAGGGGCTCTTTGGTTACGTCCCTTCGCTCCCCAGACTCAAGAGAAACGGGGACCTGAATATTTTAGTACAATCTTGTGGCCTGTGCGCACAGATTAGTAACAGGGAGGAAAAGAAAACATTATTGTCCTCAGTTAATTGCTTCTTTGTGACAGAATACACTTCAAAGACACTTTAATCTCAAGTGCATCTTAGCAGAGAAAACCCCATATTACTTATTTTAAAACCCTCTATTTCCAGCAACACAGATGAATGAATTTCATATAATAGAATATTCTTCACCGAGCATCTCCACATGCCAAAGTGGAATGTGAAATTAGTTTGGGGTTTGGTTGGGTTTTTTTTTTGTTTTGTTTTTTAAAGTACTGTTTTAATGAGGTGTTTAGTTTAGCACATTTGGCTCCTCCAAATTACCTCAAGGGGATTCATATGTTAACGAACAACACAGCTGTTGTTTGTGAAACCAGCCTAGCACAAGCAGAGCATGTTGTGCAAAGATTTAAATGCTCTGTTGGAGAGGTCACTGCACTCCTTTGTCTGCTGTCAGTTATTAATAATGAGCCTACTACTAAATTTTAAACACTAAGTTAATTTTTTTTAGCGTCAAATATGTTCCAGATTGGTTCGGTTTGGTACTGAATGCTTGAGTCGAGATAGGAAAGTTGCATTCAAAGGATGACCTGATTTTTTGCAACTGATGAAACATTTTGGGTTGGGGAAGACTGGCAATGAAGTTTCAGGCTTTGGTGGTGGCCTGAAGAGGCTGTATTGAGCAGAGATAACATTTGCAATGATAATTGTTTTATAAACATGCCCTGATATGCTTCAAAAGCTTTAATTCTGAATTTCTTAAATTAAGCAGGCTTTGCTCCTGGCAAGCAATAAACAGTTTTCATTTTAGAGATGTCACTTTACATTTAAGGAAATTAATAACTGGGAAAGAAAAAAAAAATCGTATTTGGTAAATAAGAGCAAAGAATCTGTTTCTTTTATTTCAATTCAAGCATCCAATTAAAATCAACAGAACTCCTCGTTGAACAAAACCTCGATTTTTAAGGGCCAGAGTGACAGAATTTACATGCTAAAACAGGAATCCCAGTTCTCACCATCTCATGGGAAGCAGGATTGACCAAGTGATGTGCTGGCAATGCTCTGCTGCTCCTGGAGCCTGCCTGGCTGCGTGGCTGCAACACGGCGTTGGAAAACCCCCGTGGGCAGCAGGTTGTCCAGAAGACGTGGGCTATGGACTGCTGCTTCACAACCTACTCACACACAGCACATTTCATATCATTCCGGCTCGTAGATCATTTAATCATTTCAATATTTGTGTTTGATTTCCTTCATGTGCTTTATTACTGAAAATAAGTTCCATGATTAATCATTAACATCAGAGCAACCTCTGCTGGCTGGTGGAGACGGAGCTCTTTTCTTAGCAGCATAGCACATTAAAGGATTTGGGTTTGATATATCTGCTGCTCAATCCAGGCTTTTTTGCCTCCCTCAGAGGCATTAGTATTTAAGTATAAGAAATGATATTTTGCCTAGAATTTAGGTAGAATATAAAATAGATGTTCAACTGGAGCTTTGCCAGTTTGAAGCACTTCGTATCGGCGCTGTAGTACTGAGAACAGTGGCTTCTGTCAAAGCAAATCCAAATGTGGAACAACTTTCTTGAACACAAAGCAAGAATTTCATCTAGGCCTCCATGATACAATTCCAAAAACGTAATTAAGCTGAGACTGGAGAACAAAGCCTTTGCTGAAGACAGAGAGGTTATCAACTATTGTCAAGGGGTTTTTTTGTAAATCAAGTTTTCAGACAGATTTGGTGTTCCTAGAAGACCCCCTACTAAAAAGAAAACAATCCATGTTAGGGGAAAATAAAATAACATTTTACCAATGTCCTTGTACTGCTATTTTACAGATGGGAAACTGAGGCACAGAGCACCCCTGAGACCCGGCTCTCCCAGGTTATTTACCTCGGAAATAGCATCGGAGATCAGTGCAAGCTCACAGCCGTTCAGAGCACAGTTAGTTTTTAAGACTGTGGGACACTTTCCATCCTATGCCAAGGCAACCACCTGAGAAGGATGGTAGGGATGACAGTTAATGTTACCTACAGCGTCTGCTCATGGAGTGCTCATCTGTCCCCAAGAAAGTGGGCTAAAATCAGCCATTCATTTGACACAGGCTATTGAAAACCATCCATGCACAAGCCTTTTACTTAAGCAGATGAGCTGGATGCAAACCGATAAACTGGATCGGTAAAATCATACTCATCCTTTCCAGTTTGCAAACCCCTGTTCTGAATGTTCATTGAATGGGGATGGATATATGGAAAGTGGTGGGGGACTTTTGCTTTACTTTTTATTGCTAACTCTCTATAATGGAAGTATAGCAAATGCAGCATGCGGGCTATTATTTGGACATTACGAGTACTCAGTGCAAAGATATGTAATACAGTGAATAAGAGGCTGTTCCCTTGCTCAGCATGGAACTAGAATGACTGCCAATCGGGAATGAAGTCACCTTCCATTTCAGGCTCTTTTATCAAAAAAGGATGAGTCTTCCTGTGGATCTGGATTTGCCACATATGTTCCCTAGGAAATGGTTGAGAAACCCAACATTTCTGGAAGGTGGGGAGCTTGAAAGTACATTTACATGCTCTTCCCCACCGTTCAGCCCAGCCACTTGTGTTCACCTGATGTGAGAGAAACCCTCTCCTCCAGAGGACAGCTCTTGTCCCCACTGCAGCTTTGCAGCTCCAGTAGCTTTATGGCTATCTCCTAGGACGTGACAGGCCTTTCCATAGGGAGCTAGGATTAGTAATGGGTCAGCAGAAACCACTACTGATTTCAGAACCTCCCAACGCTTCACCTGGTTCATTTATGGCTTCCCCAAAATATATACGTTAACAGAGATTAGAGGTTCAGGAGGGGATGGATGGATAGCAGATACTGGGGGTTCACCAAAATTCCTACAAGTAGAAAATCCTAGCCAAGAGAGAAGGATTTCCTATAAATATTTAAGCAGCAAAATTAGAGTTTCTTTTAACAAGTAATTAAAATTTTCTAGATATTTCTACTGATAAAGCCAGCAAAAAGCTAATAACATCTGAAGGCATAACAAGTCCTGCAGAAAGGAACTTTGTCGAGTCCTTCAGAAGAGAACATATCTAGTGATAAAGGTGCAGAGTCATCTCACTTGTGGCCATTTCACATAGCAGCATACACAAACATTTTCCCATTTATATGAACAAGCACTGACTTTCTGAGATGGTTGTTAGACCCTTGTATTTAAATACTAATAGCTCACTGATGCATTGCCACTGATGCAGGGTGTCATTTCTGATAAAAACCCAACTCTTTTCCTGTATCAAAATGCACTTATTGTGCAGTAATTTAATGACATAGCTCTTCCCTTTTATGAGCTCTGAAAATATCTCATTAAGAGTTTCACAAATTACCGCAATAACTTATGCTGACACACTCATTTGTTCTCATCTCTGAATAAATCTAGTTGACAACTTTAATAGAATAAAGCAGGGATTTCCCAGACTGTGATTCAGCATTGAGCTTCACTCAAACACCTCGATGTTATCTTGAGCTTGAATGTTTGATTAAGCCAAGGTGTGAGCTGCCACTTCAGACCAGCTCAGATGAGACCTGTGCATGCTGTACGGCAGTAGCGTGAGAAAACTGTTGAAATGTTTTTCCTTCTCGCTCAGATCTACTATTTCAGCACTCTTCACCATCTGGTGGAACACTTCAGAGAAGAAAACAGTCTTGCAATGTCTAATTTTGCCATGGTTTTGGAACATTATTTTAATGATCTTTGTGTCATTTAAGTATGATTACTTGTCCTCCAAGGCTTTTCCTGTTTACACTTAAATAGTATTGGAGCATAGCCAGATACACTTTAAAGGAAATGGTACAAAATACTACATTTTTATCATAAAAGCTTAAAAGCAACATTTACAATTAGGGGACATAGCTGGCACTTTGCATTCTGGTAGGTTTTTTGTTTTGATCTTATTGTAGTAGTAGATAAATAAAATTAAGCAAGCAAGCATAATTACCAGTTAAATTTTACAAAATACCGAAGAAATGGAGGGCCTAATTCAAAGGGGTGGTAATGGTGTAAATAATTAAGTCAAATTGTTTTCATTTTCATGCTGCATATTGTTTTCTTCAGCCTGGAACAGTACAAGGCAAAGTATATGCAGTGCTAGAACTAGGCAAATAATAGATAAATTTATTCATAAACACTTTGTGGATGTAATTAGAAGTTCACTGCAGCAGCTTTCACCAGTCTTTATTTTTTTTTCTCTAGTTTCTATAAATATTTGCCTGGGTAAATTTTTTCTTTGAAGAACGTAGACAGAAGCAGAATCCACTACAAAAGTTTTGTGAAACCATCTTTGCTTCTCAGCTCAAATGGCAACCAGGCCCCCAGCAGTGTCCACGCCGAGGTCTGCATCCTCAGCATGGACCAGGCAAGCAGGGTCCTCTGCCTGCAGCATGCTTAGCAAAGGGGATGGTTTGGAGGGTTTTTGGAGACCATGTGAGATTCATTTCCCTTCTTGCATTGCTTAATGTCCTAAATAGAGCTTTTCCAACCGGGAGATACAAATTACCTGGCAGATACTGCCAATAAACTCACCGAACCTCAGGGCTCCAACAGTAATTTCTGCTAGAAAATGGAGCCTGGCAAATAAAATGATTGTGCACGGTAAATACAGTGCTGAATACAAGAAGAGAATGTGATCGCTTCAGTTCAGTGCTGGTGTACTTTTCTTCAATGAACTCATTTCGGTGCAGAGCTGTGATAACACAGGGAGGATGCAAGCTCAGGAGATCCTTTGGGGGTTGGCGCTTACCATAGCAAGGCTTTGAATGCCGGGTAATGATACTGAAAGGAGCATTTAGAGCAAATACCACATCGGCAGCTCCTGGGCTGAAACCTGTTTGTGTAACTACCTCTCGGCTTATTTTGAGCATAGTACAAATTTATTAAAATTATAGTTTTGAAAATTCAGGGCCACAGAAGCAGGTGAAACCTACTGAATAAACCTGCCATTCAGCGTGCTCTAAATGCATTCGCATTTAATGAAATCAGAGATACCGTTAGGATTACCTGTGCTTCCTCAGATTAGGGGGACCTTATTCTGCCCCAATGCATCCACCTGGATCCTATTAGTGTTATTAACCCATAACGGGAGCGGCAGAAGAGACTGTAGTACTGCTTGCAGCTCTCGCCCACAGGTAGCCCGCACGTGTCGATACCTCGATCATCTCATGAGCACGGCGTGCAGCACTAGGCAATGCCAACCGTTAACTAAAAAGCTCGGGATGGGGGTCAAAAGGACAGACTCCTCGGGTCTGCTAATTCATTGCATGTTCTTCCTGCAAAACAACGTGGTGCTTTCACTCACCTCTCGCTGCAGTGGAGCGCAGCTTCTGCATAGCACTACTGGCCTCTGCTGCCAGCATGGGAGAGGAGGCGAGGAGAGAGGCTGTGCAGGGACTTACCACATTTCTGCTTCTCCAGAGGGCCTCCTGATCCCTGCATATGAGCTGGAGGGAAAGCAATCTTTCATCTTTACCTTATTTTCATGCTTACAAATAAAGGTCAAGGCTCCTGCGCTGTAGTCAGCGCCGTACGAGCTTTAAACAACCACCCTGAAATGTGATTGTAATTAGTTTCCTTTCAATCTTGATGCGAACAGTGATCTTAAAATGCCAGGACTGTAGCAGTGCATATGATTAACAAGCACACAAAAAGGCAGTATATGGAAAAATGTGGATAGAAACGAACAAAATGCAAATGTTGCACTGCTTTAAATTTTATTATCCTCCCAGCTCTTCATAAAATACTGTAGACATCGTTTGATTATATTTTTAGTCTAGGGAATTAATTTTTAACTAGGGAACTCGTTTCTGTCTTATGATTACTCTTCTCCACAATGGCCTGTAGGTCTGAACTAAAAAATCACAGTTTTAATTGAGCTAATGATGCCCAGAACTCAAATTAATCTCACTTATGTGTGTGTCATGCCATGCAATATGTGCTATAGCTGCAGGCAATGTGTGCATCTTTTCATATCAATGATTTCTCCAGGAGACTGAGGGTGTAAATCCTGGCCAGGGGTAAGTCTGCGTCCTGCTATTGTCACTGCCTGGGAGACTCCTTGGAGGTGCCTGATGTCTGTGCAACCAGCGGAGGGGAAGGAAAAACAACAAAACCGGTGATACTTTGTGATCACTTCTCTGATTTCACCCCAGTTCTTTCAAGGGCATGACTAACTTACAGAAGAGCCAAGGAGATGGTGAAGAGGAGAGCTGAGCCATGTGCTCTGGCCACATCTGCTCACAGCCCCTGGTCCAGCTCCCATCTGCATCCATGGATGGGTGGGAACGGCTCCCAGGGAGGCAGGGATTCCCTTACCCCGCTGAGAAAGGGCAGCAGGGCTGCTCCTCCGCTTGTAGCAGAACAAATGGGAAGGGGAGAGAAAAAGAAGAAATTGCATGGGGACTATTTTGCTTGTGAAACTATCAGGCTGTATTTTCTATCTGGGAAAACAAAGTATTTTTTTTCCAACTGCCAAGAAAATTTGCTTTATCGAGATACAAGTCTTTAAAAAAAAATGTTTAGAGAAAGAATAGAACTAGAAGGCCCCGGTAGAGGCACAGAGTGTTTGTTTCTATCCTGAGATAAAACAGAGAAAAGTATATGGAGGAGGAACATGGTTTAACACTCTGCAGGTAGCTGTTGCTTGCATGCCCGGGAGGCTAGGTCGTCCTCCAGCACCCTGAGCCAGACAGGCACGGGTATCTTAACCCTGACACTATCGTCTGAACCAAAACCGCACACCAATACCTACCCAAACATTATTTATTTTCTCCTCCAAATAATTTGAACTTAGATACCACTGCTTTAGAATAGCATCGTATCTTAATACAGCTGAGACTGTCTCCTTGCTCAGAGTACGTGGTACCCAACATCTAGACGGACAGCTCTGCTTGTTTATCTAACCCCGTGCCCACCATCCCGCTACCTTGGGCTTTCACTCTCCACACTGAAATCCACTTTAAACAGAATGGTGAAATTCCAATTGTTTGTTGTCAAAAAGTTTCAGTTTTGTGATGAAAGATGTGACCTTTCTTGCCAGCAAGAGTTTTTTTTGATTGATTAGTAAACATGAGGTAAAATGCGGGAGCATGCCAGTGTTAACTTGATGCTGCCACAGGCTCTGTGCATCAAATATTTTTGCTTTATTTTGAACATCCTGTTAATGAGGAAAATATTCTAATCAAAGAAACGTGTTTCCTTCAATTCTCCTCAGAGTGTTATTTGCAGCTTCAGAATAGCATGCTCAATTATGTCGGTTTTATTCCTACATTAGGAAAAAAAAGCTTCAGAAAATTATTAAGTAAGCCTCTTAGCAACTGTTAAGCAACATCCAGTATTAATTATTTAATCACTTTTTTATTATTTTCCATCAGGTAAGAAAAGAATAGCACACTTGCTCAAAGGATTTCTTTTCACAAAACACCTTCACACACCAGCACAAGCTCTCAAAGCAAGCGCAAGGTACGATGCCTTTGCCTAGGCAGATAGGCAGAAACCTTTACTTAAAAGCTGCTGGAGAGGCTGGTGTGACCGAGAGCAAGAAGCAGCGTTTCTTTATGCGTTCTGGCACTTCAGTAAATGGCTGGTAAAGGCTCACATCCAGGCTGAGCATAAGAGGGATGTGCAAAACCTGCAGAGACAGCAGCAGATGGGGCTCCTCGGTGATTAGCAGCTTCTCAGGGTAGACGTGGGCTCTTTGGGTATCGGACCTAGGGGCCTTTTTTGGTTTTGCTTCACCGAGAGCAGTTACCTACCCTTTGGACAAGGATTCATTCACATCAGCTCTCCTCGGCTGCTGGGAGAAGCCTCCCACCCCGCTACCACATTGCATTTCGGGGAACCCAACCATGCCGGGGCTTCCCCTCCCAGTGCTCCCCGCTCTGCATCCCCGCGGAGGCACCAGCCCACGCTCGGCTTACAGACAAGGCAGCAGAAACTGCTGATCGCTGATGCAAGATCTCAGCCCATCACCACATCTTCAGGAGACTGCCCGAGGCAAGAAGGCTCCTGAGGTTTCCTGAGAAGAGTGAACAACGTCAGCACAAAATACAGCAATACCGGCTGCCCGCAGAGCAAGCATTGGCAGGGGATTCACCGAGCGTTTTGGGGGCTCATGCAAAACATGTCCTGTTTCCCAAATCTCCCGTGAGCCAGGCTGAATTAATTCCTCAAATATAATGCATTCTAACAATATTGGCTAAGATGGCACAGACCTACGTAAACTTACAGTTAGCATTGTTCCTTTTTAATTCTTCTTTTGCAATTATACCTTTTTTCCTCAGCTCCGTTTGGGCAGTGTGCTGATACCTGCATGAATGTGTAGGGACGTTGTGTGCATTTCAGCTGTGAAATGGGCACACATCTTTCTTAGGTGCATCTTCCAATCGTTAGCATCATTGGTAGCATTTATTGCTATTTTTATAAAATGCCTCTGGACAAACGTTGCAAACTGCTGATTGAGACTGAACAGCAAATGGTGGAATGAGAAGTCTTGAAAATTCCCTCTGTAAGGGGTGGGAAGGCAAAGGACCACGGATCCTGTGAATTACTGCCATAATACGAATTTACATTTTGACATCTATAGCTTTCTTTTCAGAATCCTGCAAACCTTTGGTTGTCTTGTTCTTTTCTCTAGAGTTGCATCTACGCACTTACCACTACGGCTCCGTATTGGTGGCATACAGAAAATCACTTGGCACCTTGGCCTATCTCTTGGGCTCCATCACCAGAAAAAGGATAGTCTTCAAGTCCTCATGCAAATTTTTTTCATACTTCAACAGCTAGGCCTTATGCCATTGAGCTACCTTCACTAGCATCGCTGAAGCCCTCTTTGATACCCGGAACAAGGTTCTCTCATCCTCATTTCTGCTAGGACACTAGATTGTACCAAAGCTCTGTAGCTCTCCAAGACCTGCCCCCCGTGGGTTGGAGGTCGTCATCTAGGTCAGGACCAATGCTTATAAAAATCCTGGTATGGCAAGGCCTGCACCACAGCTGCCTGGCTTATACTTGATTACTTGATTTACTTACTTATCCTCATAAACATGCACTTCTTTCCTCAACTTTTTTAGAAGTATTACCGTGGAATAGTTCCTCCAAGAGCAATAAAGAAGTCTCAATATTTTTAAGTCCATCAAAAAGACTTTGCCACACTATAAAATATGGGTGCCTTAAGGGATAAGCTTCTTGCTAGCTAAAATAGTCCCTCTATACATAAATACAGAGTCCCAATGCTCTTTTTTGTGTCGTTCACAATTTCACTCATATAAAAAACTGTTTACAGCAATTCCATCAACTGTCATTTAACAGCACTTCTATACCAAGTATACCAAGATGTCATTAGTCCCTCATGTGAAAGTCATGAGTTATGTCAAAATAAATGACAACCAACTGGTCAAACTACTTGCAGAAGGGAAGAAAATTCTGAGAAAGAGGAGCTGAGGACAGTAGCAACCATCAGCAGGACGAGTACCAGGTACATGACGAAAACTTTCAGATTTGCATTGGATGCTGTTCCTTGGTGAGTTCACATCCATCTGTCAGCTTCATTTGGGACCACACTCGCTGATTCAAACTGATAGCAAGTATCTGAGTCAAATAAGTGAATATTTTTGCTAAATGTTGTCTGTCACATCATGTTACTCCACTTTGGTTTCTTCACCATATGTACTAACATGATGTGGTGTAACATAGCATGATGCAGTGTAAATGATTTAATGTGACATGACAGAAAAACATTGCTGCAGCTTTCAGAATAAACACCTGCTTTTAGCAGTTATTTTATCTGCTGGAAGCAGTTCCTTAAAACATGTAAACTGGGTCCTGCTAAAGTACATTGCACTTTGATGTCTGTACATCTCTAATACATTCCATAATATGTACTTTTTTCATTTTATTTTATTCCAGAAGCCATGTTCCCTTATAGGGTTGGGGTTTTGTGTTTTTCCTTTTCATTAGAAGGAAAAAAATTGTCTTACCAAAACTGGGGGGGGAAGGAACTAATCTAAACCATGAATGGAGACCCATATGGAAAAAGTTTTTATTATGGAATGAAAACACTGGGTCTGTTAACAGCAGAGAACCTACTTACCCACAGGTAATAATAATAACAGTAACAAAGTTTAGAAGACTTGTTTTTCCTTCAAAAACTTCAGCAGAATGTTATAAGTGAAAACTGGGTAAAAATCATCTCTCCTTGGAGAAATGCAGACACAGATAAGGCAAACATTTAACTGTTGATTTTGTATTTGCAGATGTAGGTTTTATGAATGGGAACATTTTCAATAAGAAAAGCTAAAGTTTGGGTGAGCCTTCCTAGAATTTTGGTTCATTATCCTTGACCTGACTGACAGAAATATTAGCAGTGGGAAATAAAACTGCTGGTTTAGTTATTTAAAAAATAAAGTAGTTTATTCATATTGAATATATTCTCTCCTTCCAAAAATTCTTCCATCTGGGTATGAATGTGTGAAAGCTAATTAAATTGGCAGTCATAGCTCTGTACTTCTCATTTGGAGGACCTTCGTCTCAAGCTAGAAGAGCTTGATCCTCAAGGTCCTCGTTACCGCAGTGTTTTCCTCAAGCAGAGGGAAGGGGAATGAAATGCAAGCGACCTTCAGCTAATCAGATCGCAAAGTTCAAAACAGAGATGGGTTTCAGGAAAAATAAAATAAATAAATTTGGATCGCCACGATCTTTTCAAAAGGAATGAAACTATCCCCATGAAGCCAGATATGTGGCTCGTGCAAGCTGGAGCTCGCAGAGGCGTTTGGTGTGTTCTTTGTATAGCTGGCACCTTTTGAAGAGAAGCCTACAACTTTCACTGGGTTCCTATAAGGTGTCCACCAGCTTTCCTTCTTGCCCCTTGCCCAGAAACAGATGCCACCCTGATACATGGCATGCAACCCTCATGTTAAATTTCAAAGGGATATCACAAATGCAGGGCTGGGGCTGTGGCCGGCGAAGAGGAAAGGCCCTTCAGTGCTGCAGGGAAGGGGGAAAGAGGCTGACAATGGCACAAAATCTGTCCTGCCACGGGGACTGTGCTGTTGTGCCAGCAGCATGGTGGCCCTGGGGATTCCTGGGGATCCGTGGCCAGGCAGAGCAGCAGGAGCGCGGTGCTCCTGGTCGGGAAGGGGACTTCTACGGAGCTGCAGGTTTGACAGCACAGAGAGCCAAAGCCTGCGGTTTTTCCAAAAGCAAAGCACCTTTTGACCTTCGGTAAAAATTAAACACTCGGAGGGATTGGGCTGAGCAGATTTTAATTTATAATAAAAGTGAGGGCACTGTTGCCCGTATTTTTACAAAGGCCCCGAAGAGCTCCCTTGCTATGTGAGCCCAGCAAGTTGGCAATGTATTTTAATGTATTTATTTGATTATGCATTCATTCTTTCATTCATTCATCTATTCAGTCATTCATTCAGACACTTGTTCATTCATCCCTGTCCTTTTGCAGGAAGAGAACATAAGCCAGCAGTGGCATACTTCTTCACTGTCCTGATTTACAGCGATGTCTCTGAGTTTGTATCAATAAATCTCTTTGGCCCTCTTCAATCCAGCATTATCCCTCATTAGTGACTGGGATTTAAAAAAAGGATTAAAAATAATATCAGATTATAGATAGATAGATATGTATATTGGTTGCAGTGCTTTGATTAAAGTGCTGGGTTGTTGGCGGGTTTATTTCCTTTATTTAAGACCTCTAATATTCACAGTTGTCTGCATCTTGCAGTTATTTTCACAGACAATCCCTGACTTTTGAGTAACTGGCCCAATAATTTTGCTATCAGTACTGAATGATAAGGCCCCCATTGCCCTCCCGGTGCCTGCCCAGCGGCTGTCGATGTAGAGGGGAGCTCCAGTGAGCCTGGCTCTCACGTCTACCTTCATTGCCTCTGTGGGATCTTCTGGTGTTTTCTGGCCCAGAGAAATATTTATTTAAAAATAACCTTCCTGGAGGGGCCATCCCTGCTCGGGTTGCTAGCAGGTAGCGACTGTATGGGCTGTGTCTAGAATTGCCTCACCATCACTGTGCATCTCAGCCCAAACATGTACATTTTATTTGCTTCCAAGTATGACTTAAACATGGGAATATTTTCTGTAAAGAGGTCTGAAATGAAGGGGAACTACTCTTTGAGTTGGGATTACTCACACTCTAAGAGCTGCTGGAACAATTTTTCTCCCATATCTCTGAAATACCCTTAATTAATCTTGCAGACAACTTGCAACATAGTTGTGTCCCTAAACTGTTAACCTTGAAAAATATTTGACAGTGTACCAACATCTCGGAAACTTGTTATCACAGGGAATATAATAAATCCATAAATATCCCAGTTTCTCTCAAAAGTCCCAGAATAATTCTTTGTCGCGAGTCTTTGTTTTTTTTCCCTTAGTTTTCTTTTTGACCTGGTGGCAGGAGATGCAGGAGAGAAAGAGGGCATGTTAAAAAAAAAAAAATGCAGTTTGGAAGAAAAGGTAGCTATATATCATCTATAACTTAGTATTTTTTATGAAAATGAGATGTCCTTTGCATTTCTCACTCATCTGCATGTCTTCAGGGCACCAGAGGACAGAGTCACTGGATGGCACAACCTGCCATCTGCAATCAGGTCAGAACTGTTCCTGGTAAACAAAAAAGACAACACTGCAATTCACATAGTGCAGAGCCATAGTTGGCCTATAGTTGCAACTGCTTCTTCTTAAATAAACAACACCTATTTAAAAAGAATTACGATGGCACATAGGTTGACAATGTGCTTAAATGCCCATGTTCACTTTGGCTGAGAAAATGAGAAATTTAAAATACATGCATTCCTCTGACATCAGTGACCTCAGTAAAGTCATGGAAATCCTGAATAACTGAATAACTTTAATTAAATTTATTAAAATGCCTTCTATTGGTTAGTCTTCACAAGCTCAGAAGCTCTGTTATATTTAACAGTCTGGCATCAACTGCTGTTGATAATGGAGACAGTCCTCTTCCAGGCCTGTCTGCTGTTCTTACTATGCTGCCATTTGAAATCATCAGGAAAAAATAATCATAAGCTTAAAAAAGCTAAAGCAGACAGGCTGTTTCAGATTATTTCAGTATATGTGTTTGCTACAACAACTGACTGTTCCTGTTAAAATCATAGTCTGGTTTTCCTCCTGAAAATCAGGTTATGAACAAAAGGATTAGACAAAGACAGACCCAGGGAGAGAATTTAGATCTGGGTTCAAATGTGCACTGGAAATTGTGGAAACACTTTGGTTTGAGGCCTTCTCTATTTTAATAGTAATTGTTTTCCTAAATATATGTATTCTTTATGTATTTCTGTATTGGGGATTAACTATGTAGCTTAGCAGAAAACAGAAAAGGAAATCATTATTTTACAATTTAATTTAGAGGAATTTGAAGGCTGGGGATCAGTAGGGAAAGCAAGCACAGCTGCATTTTTTATAATTTTCCCATTAGAATATATTAATTTCCACACTGCTGCTCCCTTATTTTCTGTGTGTTTGTAGGTATTATTCTCATATTTGGATCCAGCAGCCCAGAAAGCCTGAAAAGCGTGAGTCTGTTTTTCTCTGAAGGAACACTTTCTCACTTAGTTCAGACATGCCTTCAGCTTTTGTTTGCTAATCTTCATATAAAATGGTAAAACCATGCTGCTAAAATGACATTACGTGTTTGTGAACTTGTAATGCGTATTCCAAAAAAGAAACTCGATATATCATGTGCTTGTAAAACTTGGCTGTCCTAGAGGTGCTTCCCAGTCTGGACCATATTTTGCTTTATAACAAATCTGCAAGAGAGGGAACAACTTTCACCTTCACCGGACAAAGAGCTGGAGCTCGGAGTGGGTGACTGTGTTCAGGGTGGCTCAGGAAATGTGGGAGACCACAGGGAGATGAACCTGCATCTTCAAAGCTTGGAAACCGCAACTGCTGCAGCACCCTCTTTTATGCATGGCTTTTCTTCCTGGACACAACTGCCTTCTCCTCAATCCCCTTTAATGCAGGTTTTCAAACCAGCAAACAGCCAAAACTTTCGAATGGCTTAAACTTTTAAACTATCCAACGTGTTAAAACATCTACTGGGAAAATATGAGGCTGTCGTGCAAACACTAAGCATTTCCTTGCCCATGGTATTACATTTTGAAATGCTGGATTTCCTCTTTACGGGAAAGATTTATTCGACTCACTCCTTTTCACATACTAGAACTCCTAAAAGGAGGGGTTTAAACTTCTACCTAAACACAGTCACTAAACATAGCAGATGACTGAAAAATTAAAATAAGAAGCTTTTCAAATATTTGAATTAACATTGACAGAACACATTTGATCTAGACATACTTCTAAGGTTATAATCTGAACTATCACCAAATATCTGAAAGCTCGCAAAAGGGGTATTTATGAAATTTTTGTAGAAAGTCAGACATTTCTATAAGTGCACTTATCATTTAGTACCCTAATGTTTGATATTATCACCTGGCCAGTGATAACTATGGCATATAGTTGTGATACCCGGTGATATCTTTTCCAGATATTATCACTTTGTCCGAAAATAAAATCAGGTGACCTGAACATATATATTCCCCTCTTGACTGCCAGTTATCTAATATAAGCTCAGAGGTCACTACCTGTTCATTCAGGCTTTTGTATTTTCAACTACATTTTTTAAAGCGTGAGATTTGCTTCCAAAGATTAGCAACCCCCCTCCAACCTGTTATTGGCTTTTTTTACTTATTTAAATCAGCTAGCTCTAACGATAGCAACTTCATCATCAGCACAATACCAATCATATCGATATATTTACACCAGGAACACCTTTAGCCCAGTGATATGTTAGCCTTCATTACCAGCTCCTTTGTTAGAGGTTTTTTTTTTTTTGCACAGTGTTCTGTTTATCCTACGTATGCCACAGCTGCCTATTGAAGCAGCACAGCAAAGGCTTCGGGGATTTCCCAACAATAAAGTTGAAATCTCTTTCCTGGTTAGTATTCAGCAATGCTGTAACATTTAGCAGACATTTTGCCTTCTCCCAGCTTTCAATAGGCTACATTTATCAGCATGGAGTAGCAATCAACATGTATTTGCTTGTGTATTTATATAAGTCAGCTGTACGCTTCCTCATTATTTGCAATTCTTCCTTTAAAAAACTTTGCTTTCTGTGTCTTCAGCAAGGAAATTCTGGGTATGTATTATGTGTACACAGTTGTGTGTGGAAGGTACTTTTTGGTGTATAATAAAAATATCAGTATCATCACAGGTATTTCATTAATAGCTAAGTGAATTTTTTATGTAACCCATTTTTTCATCCCCAGTTATATATGATGCTGGCATTATAGTGTTAGATAAGTTACCTTTTTTTAAAAAAAGGATTGTTATTTGTATCTCTGCATTTAAAATGCCAGTTTCCTACTGGAAGCTAAATTCTAATGCTACTGGATTCTTGAGAAAGAGAAAATAATATATTCTGCAAAGCTCTGAATGTGATCTAAGATAGCTGTCCTACATACAATTAGGCTATGAATGGAGACCATGACCTTTCTGAGGAGTGTAAGAAATGACTATTCTTACTCGTCGAAGAGAAGAACAACCATTGTCTACTTTGAGTGGCCAAAGGCATTCAACTTCAGAGCCGACAGAGTTTCCATGTTTTGCCAGAACTAAATACTTCCGTTCGTGGGAAAGTGGTGCTTATTCTTAAAGTAGTTGGGTGAAAATGAAGGAACCCTTTTTTTTCTGGACTGGTTGTTTTAAAAGAATGAAAGGTCCTTGAAAATTGCTTGAGGGTTTGGAAGAGAAGTCATTCCAATGAAAAGACACCGGTGGGCAGAGCGCTGACTGATAAATATTCAATGTTTTATCACACTCGAAAGACACAGGCACTGTTGCAGATGCTCTCACAAGGCCAGTGCACACATGGGGACAAGAGGACACAGCAAGACCTCAAAGGTGCTGGTACAAGGGCCTCCTTGCTGCAGTCGCCAGCTACTTGCTCAGCTCCAGCTGGATTCATCGCACATGGTTTTACTGTCACAACTGAGGTGCTGAACAATCAGCCAAAAAATGGGGGGATGAGGAGGCGTGGGAGTGAAGGCTGCTTACAAAACAATGGTGACCCCAATCTACCTATTTCAAAGGGGCAAGATTTCACTTCCATCACTGATGTGTACTGGTTTGCCCCTCCAGTAATATTTTTCCAGAGTAAAGGATGCAAAAACACACTATCCTTGAGAAAAGCCTTGATAATTTAATTTTAATAAGTCACAATTCGATTTATTTAGTGCAGCTTTTCTCAACCAGTTTGTCGCAACTTCGAAGGGTCATGAAAGGCAATTAGAAGAAGATGCAAGGCACTTAAAATCTTATTACCGTCTAAAATAAAATAAAAAGTCTAAATCCAACTCCCTCATTCCACTTATACCATAATCCTCCAAGGTCACACCCGCACCCTTCTGAAACACGCACAACTACACTACAGAATTTAGAGTTATGGTCACAGATTGGAGGGGGTTTAATTTCACCGTCAAGAGAAGGGGGTCTTAAGTATGTTATACATGAAATAAAGGCTCACTTGACTGGAAAGAGTGAAAAATTGAATTAGTCATTCAATAAATGTGCAAATTATACATTAATTTATCTTCCCTCCTTATCTCATTGACTTGTCTCACCAAATAGTTAAATACAGTGCTTCCATACTTTTCTATCAAACCACAAAATTATTTTTTAAATAATATCCAATTCAGAAAAGCACTTTGGCACCCGTCTGGCCCCCACTGTCTCCAATTTAATGGGCATTAACTGTCCCAACTGAGTTTCTGGAATAAAATCCATTGATCTGTGTCAGTCAGGATCTTGAAAACTGAAGACCTGAGGTTTAAGAACCCAGTCTGCTAATATGCATTAAAATGAGGTAGGAGCCTGCACTGGACTTTGGTTCAGGTTCTGACAACCCCAACTCCAGCTGAAATTCATCCAAGTAAACCTCAAAATAAAACTGAATTTATTTGCCTGGGCAAGATTTAAAAAAAACTATCATCATCATTACTATCATTACCACCACTACTACTATTATTACTACTAAGGAGTAATCTTTTCTCTCTGTTCAGTGGGATCTCCCTCTGTTACGGGTTTGTGTGGTGTGGGGGTTTTTTGTCAGCGGGGAAGGGTGCGCAGGGCCGGCTCCTGTCAGAAGCTGCTCGAAGCTGCCCCGGCTGCAGGCCGGACCCGCCGCTGGCGCAGGGACGGCGGTCACACCTGCGGGAGAACAGACCGAAGAAGGACGGGAACGGGAATGGAACCCATTCCTCTGCAGGGACCCGGGTCAGTGAGGAAGGAGGGGATGCCCCCGCGGCCCCCCAGGCTGTCCCCCCCCAGCCCACGGAGGGGAGCGGAGCGGAGCGGAGCGGAGGCCCCCCAAGATGGCGGCGGCTCTGTGGTAAAGCCCGCGCTGGAGCGGTCCCTGACTGAAGACCGGCCCGCGGGAAGGGCCCACGCCGGAGAAGTCGGGGAAGGAGGGACCCCACGGCGGAGCAGGGCCGAGCGAGGAGGAGTCCTCCTCCCCCTGGGGAGGAAGGAGCGGCGGAGACAAGGGGTGAGGAAGCGACCCCAGCCCCCGTCCCCCGCTCCCCGGCGCCGCCGGCGGGAGGAGGCGGCGAGAAGCGGGAGCGGCGCGGAGGCGGGACGGAGGGAGGGCTGGGGGGGGAAGGTGTTCTCAGGTTGGGTTTCGCTTCCTAATATCCTTGCTTCGGTTTGACTGGTAGTGAATGAAGTCGATTTCGTTTCTTGCCCCAGCCGAGCCCGTCTCTTGCCCGTGAGCGCAAGTGGGAGTGATCCCTCCCAGCCCTTATCTCGACCCACGAGCTTTTCTTTATATTTTCTCCTCATCCCACCGGGCCAGGTCGGGGGGGACATGACCGAGTGGTGCCTGGTGCTTTGTTACCGGCTGGGCTGAACCCATGACACCCTCCCGGGGCTGCAATTGGGGATTTCTGTTTTACAGACCAAACACCAAATGCAGTGCAATAGAGATGAGCTGGTGAATCCTCAGTAAAATGATCCAGAGTTGAATGGATTCATTCATGACGTTTTCCTTGTTTGCTCGAACATATAGAATACATGTAGCTCAGCTGAGCTATAATTATAAGACAACATCAGGAGTGGTCTAAAAGTACCTGGGGCAAACACCCTGAGGAGGAGCAGGATCCTTTGGGGTGGTACACGGGGCTACAAGTAGGATGAATGGGATTAAAGGGGAAATGGAATTGAATATTAAGAAGAAATTATTCCCAGCAGCAAGATCAGCTAAACTAAAACAGTCTCCCAAGGGAAGTAATAGAAACGGTGCCATCTGACATCTCTAATGCTAGATTTGGCAAACTGTTAGAAACACAGTGTGGAGAACAATTTTATATTTGGAGACAGGTGGCGAGGACAACCTAAAACAACCTTACGGAATCCCTGACTTTTCTAACTGAGTGTGCTTATTTGCAAGTAGTATGGATAAGGTCCCCACAATACAACACTGCATTAGCTACATATGCACATGGTAGATCACAGCGGGCATGCAGATTTAATGAAACACTATAATTAGATTTAAATTTTTTTTTTTTTTCCAGATGTGGAAATTTCCCACACACCGAGCAGGGTTAAAAAAAAACAGAGTGTATTTGTTTAACGTTTCTCAAGAAATGCTTCTCCGTAGAGGCCAGTATTATAATTAAAACTACTTAATCCAACCCCTTGAGATCTTTCCATACATATTTCCTATCCCAAGGCAATCTGAAATATAAACTTATTCAAAGTAAATCTGTCAGGAGGAAAACTGGAACGGTTTTCCCGATCGGATCCCAGAGGGGCAGGCTGAGCCTGACTCCAACTGTGACAGCTCTGTGGCATTACTGAAACCAGGGCTGCAAAAGAGGAGGTTTGGCGTTGCAGGGTTTAGCAGCAGCTGGGCAATCTGGAGGAAGCATCTCACGCTCTGCTGAGATGTCCAGAGCCTAAGGAGCAGGAGAATTAAGTCTGGCCTTTATTAAATCCCCAGTACTGGCCTTTTAATATGACCAGTCTGTTTCCTCGATTATCTAAATCTTAGTTAGCCTCGTCACATTGTATTTCTGTGCGAATACAAAAATCGTAAGACACAACCGGAGCTTTGCAGTCTTCTTTCTCCTGCCATTGCTGACAACTTAGATAATATTTCTTAGTGGTTCTAACAATGCAATACTTTCTCCAATTCACTCGTTTTAGGCTGAGTTCATTAGCGACTTACCAACACAGCGTTTTTCTTATTGAAGTCAATTACATTCTGTTGTAATAGCAACCTTGCAAGTCTCTATACCAGGCTGTGGCAAGACAAGGCTTCAAAAGCCTCGGGACATGGGTGGTGACAGTCTCACCACCCCAGCCTGTGTGTCCAGAAGGCCAAAGCAAAATGCCTGCAACTCTTCTTCATGAGCCATGCACCAGCCTTTGTAAAAGCCTGGCTGGCTCACCAGCATTTGGTGCCCTGGGGAGATGAAAATTTAACTTGGTTATCTTCCAGAAAAGATGCCTTTTTAACTCTCCAGATAGACCAACTACAAAGAGTCCCCAATGACAGGAACAACACAGAGCTTCAGGGAAGAGTGGGTATGGTTCGATGTATGGCCAGACTCATCATGATTCAAAGGTTAACGGGAGCAGTCTAAAACTCAGAGAAGATTAAGGGAAAACAAAGGCAGCAGAGAAGTGTACAAAAAGCTACAGAGTGACAATATGAATCTTGCAAAGGAGGTGACCTCACCAGCAGGCACAGCCAACAGAAGCCTTGAAGCTTTTCCTGCTCAAATCAAAACTCCCATGGTCTTCAAGTGAGACCAGGGGGCAATACTTCAGTCCCAGTAAATTACATTACTTATATTAATAGTAACTCTTACAAAGTTTGGAGTGCCTGAAGACCCAATCCACATAGGTGTTTGTTTATATGCATGAATAATACATGGTAGATAATGTAAATTATGTATATATCACCAATCCTTTCCAGACAAAATGAATTACTGAGATTTTTTACCAGCTCATATCAGACTTGCTGATGTCAACATTGGCAATGTCTTGTCCTTGTACTGGAGGACGTTCCATGAGAACGGAGCTCCTTAGCTGGTCCAAAAGAATTAGGAGAACTGATGGAGTAAAAAGAAATTTTCAAAAAACTTGAAAACGACTGGAGATTTACTGCAGTGCCGTATACAAAGGAAAGTAAACAAACATGGCTTCATTACACAGCTCACTACACTCAGCAACTGATATTCAATCCCTATTCCCTGGCCACATACAGTATCTCATCAGTGATTTCTGTCCAGGAAAGCCAATAAAATAAGAATGTATGTTGCCAAGGTGAAGTTTTAAGAGTTACAATTTTAAATTTCCTATTAGGGATAAGGTAAGATTTATGGATGATATACTGATTTATAAAAATATTTAGACACTAAGTATTTTTGGCTTTAGGCTGGAATCAGAAAGCTTGGTGTAAAGAAAGATTTTTAAAGGTTTTGTGGTACATAAAATAAATCCAACTTATTCTTTCAAAGAGCCGTCTGGCTGTATAATAGATGATGACAGTGACAGTGAAAAAAAAAATTTGCTTATATCTACAATGCTCTATTATTTTCTCATTAACTTGAGTTTTAAAGGGAATCATATTAGTGCCTCCAGAGGATGAGCTATATAAACAAGAGCTACAAATTTATCTGTGCATTAAAATGAATGCTATGGTAACAGGTTTGATTGCTTTGGCTGCAATTTAAAAACCTAAAGGGTGTATTATCCTGAGATAATCTCACCCTTGGGTCCTTATATATATTATATCTCATACCTCTAATCCTGTGAGACAGTGCCTAGCTAATAATATCCCCTCTGCCTTTGTCTGGTTTGTCATACTGCAACTGAAACGTGCCTCTTCCAACTTCAGATAACACATTAGTTAAGTAATTTTATTCTGATCACTCTGAATCATTACTTCATGTCTGGAGAATGTGTAAAGATTTATTTCCTTGGACAGTAGGAAAAATTTTCCTAGCAAGAGCATAGTGCAGCATGCAGCACTCAGTGGAGCAGTGAAATTGCCATCCTTCGAGGTGTCCAGGACTTGGTGAGGCAGAGCCGCAGTGGAGCCGTCTGCTGCAAAGCTGTGCAGCCTTGGGGGCCAGTTTTGTACCAGTGACAGATAGCCAGTTCCCTGGGTATCGGTACCTCACAGGCTGGATTTGCCCATCTTCACAAGGGAGACCTCAACAGTTGCAAACCACCCCAACACATTTGCTCCTTTGGCCACGTCTTGGCGTACTGTGTCTTGTTGAGGTTCCTCCAAACCCACCAGGGCACAGGCGCAACTCAGGGCTGCTCAGGTCTACGCTGTCTTTCCAGCCATCTGGGAGCAACTGAAGTGGAGGTGGTCTTCCATCAGGCTGTGGAGTTGTTTTATTAAATCCTTCTTTTGAAGTCCTATGGATGTAGATTTACTGGAAAGATTAGGATTACTTTAGCCTACATCAGTAATTTTCAGGTCCTCACAGCAATCTCTTCCCATTGAAATCTGGCCTGTGTGTGATAAGGGATCCTCTGTGCATTGACTGTTAGGTGACGATGGTGGAGCAGTGTTTGGACATGGTCACTGCACACCAGAAGAGCAGGTAGATGAGGAGACAGGATCCAGTTCTTTGTACGGCAGATGAGGTGGTGCCGGAAAGGCTCACATCCCATTATCCATGAAACAACAATCTTGGAAGCTGGAGGCATTTTCCATTCTCCTGGCCTGAGCCTTTCAGTAGCCAAATCCCTCTTAGAAGAATCTCAAATCCTATAAAAGTTGAAGGAAATCAGCATCTCGATACATTCACTTCATGCCCTGAATTAGTCAAGAGAGTCGCAACAGCCGATTTTCCTGTCTTTTTTCACTCAGTCACAGCTCTCCTCATACTGTTTATTATTCCCTATTAGTCATTTTCCTATATAAACTGCAACGCGCTGACACTGGAGTGTGATTTACACATGGAGACAGTGACATCTTATTAAAAGAAAATGACCTTGCTTTTTAGTGTCTAAGGAAAATCCTAAGGGTTAGCAAAGACTCCTCAAGGTCCTAATCAGCTGTTGCATGGTTTTATATACTGTTCCTGGTATAAATTGCTTCTGAACATGCCTTCACCTGTCAGTTCTGTTGAGATATTTTTGAATGTCATAAACTCCTACATCTTAAAGCCAGGTGTTGAAAGAATCCCTATTATTATCACTACATTGTCAGCAACAATAACAACAGTTAATAAGTGATGATAAGGATATAAATGTCTGGTTCCTGTGTACAGCTTGTCATCTGCAGTCAAATCTAACACTGCTAGAGGAGTCTTTGGGAGCGAATGCTGAAAAAATGGATGTCTTCTGGGAATTGGCTCCGTGAAAAAGGCATCCATGTTTAATTCCGCTTAATCTTTTCTAACTTAAATGTGCTCTGCTCATAAAAAAATAAGTGTAAACCAGTGAACACGTACATGTGTGTATTAAGGACTTTTTAGTTTAAAAGGCCTGTCCCAGCCTTCGGTAGGATGAGAACAGAGCCTTGACCACGTTGGCTTGGGCAGTGTTACCAAAGTCATGTTTAGGGACGGAGTCAGTGGCTTTGACTCACAATCCAGAGGCAAATTAAAAAAAAAAAAAAAAGAGGTAGCTTGTATACATGTTGCTACTGCTCTGAACACAAGATCACATTATTCCAGTGCCTTGTTGCATTGTGTTTTATTTGTTCTCTACTTTTTATAGGTTAAAACTGGGGACTCACTGATATTTGTCTCAGAAAATTGCTTATAGCAGTTGGTTTTGCACCTGTCATACAAAAAATTAAAAATGGGCTTGAAAGGGAATTGCCTACCACACCTGGGTGAGACAAGTCCTTGTGCTTTGCCTTATCCGCGTTCCTAGGCTTTACAGGTCTGTTAAATATCTTTTGCAGGAAATCTCTTTCCCTTATACATACTGTGTATATTTTGCCTCTTACAACATATTAAATACCCCATGTAAGAAAAGTACATGAATTATTGATACTGTACCAGGAAAGAAAGTGTAGGGGGAACAGAGAGAATATTACATGATGTGGTAAAGCAACCACACGTTTCAGTTAGATGCCTGGGTAAACAGCTCTGTAAGAAACCCTGTGGTTTCTTGCTCGGTGCATATCCAGTTGATCTCAGGTGCTTTCTTGCTCGCTGTGGTTATCTCTTCCAGTTTTTAGGTTTTGAGCATAAGCTGATACAAAAGCTTCTACAAATTATTTAAGTGAGAAGTTCAGCTCTGTCTTTAAATGGGAAGTGTAATTCCTTGCCTGTTGTAAATCCAAGGGACAGGGAGATCCAGGCGTCCCTGCTTCATTTTGATCTTTTTGCAGGATTCATTGGCTGAATTTTCAGCATTGTTTTTTCTGATGACATTCCTTTTGGCTGGGAGGGGAATCCTTTGTTTTCCACATCACTCTCTATTTTCCCACCTCAGCTAATTTCATTGGCTTGCATAAACATGAACTCATTCCTGCTTGACTTGAGGGCTTTGTAACTAAATATTGCCTCCAACTGACCACAGGTAAATTACCAAGCAAGGCACAAAGTTGAGGAAAGCAATAATTCTGCCCACCGTGGGAAAATGGCAACTGGAAGATAAGGGTCTCCCACTTCCAAAATATATCTTTTTCTACCTTTTATAGTGTTTCTTTTTTTTGTGTGTGTGTGTGTGTGTGGATGAGGGTCAGAGCCCATTTTTTTCCTACAGTGCAGGCTTTGTGCTTTGTTTTGTGTCAACTTCATGTTATCTGTTCTTTTCCTTTGACTGAAGTCAAACATCAAACTGCAAATCACTCCTTCATCTATTATAGTGTGAGTCAGGGAAAAAATCTTTACACTTTTTAGGAAATAATTGGGTAATACTATAACAGGACCTCCTAAGAAAATCATGGTAACAGGCTGTCATAGACTTTCAGAGCAGAAAGGGGAAAATTGTTTCATGAGAGCCTTTAAACAGTTGTATCTGCGGACTTCAGGTGAACAAATTGTACGTGGGCAGCAAGGAATAAATCAAGTACTTACATAAATTTTTTAGTCTGTATTGTTCCTGTCCCAAGCTCTACAATTTCGCATATCATTTGGCACATTTCAAAATTTGAAGTTATTTTTATCCTCTAAGAAGTAGCTTCTACATAAAGAGTTGTTGCTAATGTATTATAAACTAGGATTAGCTTAATTAGAGACTTTGCAGGAAAGTAATGACTATTTAAGCCCTGAAAACAAGCTAATTATTTTGTATCACATTGTTGCTAACTCTGTCCTCAGTTCTCTTAAGGTGAATGTTCAGAAAGATGTATGGCAGACATGCTAATTAACAGATTTCTTGCAATCACATTACCAATTTTTTATAATATATTAAAACTCCTTTTTTATGCAACACTTTATATATATATATATATATATATACATTGCTACTCAGATTAATCGACAGCCTGATTCAGTGCTTTTTGTAAGATTACATCACGATCAAAGTTGCTGGTAGAGTTGCACAAGATACAGCAGTGATTTTTCCCTAGTGCTCTGCCGAAAAATCCAATAGTTTCATTATTTGTGCCACATATTATCATAAACTCCTCCTATTTGTATTACTTCATCACAGTTCATTTGAAACAGTTAAGTAAATCCAAATTAACACGTAGAATCTGAGGATCTGAACTTCCAAGAGGCAAGATCCTTTCAACAGCATCTGAAACCCCTCTGAAGCTTCTCTTCCCAATAGTCCTTCTCCTGCCATTCCACCACTGCATGCTGTAGTTGGAGCTTACGTTATATACCAGGAGTTAAGAGTGGAAAGCCCATAAAATCTGTGCATTTCATATAATGCATTGGAACGTAAACTTATGGAGGTTTTCTGTAACTAATGTGTTTAAAAGCATAGGAATATCTAGCATTTATTTCTTATATATGCTTTCCCCTTTTCTATATATGATAGTTGCCTTTTCTTTAAAATCACCTTTTACTTTTAAATTCCTCTGTTCTTACTTTTCATATTCAATATTTCTTCATTGTTGCAGTGTCTCACATTGTCTGTACTCCCATTCTTTTGACATTTTTCACATGCGTACATATATATCATATACATAATTCCAAGATGTCACTGGTGTATTTGCAATTAATGACTCAATTCATCCTGACACACAAACTCTTACAAAGTGACAATAAATGATTCCTGATTAGATAGCTGATTTCCATAAAAGAGCACTGGAATTGAAGCAGATGAATTCTCAGCTCTACTTTTAACTGGCACATTGGCTCTGGTTCATCCTAAATTTCCCATGGTGTTAGTCAATCTAAATCTGTGCCACCGTGCCTTAAAAAAAAAATAAATTATAAATGTAGAGATACATAATACAAAAGTATAGAATTTCAATAAATATAAATATCTCTATCTTAGATGGAATAATGCAAGCATACATATTCTGCTGCAAACCAAATGGCTGACAGAAAATGATTACACTATTATTAAGCATCCATGCAGTTTCTGCTGCTAGGTATTGTCAAATCAAAATTATTAAGCTTCATTAGGGAGCTGGTGCGTTTAAAAGAATTCTTCTGAATGTCCTAGATGAAGGCCTGTTCAATAAGGACTGATAGCGTTTCAGCTCTGCAGCATACCCATTCTGGCTTTTTTTCCATCTTGAATTTCCCATGGTGTCATCTTATCTAATCATTGCTTGGTAATGCTGGCTCCATAAGAAATCTTCCATAGAAAATGAGAGTTCATACATCTGTCTCCTGCTGAAAATGCTCATGAATAATGGGATGTCACAGCACCAGTCAGTAAGAAAGCAAAGAGCGGTTCCAACTCTGTGTGAAAGGCAGGAGGCTCTGAAGGAAGAGAAATTCGATTCTTATTTTAATTTTGTATCGGGGGCTTCCTCAGGTCTAGATTGTCCCAAGCCCTTGAAGGAATATTAAGGGGGAAGTCACAAAGAAATCTTTTTTTCTTGTCAGAGCAACAGCCAGACAACAGTTATACCTTCTGTGGCTGGTAAAGTGCAGCGACAGCACTGTTTTTTATACCCCGAAAGTAAAGCTCCAGAGGTGAGAGGCCCTGAGCACTCCTTGGTGAAAGTCACACCAGCCTGCAAGGGATCGACCGTGGCGAGGAAGCCAGTGTCCGGGTGTGAGTGTGTGCGCACACATGTATGTGTGTGTGTGTGCACACAAGCAGGCAACTCCAGGCACATGCATTACATTCATATTTTCTGCTGACATTCCCATCAACTGAATGTTGTCACCATTTATTACTGTCATAACTGGATGCTTATTAATTTTATGTTCAATATTTTGATCATAAAACAGATCCCAGCCTTCATTTATTGTAAGTATAATCATCACCTTCCTCATAAGCCCAGCTCTGTAGGCTGAGGATCCCTGGCAGACCACCTTGGCTATGGACCCTTCTCAGACGCTTCTGGCTGATGAAACAATTAATTTTTTTAAGTCTCTTATTGACATTGTGATCCCAAGAGCACAGTATGAGTTAAATATTTGCTTATTATAATTGCACATTTCACATGCTAGAAGCAATTTCTGAATTATATTACTGGTACAATATTCTGCACTGTGGAACTCTCTCTAATAAGGAATCAAATTCAATCAGACTTGAGAACTATTCATGTGAATGACTACCATTACTTGATATCATCTGTAATGCAATAAACTGAGTGTTTGATATAATGCTGTTATATTAGGCATATGCATAACCTATTTGTTATCCATCATTTGAATCGCAGAAATGGTGTGATCAAAATTAATTACATTTTAGGGTATGTCTGAATTACAGCTAATCAAAAAAACTCGGTTTAAATGTGTTTTTCAGGAAAAAAATAGATGCGATGCTGTGATCTCATTTGCAGAATAGCTTTTCTTAAGAAGCTGTGCATGTCACCAAGAAAGTCTGTTCACTGCCTAAATGTCTTGCATTGCAAGCTGCAGCGATGCTGGCTACAGAATGTGAACTTTCAAAGAAATATTACGTGATATGAAACATATTACATCAGCTTTCAAAATAGAAAACTGAAAAGAACTTATAAAAATAAAAGCATTTCCAAGTGCAATATTTTATATGAAGTGTTACCCATGGGAGCTTTTTTCATAAATACATAAATACAGCTTTTGGGGAATGCCTGTAATTGCTGTATTACATATTCTTACACTTGGCAAACTGATTCCTGAATTTGAAAATAAATCAATTTGGGCTTTTTCAAGTAATAAGGATAGGCAGAAAATATGTTTGCATTTGATTACAGTAGTTATATATGTACATAAGTAACTTTTAGGTCTTTAAGAAGTTCACTGAGAATGGCTTTTATCCTAAAGCACAACTGCACCCCAGCCAACGGGACAAATGTAACGTACAAAGTAGGCAATCCCACAGGACGCAGATCTGATACTGAGCTACATCTTTATCAGATATATATATATATAAATGGAGAGATATAAGGGATGCAGACTGAGGTATCACAAGGTGAGTCAGGGAGTGGAAGCAGAGCTGATGCTCGGCCTTGAAAGGAACATGTAGTGAGCACATTGCAGTCTTATGGGAGGGGAAGATAAAGAAAACAAAGGAGAAAGCAGAAATAGAGGTCAAGTCCTCTGGCCCCGAAGGAGGAGCAGCTATAGCCTGGGCAGTATTGAAAGAGCACCTGAATAAAGGATGGGGAACACATCACGCACAGAACAGGAGTTGCTTTAAAGGAAATGCTCTCTTCTCATCAGTAAAGAAAGGTTTCATGTGTGCAGCTATACCAGACCTCCAAAGAGAAGCTGTGCAAGCTGATGGATGGGGCCCGGGCTCCCAAGCGGGAGGTCACTTCCAGCAGCAGCTTCTGGCTCCTGCCTGACCTGCCTGCCGCGCTTCACTGTCCTTTCCGTGCCTGTCCTGCTCCCCATCCACCGTGCAAACGCTGAGAGAACGCTTGGTGCCTGCACCTCACACAGCTTGCTTGGGGTGCTCTAATTCAACCCAGGAAATATTTAGCTAGTGATAAGAAGGGTTACAGTTGTAGCAACCCTGACACTACATCGCTTTAGAAGCTACGAATAATATTAGTCATATATTTGTGAATTGATCCTAGTATCTTTGAAATATCCATAGGATTTACCAAGTGGTTTCTAACCTGATTGGTGAAAGGCTCTTCGAGCAGTTTGCATTTTCTCCCATTATTCCTGCACCTCTAAGACATGTGGCTCATTTTGAACTGTTTTTCAGGCAGAATTTATTCATCTTCCTTCTATTTCTTTATTGAGTTATCTTAGGCATATTTAAAACAGAAAAAAAATGTAGTTTCCTGTTTTTATTGACATCTGATAGGAGTTTAAAATCCAGTTGAATAGTTTTGTTGAATTTTGTCATGTTAGACTTTGTAATAATTCTGCCCTCCTCCTTTTAAGTCTTCACAGTTTTGCTCATTACCTTCCAGGTGGGTGTGGATAATCCTAGTGCAGATGCTCGGATTCTCTGATCATATGAAAAGGTAAGGTTTCCTATTAAATCTTCAAAAAAATTATATCCAGGGTCATACATTAGTGAGAATTCTGGAAATGTTAAGAAGAAATTTTAAAAGCTACTGAAAAAATAACCATTGACAACCAGCACAGTTCATCCTATATTTGCTTACAGTTCTGTTTTATACATATATATGAAGTTTCAAACTCATTTATTCACTTTACTGACATGCATAACCAAGGGCATGATTTATAATGATTTGTCATCCAGTATTAGATTTAAAAAAGTTTAATTAATTTTTCATTAGCCACAGTTAATGATGGGCTTGTTAACTATCTTGAGGTGAAGCCAAGAGCTATTAGCTATATTAAGGACCAGTTTCAAGAAAATTACTCCTTTTATAGTCCCCAAAATGAGTTATAATGTTTTTTCCCCTTTCAGAAAACTGTTTTAAGGTATATAGAGGTATTAAAACCTATACAGAAGACAGGCTTTGAGGAAAACTGATTGTGCAATAAAAAGTATCGACCAATTTTTGCACCAATTAAAATGAGATCAAACTGCTTGAGGATTATTCTAAAGAAATAGCCTTGTGAAATTAGTTACTAGTTCTTGTACGTAAAAATCAACATATCAGTTTATTGTATAGCAGAGGACTGAACTAGAGTGGGCGACTATTTGGAGGAACTTCTTCACTGCCAGTAGACTTCTGCCAGTTGTCTCAACTGTGTGTCTTACTGAAACAGAAATTAGGGTTTGAACTGAAAATGTAATTGAAAATACAATTTAATTGAAAAATCAGTTTGTCCTGCTCTGTGGCCCCTGCAGGGTGGGAAAGCTAAGCATGACAGTGGTCATTGTGCCATGATCTATGACTCAGAGAACTTGCAAAAGAATAAGAAATATGTATGAGTAATTAACATGTAAAAATGGAGGGGGGGAAGAAACTGAAATTATTTTTCTAGCAAAGCTCCTTCTGATTTGCAGAAAGAAGGATTACATTAAAAAATAAAATCAAAATCTTAAAAATAAGTGTCTAAAAATAGAGTGCTGCAAGGTGAATAGTCTTAAAGCTTATTTTGAATAGATGGGAGGGACAGACCTATTGAAATCACCGAGAAAGGTGACTGCTTGGTAACTCTAAACCCTGTGGGTTTGAACAGGAATTTAGAAACCTAAATTTTAGCAAATCTTGACCAGAATCTACATTCAATAAAAATGTACCTAACTTATGTAAACAACTATATAAGAATGAAAATACTGTTTCATAAAAGATTTTAAATTCAGTTCCATTCCAAACTGCAATAGATTTTTGACATTTCTCCACAGCAAATATGCGAAAAGGTGGGAAAGCCATTTTCCATGGCTTCAAATGTTTTCATTAAGTTTTCTTCCATTTTTAATGTCACCATAACATATATAATACAACCCCAAAATGTTAGAAACTCAAACTGAAAGTTGTTTCAAAATTTAAGTCTTAAAAAAATAAAATAATTATCTTTATCTTATGAGACCCTTTTACCCCTTTTTTCCCTCAATGAAATTTCAATAAACTTGGCATGAATTTCACACAGCTCCAAGAGCTTCCATGTGAATTTCAGTTGAAATTCAGACCAAAGCAAGCCCCAGCACAATGACCGATACAAGAAGGGAAGAGAGAACAGAGCAGAATCAGCCCCCAGGGATGGACCGCATACCCTAACATTTTAAAAGAACATGTTTGGCCTCAAGCCCACAAACTTGGACACAACTAACCTCATTCCTACAGCATGGCGCTCCCCAAATAAAAAGCTGCAGTCATCCAGTGCTTGTTCTGTGGACATAGCATGGATTTACTTAACCACCTCTGGAATTTAACTGTGTGGCAGCGATTTCATGAACCCAAATCCCACCTCCTGTTCTCCGTTCACTGGGATTGCCGCTGTAATACCACTGTAACCCCAAACCCAACCATGTTGCAGCCGGACTCCCCCCCCCCCCACAAGTGATTCCAGCTGTGCACCTTTGCAGGTGGGATGCTGGATTTCCAGCTCTGCGTGGTGCCGAGGTTCTTCATGAGCACTGCAGACACATCTGTGTAGGCAACACCAATAGAAAAAAGACATCATCCAACCTTAGGAAATGCAAATGTGAGTATAGAGAATCTTTAACCTGACCCAGAAAGGAATTGTGGAAAATAAAGACGATATGCAGCAATATCTGGATGCACGCTGACCTTCCCATGTATATGGATTTCTTTCTATGAGGATGACCTAAACAAGCGCTTACAGCTCAATGGCAGGTGTGTGCAACACACAGCGTCTCCTCGTCCAAGTCCATTCTGGAAAGGCAATATTTCACTGAAAGCAAGAACATGCACTTCAAAAGCATAAAGAGAAGTATAAGACCCTCTAAATGTCTCGCCTAAGGCAATCTGTTTCCTTTCACAGGATTGCTCATGAAACAGGTCTACGAGGACTGTTCTTAGCACTTTCCATCGGCGCTGCAGTGACGAGGGCACAGTTCTCACCCTAGATCCATGCAGAGATCCCAGAAATGCCGGTGGCTGCCACGGCTCCATCACAGCTGTGTCTCCCGCATGTCCCAACCTCTCTCCCCTGCACATGGGACCACTCAGCCACCCACCCCGACCCGGCGCAGAAGGTTCCTGCCAACCAAACCACGAGCTCTTCTCACCACACGACGCAGATCCTACACCTTTTCAGCAGCTACACTACCAAATCCCACCCCAAAACTAACGTCGAGAGCCACACGTGCATCCCTGCTGATGCACTGCAAGGGTAGGACACAAGGTTGCAGGATCCTTTCTCCTGGAACGGCAGGCACAGGATCCCCTCCACGGCTGGGCGTCCCTCTGCCTTGCTGCCTCCAGAAGGCTGCCTGTGGGGACACGCCGTTCACCCAGTTGGGGAAAGCTGCTGAACCAAATCTGTATATTCTAAAACGGGATGCTGAAATCAAGCCGTATACAAGGAAGAAGAAGATCTTATATAAGTAAGCACAAAAAAATGTTTTAAGCCAACTGCACTTAACTCATGCTTAGATCTGCTACTGAAATGTCCTATTAGCCACCTTCTATTTCTACTGAAATGATCAAATATATTTCTCCATCTTCACTTTGTGTTTTTTGACCTGATAAAACCAATGTATATGTTTGGTCGATACAAATATTTGGTCAATTTAAATAGCAAGGCACAATGCATACGAGCAGAAAATACATAGTTTGCTCCTCATAGCTCTTCAGTGCTCAGTTACTTTTATGTACGTGTGACTGTGCAGCTGAAGAGGATGCGTGGAAGGAGCAGTAGTAAAGGTGCACCAGTTACCACAACGCTGGCCTGTCTCATCATCTCTGTGCTTGACGTTACAGCCTTAATAATGCTATTTTAAAGCAGGACTTCTGCAGGAGTAGAGGTATTGGTAAAACTATCCAGTATTAGAGCAAAGTCTTGGCTATCTGTCTTGTGAAAATTATAGGCTTTTATTCCTCCCGTTAGCAATAGTAGGTGTCTGTCTATCATTTGTTAATCAGTCTTTACTGGATACTGTAGTGGAAAGAAAGAAATTGCAGATTTCACAGCTAAGCAGAAATAGGGGGAGACAAGCGTAGGTGGAGCCTCCTGGGTTGACACTGTGCTCTCTCGGACCTGGGAAGGGGAATGTAGGGCACATCGTCTGCAAGAGCAACAGATCTTCACCCTCCATGTATCCTCTCGGGTCACCTTCTCCAAATGCTCCCTTATCTCTGCGACCCACAGCTTACATGATCCAGCGGGAGGTTTTTCAGTGCAGACAAGTAAATTCCAACAACTCTGAAAAATCAGGGATTTGGCTTCTTAAAACAGAAATTGCTAGAGTTCTGGTGAAAATAAATTCCAGCTGGTTCTAATGAAGTGATGTTCTGTCCAACAACGGCTGGGCAGAAGCCATGCCTATATGCCCATTCGGGGAACATCAGGATACAACACTAAGGCTTAGGACTTACTAGGTTGTACAGATGTCAGAAACGAACTAGTACAATGTCCTGGGGGGGGGGGGGGGGAACCATTTTATGACATATAAACCACATAAAGGAGCAAAATCAGAGACGATTTCAGATGAAGATAGAGGAGAAAATGTGCAGTGCTAAACTCCCAGCTTAATGTGCTGTGTGTATACTCTGAACAAGAGGACTAAATTTAGCATCCCTGCCAAAATTACAGCAAAGAGATTAGAAACATGTCCCCCAGTGTTGGTACCATTGCGTTTGGCACTGTCCCTCTCACACGACCCATTAGCTGTTCTGCCCAGGGCTCGCGCTGAGGACAGGGCCATGGTGTACCACGTCCAGCACCTCCCAGAACATGTCAGGCAGTGAAGGATGGGAGGAAAAACCCTAGCAGCAACACTAACACTGATGTGGGAATTTGTCATGGTGACACTGATGGTACTGAGAGTCCTACATTGTAATGATTGGTTTACAATAAAAATTACTCCAAATGCTGGATCAGAAAAAGGATGGTTCGGTCCATCAAATCACTGTCAGCTGCAAATTAGGTTGCCCATCCCTAGGCAATGGGGAACATAATTGGCTTTGTCCATCGCCGGTTTTATTTTTATCTGTTCTGTTAAAGTCAGGCTCTTTCCTCACTCGCACTGGTACAAACAGAGAAAAAAGGGCTTAGTGCAGAAAGGCTCTTTGTCTCCTTACACCCGCAATAAATGGGGCAAGTTAGCCCTGCATTTCTAAAATTAGCCAAAGATTCTTTGAGGGACTGCTTTCTGTCAGAGTGAGGTTACCTTCATGGAAGAAAGTAAGAACAAATGTGTATTTTAGCATATGGACTTCCAGGAGCCTTAGACTGAAACAGCCCTTAAACAAGAAGTGGCCAGTGCTCTAGTTTGGTCCCCAGGGTTACACAAGAGGGGCTGGGGGGGCTGGAAACCTTCCTTTCTCTTCTAATCCTGTAAGTATCGCAGTAACTTTAAAACGTGCTATAATCTGCTGAAGACAGGATGGAAATACACACTTCTAACGCCTCCCTTCCTAGGTACCGATCATTTTGACACTGTCAGTTGCAAGGCAAATTTGTTGCAATGTGATGTCTTGATGTTTCTACAAAATGTGATAATGTAAGATGAGGTTATGAAGTTGTGTTGGACTGAAATAACCACCAATAGACTTCACTGGGAGCATGTGAGCAACTCGAAACCATTACTACCCCCAAAGTGTCGAGAGATGTCGCTTTTGTTGCCAGGAATACCTGTGCTACAAACTTGAAGTGGAAGTAGTCTTTATCCCCGGAGTGACATACAACTGTCAGACAGTCGAGAGTCTCTCTCCAACCCTCCTTTAAATTCATATAGGTTAATATTCAGCTGTCTATAAGCTCCAGATATTCCTATCTGTTTTCCTCCCTGTGCACAAGTTTTAAGACTGTGCCCTTCCCTGGGTAGCAGAGCTTTCCTAACACATTTCCCTGACATTGCAGGGTACAGTGAGACTCAGAAAAGGAGAAAATCCACTGAAAAAATAAATATAGCTGACTAAGTAGGAGGGGGAACAATGTCTGTCATCTTAACCCGACTGTCATCTTAACCTGGAGAATTTGCTGCTCTACTTACTTGGCTCTCCCTTTCTCTCTCTAACTTTAGGGCAATTTAGCAGTCACCTGTGTACCTGGGAAATCCGCTACCGTGCTAAAGGCTTGTCTAAACCTTGGCTCTGCGTGGAAAAATAAGGGCATGCCTCAAGTGATGGGAGCAGGAAGGCAATCAGACCTATGTCTAACTAACCTTCATGTTGCACCTGGTACAAAAGAACTATGTCTGTGAATAACTACTCATAGGATTATGCTCATCAGCAAAGGCCAGTAATTCAGAGTGAGGACAAATTGGAGACCTCTGTAAGGTACGAGTGGCTATAAAGAAGTAACAGTTATTTATTGTCCACCTACTCCTGTAGGTTTGTGTCCTGTATCACCCTTGCCTTGCTGTGTATGTGCATGTATGGCAGAAATTATGCTGTGGCATTGCCTCAGCTCAACTGGGAGTTGCTGCAACTTCAAGTGCAAAGCAAAGGGCAAAAAAAAGTTTGGAAAGATGCATATAATAATGATCAAGACTTAGGAAGAACTAGTGAAAGGTTGTTACTGTTGTTATTATTGTTGTTATTTGTGATGATGATGATGATGATGATGATGCTATGATGCTATGGTAGGTGAAAATCATGGAGAGAAAGAGGTTTGCTTTGAAGATACCTACTTGCCCCCTGTCTCATCCTGGGCTGGGAGGCAGCTCTGCCGCTAACCTGGCGCCCCAATTTCTTCTCCTGGAAATAATAGAAATAATAGAAATAATTCTGGCATAGCCAAAACCCCGCATCTAACCTCAATAAATAAAGCATCCTGCACTGGGGTATCACCCGTCTGAGAGCTTTGCGGCTCAGGACCGTGCCGCCGTTGCAGATGGGCTTAGGGGGGGGTTGCCGTGTTAAGGCTTTCACGTGACATTGTGTTTAGGTTGTCAGCGAAAGTCATGTGGATTAGTGTTCCCTGAAATCTCGCTAAGCAGCTTGCCCTAAAATGTGCTTTATGTGGATCATTCGGAAAACTGCACAAGACAAAACATTAATTATTACTGTAAAAATAGACATATTTTTTTATATAATTCTGTTTAGCATGCACTTCTACACTTGGGATGTGTTGCTGAGATCTTTACTAATTTTTAAAAAGTCTGTAAAGAAATTCAAAATGTGGCCCTGCTCTACACTGTAAAATGAAAATCAGAAGCAAAAGCCTTTTACCTTTCTCTTTAATTGAATCCAGCTGGCCTCCTTCTACCCTGCCTTGCAGTCATTTACAGATATGCAAATGGTTTGAAAAAAATGTTGCCGTTTTCATCTGCATTGCACACCAGAAAATCAGACAATACATGTCTTTTCATAGGTTTTTTTGTCAGTTTTGCCATTCTGCTGCTTTCATGTTTTAATCCAGTTTAACAGTACAGTATGTTTTAGTCATATATTTAAAAAAAAAAAATAATCAGTCTCTACCTGGACAATATGGATGATGTCCCTTTGACAACCTGAAGACTTTAACATCTACAGGGTAATTTTTAGCAACACCTGTCAACACAAGGAGCAAAAGTGACAGGCCCATGATTGCGGGGAGAAGCGGTGGAAAGGGATGGGAGGTCTGAAGCCCAAAGGGAGACGTGCGGCTCTGCCACTCGCGGTGGCTCCCGCTGCTCTGGGCTGATGAGATACACCTAGGGCATCTCTCCCCTGTCCCTGCGCTCTCCACTTGCTTAGATAGCTTACATCAGCAGCAAAAATCAGATTTTTCAAGATGCCGCAGAGCAAGGAGAGCCAGGAATGGAGCCGTTTTGCTACCTGTGTGTGTTGGGCAATTGCCTGTGTCCAGTGTTGGCCCTGGTAGGACCTGTGTGCACTACAGGTCAGGAGTAACAGGCATGTGGCAGTGATGCAGTTTGGCAGTAAAACCGCTCTGGCAGGGAGTTACAAAGGGCCTTGTCTGGCTTGTGTATTTAAGTTGGAAAACCGTTAAAGTTTGAGGGACTCTTCAATAGCATTTATGTAAGGCTGGCCCCAAATGGCTTCAGCAGGAATAGATTCTCTCCAGATGACTTAAATGGCAAAAATATAAAATGACACTTTAAACAGTGCAATTTAACAACTTAGTATTACTATCTGTAAAAACTAAATAAGCAAGAAAACAAACAAAAAGATTTTGCACTAAAAAGCACAAAAAGTCCCTAAGCTGGTGGAGTCCCCTAAGCAGCTGCTGAAAGAAGTGCCTGGTTAGCAGGATGGGATACACCCCTGAAACCAGTTAGAGGATTATTTGGGACCTTTTGTAGAGAGACATCAAATGTTGGATCTTCCTTTATGTCTTATTTAGAAAAATAATGAAAACCACCTGTTAAAATTAGCAGCCTTTGGGAGAACTATACTAAGAGTTTAGCTGGATTTATTATGCACTGAGACAGAGCTGTAAGTATGAAAAGGAATATTCACAAGTAGATTCACGTACATCGGTCACTGGTCAGAAGCTTTTATGTGTATCGTTCTTTGTACAGTACCTTGCATGGAGGGAATCCTTGGCAATCCCATGGTGTAAATTATTATTATTATTATTATTAATCCTTATGTTAGACTATTTCCACATTCACAGTAACCTCTGTGGGAAAGTGCAAAAGCTTGCTGGGTGGTGAAAACAGTTGCTGTAAACATACTTTCATTGATTTATTTTTTTTTTTTCTAGAAGGGTTAACACCGTAAAACGTAATTAGCCTCGAATTTTCATGGGTCCGTTGTATATTTAGCTTGATATATTAACGTCACCTTGGCTGCAGCCTTTGCAATGGCACTGTATCACTTAGGTCTTTCACTTTATTCCTTGATATCGCTCAGCAAGGAAGGAAGGACAAATCAGACAGCATCAGCTTGAAAATACGTTCAGAATATAACAGCTTGATTGCTGCTGACCACCCAGAGGACAGGTGTGACACATATTTATGGGCTTGATTTTAAACCAATATCCGTTCATTTCATTTATGAGTCCATTACATGTTTTATTTTGACAGTTCCACAGTGGTGTTCCTGCAGTCTTATGGCCATAAACTGTTCACAGTGGGTTGTGTAGCTTATTATTTGGTGTGTAGGCACTGTGCACCCCACAAGCTGATGAACTATGTACAATTTATTCATTGGATTTTAAGCCTAGTTAAATCAACAGCTAAAAGGAAGCCTTCCTTGCACTCTTGGAAACTTCTAACATTTAGGACTATAAAACTGGTTAACAAATGCTGAGTATTGTTACGGATTTTACATTACAACATGGTACTCTCCTTTTTACACTAAGATTTTCATCTATATTCAGGAATCCCAATGCTCAGAGCTTTTTGTAAATCTCCTTATAGTGAGATTTTTCCTAAAATTCCAGTTTCTGGAAGGTGACTACCTGTGAAGCTGATATTTCTAGCTAGCTAACCAACTGGAGGTAGATGAATGGTACAGAAAGAAAGAAAATGAATAGAAAATAAAAACCCTAAACACAAGAACCTTGAAAAACTAAAGATACGTAAAATCATCCAACAGTGTAGGTTTGCGTGCATGTGTGTGTTTGTATACATATATATATACTTTCAGGATTATGATTTTAGGCAATTGCAAGAGTTCAGAGCTTGGATATGCTTAGAATATGACTTAGCCATGCATATCCTATCAGGCTAAAAACCTTCAGTTCTTTCACATTCATTTTTTTATGTCATTGTTTCTATTGGAATCTGGTTCCAAAACTGTTTTTTATTAAATTTTCCTACTGTATTTAATGAGGAGATATATATTTTAAAGGGTGTAGTATAGGATCACAAACAGTTGTCCCTCAACACGAACAATCACAGAAATGTAGGGCTTGGAGGATGCTCAGGGGATCACCTAATCCATCTCTGGGCCACAGGAATTGCCCTCTGACATTCCTGACACAGAACCTCACCTGCCTTTTTACAGGCCTCTTATGCCAGAGGCTCTACAACCTCCTTAGCCAGTCTTTGCCATCCTCACCATCAGAAACATCTTCCTAATATTTCGTATAAATCTGTCTAGCTACAAATTAAGGCCAACTTCTTGTTCTCTCTCTGATGCTATTTGTAGACAGCAAAGTATTCCCTTTATTTTTCAGCATATTTTTGTATAATTCAAAAGTATGACCATGTTCCTCCTACTCTTCTGTTTAGACCAGTCCTAATTTACTCTTTCCTCACAGGTCTTACTTTCTAGACCTCTGATCCTACTCATACATCTACATATAATGACTAACTGGATGTAGTGATCAAAAATGGTGGTTCCCACTGTTCCCTGGAAAAGAAATTCAGTATTATGTAAAATAGCAAAAAGACCTATCTCGGTGGTTGAAAAATGAAAAGCAGCTGTTTTCCTCAGCTTTTCCCTCTTGTGCAAAATGACACTAGACAAGGAAATGGGGCTCTACTGCATGGAAGGCATAGCCACACGACTCAATTTTTAATGCCGATTTCCATTGCCTAAGTCAGAAGGCCAGCTGCCTCCTTCCCCGGCTGGTGGGAAAGCTGGAGAATAACACTTCTCCAGAGGTCAGTTTGGAGCCGAAGGCTGAGGAAGACACGCTCAGGTACTTTAGCTGATTCTGTCTCTCGCCATTTAATAATTTTAGCATAATAAAAATAATATCTTAAGTGCATGCTAATGTGTTAATGCATCATGCACTAGAAACCCAAGTATTAACAGTATTACATGCTAGGAAAGATCCACAAGTTTAAGACCAAATTCTCTTTGGCCATTTTTACAGACATACATTAGTCCACAACTTCCATTACAGGTAACTGAAATCGGAATGAGTCATCTCATTTTGAACTTCGTAGCTGAGCCCATTTAGGATGAAAGATCACCTCTTATTCATAACTAGGGGCTACTGTAAGACTTGTGTCATCAGCAGCGAAAAGGAGGACAAGACTTGCAAGAGCAGAGAAGACATCATTCTCACCATCTCTTCCATGACTGTTGAACTACTTTTTCTAAGAGATTAAAATGACTATCCATCTTGCTGCCTCTGAGCTGGATGATAAGGTCTATCTCTACGTCTTAACTGTCCTCAGAGAGGAACTGCAAGTAGCGGTGCTGACAGGGACCTTAGGAAAGGGAGGAGAGGGGGAAGAGGAGAAGTAGTTAACAGTAAACGGAAAATTCTGGCACCACTGGACTGGACGGAAGTGTCACCGTTGACATCACTAAAAGTAGGATCAAGACCGATCTAAAAAGCAATTTAGAATATGAGCTTTTCTTTCCAAATGAGCAGTAAGTGCCTTCCTTCGCACAGAATTCAGTGCAGCAATAGTGCCTTCTATTACATTTTAAATTGATTGGCTTTATGGCCCAGTACTGGGGAATTGCCCTAGCATGATCTCGTCGGGCTCATGTTTCTAATTCTGGCAACTCTAAATCCAGATGCCCTGAAAATCCATGCTTTTGCTTACAGTCTGTGCTGTAGGGTAATCTCCATTTTCGTGTGCCCAGGCAAAATAAAGGAACCAGGATGTATGTAAGATTAGCCCACAACGTGAAAAGAAAACTAAGCGAAGCAAACTAGAAATTGCAAAAGAAAAGGTTTATATGCAGAGAGCGTATGTGTGAAAATAAACCATAACCATCATTCTGCAACAAGTGTTTCAGCTAAGAGAATTCAAACAGTGGTTTTGCATTATCTAAGCTTTTTCTTATGGGAGCAACGAAGCAGTTATCATCTGGAGGTCTGTGTGCTGCCCCTGGGGGCTTTGGGCGATGGATGCAGAGATTTAGAAAACACAGTTCCAAGTCCATGTTCTTCCTTTGCGTGGTCCATGTTCAGCCTCATTTAGGACATCAAAACCTGTACTTCTGCTCCCAGGTAGAAATAAGTCTCTCCACTGAAAAAAACCAGCTTAAAAAAGATGCAGTACGTTGTCAGGAAGGAGGATGTGGCTGTATGGCTGCAGAATTGCCTATGTGAAGTATGGGAAGAGCTGAAGAAGCCCCTCTCTGCACTGGAGCAGAGCTCATAACTCTGTAGTTTGGATGGGAAGAGATCACCCTAAGGGAATTATTCTACCTTTGATCCACGCATGAAATTCTGGCTGCTGTCAAAGGAAGTTGTGCATGCCTAACCATGGCTGTATATCATTCTAATAAAGGCCAAAGAGAAGCTCGTATATAAGTGGAGTGCGAAGTTTTTTGACACTGGCTATAATAAATACCAGCACATTTAGAAAAAAATGCAGGCTTACGTGCCTGAGGTGGGAAAAAAGCTATAGCTGTGCCTGATTTACTAGAAGGAAATATTTAAGGCTGTTGAATCATTAGATAAAAAACTGATCTCGAAATGTCAGGAATCGGTGAGGATAACTGAACTGTCAGTTTTGTCCATTAAAAACTCCCTTTTATTTTGCCTACTTTTCTCTTTTATTTTTAATAACAATCCATTAAAAATACTGCACTTATGATTTGCTGGTATTTGCTGTTCTATTTTAATACTATCCATTAGTTCTTTCCTCTTTTCTTTTTAATATTTACACATATCATCAAATACTGGGCAAAACTTCTCTACTGAAAAAATCCCATGAGTAAAAACCAATTACATATAGCTTGTTACTGAGGGCACGGCTCGGGTTTCTGTACAGCTTCAGTGTCCTTTCCAGTTTAAAGTAGCTGAGGACCTTTACATTAGAACCAGTCCACGACAATATAATTTGATGCATTGTTATTTCTTAACTTCATCTAAAAATCATGCGTCAGTTATAGTCGATATAACTGCCCCGGGAATAATCAACAGGTATTCCATAGGATAAATTATAACTGATAATGAGGTGACTAACAGTAAAAATCGTGGCCAGGAGCATCAGTTTGACATAAGAAGCTCTCCAGGCCAAAGGATTCCAGCTGGAGAAGCCCGGTTTCAAATTCTTACTTTTCCTCCATTTCATGTGTATTCACCAATGCTTATGCAGTTCAAATAATCTGTGCCTGTACTTATACATGGTGTGTCAAATACCAGGACTGTATGCAGGAAAGGATACCAGCCTTCAGCTGATCAACCAGTAACAGGCTGAAGGTACCTGAGGGCCTCCTGCAGCAACCCTGGAAGTCAAAAGAAGGACTGAACCTTGGCCCAAGTTCTCACCATCCAAATGGGATCCTCCAGCTGGCAATGAAACCTTCGCATTGACTCGAGGGGGACAGGACAGCCCTCTGCATTGAGTTCGGGTCCCCTTGAAATCATTCTGAATCGTTGATGTAATAGCAAGAGAGGTCGTGGTCCCTGAAACAGTGCTGGCACAATGCGACATAGATCTTAACGGGAATATTCTCTTCCAAAGAAGGACTGTAGGTAAATTCCACCTGGTAATTTTGTTTCTCTGTCTGTCTGGTAAATGAACTAGGTAACAGAGAGGGAAAAAGAAAAGTTAAGCTTCGTAAACTGTTTCACTAACTGCTATGCAGAGAAGATTCTCTATTCTGATTTTCCTCTATCAACTACACTAAATCACTAAAATTTCTCAGGAATATTTGAAATGTTCTTTTAAAAAATAAAAGGAAGGGGGGGGGGGATCTCAATTTTAAATATTTTTCTGAACACACCAGATAAATGGAAATCTCTTGGGGACACAAGAGGGGTCACCAGACCAGTGAAGGAATTTTAAGCCCTTGCTCCATGAGGCTCAACTTTGAACCCAGCCCAGGCAGACCGATGGCGTTATCAGGCGCTGGCCTCTTGCAGCCTTTGCAGCTATGAATGTTTCTGCCCAGGACCGCTCTCTGCATGCTGGAGAGTTACAGCTCTGTATTTTCCACAGCCCAGCGTTCCAGCCTTTTCTTCCTAATCCGCGGGTTTCCATGTTCCATGGACGAGGCCCCCCAAAGGCCGGGTGCCCCGCGGGAAGCCGTCTCCGAGCCGCGGGGCCTTGCCCTGTACCCCGACGGGGAGCACGCAAGCATCTCTCCCCGGAGCACCCGGCTGGCAGCTCTCCCAAACGAGCACATGTGGGCTTTGCGTCACGGATTAATCAGCATCGCAGTCTCGCTCGTGCCTCTCTGCTCCCCCTCCCACGCTTGGGTTCCCGCATGTTCACCTGCCCCGATAAATGGCAGCTCGAGGCGATGCCCTTGCCTTGCCGCCGGCGTGCGGCGAGCTGGGTGCGAGCGCACGGCAGGAGCCGGCTTTGCCGGGGCTTTTAGGCAGAAAAGCAGCTGGAGCCCAGGCGCTGGCTGTCTCTAAAATCTTTCAACGCTCGGATCCAGAACCTCTGAACTACTCTCTAGCTTTAACAAAATAGAGAGAGCCAGGAAGCAGCTCCCATCTATAATAATTACAAGAGAGTTTCCCTTGCCCTTGCGCTATTTATTGCTTTTGCCCTTACCATAGATTGCTCGAGACAGAAGAGACTATTAAAGATCAGAATATTTCTTTCTGGACAGGCAGGGTGAGCTTTGGTAGAAAACTCCCTCTTTCTCTCAACCGTTGCCACTTCTATTAGAAAGCGAAGGGGCTGGTTTGCACTGCAGACTGAATGAAGCATTAAATGACTGCGTTGCAATGACTGCAGTGGGGGGAATGGTCGCCTCCAGTGGAAATGTAATGCTGTAATGATACTTTAGGAAAGGTACAATAATTGTTCGAGTGTCCTTTTCTAATTTGTCACAAAAGTTATCCGTGGCTTCTCTCTCCCTTATTTTCACAAGGCTGTCTGGAGGGAAAAGGTGCGTTTCAGTAATTACAAGTGAGGCTGGAAAGAGGCAGCCAGGAGGGCACCTGCCAGCCTCCCACCCAGATGACACGCATCTTCACCAACTCCCCAGCTCCAGGACAGGCTTTTGCAAGGAAATAGCTCGCTTTCCAATCCTAATAATTGTTATTAATAACCGAGCGGTGTCCTAATCTTGGTTACATCAGTCCACCGTACCCTTAGCCAGAGCTCCTGCCGATCACACTCACGCTGATCTCGTTCTCAGCAGGTTTGTGTCGACAAAACGAGCAGAGACAGCAAGGCTGGGAGCTGCTGGGGCTGGAGGGAGATGTGGGGGAATGGCCCACGGCGGTTTCTGTCTCCCGGCGTGGGGAGGGGGGGACGCGACAAGGGGACCCAGGTCTCTCAACCCAGGGCGAGCTCAGATCTTCCTCCTCATCCCTCTGCGAACCTGTAGGACGCAGAAGGGATGCCAGCGGGAGGTGAGGGCCGATATCCACTCCCCTCCGCTCCCCTCCCCTTCTTCCGAGGGCATCCCGCGGGGACTGCCCCGGGTGACAGCCGAGCAGGAGGCGAGGGAGTGCGGGGCAGCACAGCCGCCCCAGGGCCCGGCCGGGAACCGGCGGGATGTCCTTGGGACCTGCAGCCAGCCCTGCCTGCGAGCCGGGGGACTCGGCGGGGACGCTGCCATCCCCGAGGAGCCCTGCAGCGCTGGCTGATTTGCATTCAAGGGCCATCCCCCCCCCCCCCTCACACCCCCCTCCCTTTTCCAGCCCATCTGCAAAACTTGAAGGCAGAAGCCCTGAAAAGGATGACGAGCCTTATTCGGTGGCATTTCGGAAAGTTGCCGGCCGGGGGAAGCGGCAATGCAAGGTCAGGGCAGGATGGCTGCAGCCCTCCCTTCTCCCCTCCCTCAATCCCCGCCCGGCACATCAGCATCCAGCCCTGCCCGCCCGGAGCGCAGCACCGGCCGCTGCCGCCCGGCCCAGCATCGGGGTGGGGGGCACCTCACCCCCCCCCAAAAAAACCACATCAGGGTGCAAGGGCGGGGAGGGGGAGTGTGCCTAGGTCGTTTCTCCGAGTTGATGCTAAAGCCGCTGGGCGAGCTTGTTACCAGAACAAACTGTCGTGATTTCCCCTTTCGCCCTTTTTCTCCGCCTCATCTCTTTTTTTTTCTTTTTTTTTTTAAAGGGGGGGTGTCAGGTGCATGTTGCCTGCTGGTACCCCATCTTCCTCCCGCGTCAGAAAAAAAAAAAAATGAATGATGCAGCAATTTAATTAAGGAGGGAGCGGGGTGCGTCCATATTGCACCGCTGAAGAAGAGCTTCGCAGGCTGGGAAAGATGGTGCAGGTCCGCGGGCGCGGAGGCAGCGCCCCTGCCCGCGGAGAGCTCCGTCGGGGGGGCAAAAGACCGCGGACCCCCCGGGCTCTCCCTTCCCGCACCTGCAGCTTTGCCCGTCAACTTTTTCCTACCGAGCCGCGGTTCCAGTTAAGTCTCCTCCCGGCCGACTTCCCCCCGGGCGTGTTGGGAAGGGGGAGTTTGGATTTAAGGCGAAAACCGGGAGCGGGGGGGGGGCGGGCGGGGGGGGGGGTAACCCGCCCCTCCCGGGGGAATTACGCGGGGGTTCCCGCGGGGCGCGCAGCCTTTCGGCCCCGCCGTGCGTGGAGATACGCGTGGACGCGCGCCCGCGGGTGGGTGCGGACACGGAGGGGGGGGAGATGCAAAAGGCATGGCGAGGGTCACCTCCTTCCCCGACCGACCCCCCCCCCCCGGCCTCGGCGCATCTTGCTCGCCAACTTTCAGCCACGGGCGAACCCGCGCAAGCCTCCCTCCGCGGATTTTCCCACCCCCGCGCACCCCCCGTTACCTGCCTGCGGCTCCCGGGGCGGGCAGATACCGGCCGGCGGCGCTGGTCCTCCGCCTCCGCGTACATTCCGCGGTAGCGGCCGCGCCGGGGTTGGAAGGATGCGAAAGGTGCCGGGTGTTTTCCCCCGAGGTTTTTTTTGGGGGGTGGTTTTTTTTTTTTTTTGGCTTTGCCTCCCCGGCGGGAGGGAGGCTGCTGGGATCCTGGAAAAGGCGGAGAGGCTGGAGCCGCGGCGACGGCACCGGGACAGGAGGGAAGAAGGAGAAACCGAGGGAGAGGAGGACGGGGAGGAGGAGGAAGAGCTGCCGGGAGCGCAGGGGTGCGCGGAGGGGGGGAGCCGGGGTGGCCGGGCCGGGACACCGGTGTCCCTCTCCGGGCCCACCGGGCTGCTCTCCGCCGCAAGCCCCGGCAGCTCGGCTGGAGCTTGCGGTCAGAGCATCTTTGATTTCCTCCAGAGTTGGGCTTTTTTTTTTTTTTTTTGGTCTTTTTGGGGGTTTTGTTTAGAAAGGGGGGGGGGTGCAAATTGGGACCCATCCCGGCGGCTTTTTCCTCTCTGCTTCTTCTTGGGTTTTTTTTCCTCCCCCATCCGCTCGTTTCCCACTTCCCTTCCTCTCCGCCAACCAGCCCCCTCCTTCCCTCTTTGGAAAAAAAAAAAAAAAATTAAAAAAGGCAGGGGAGGGAAAAAAAAAAAAATGTATAGTCAGGGCTTCCCAAATGCGCGCCCCCGACCCGGTGCCAAGCGCGCCCCCTTCATTTGTTCCCCTTCTTGAAGCTCATTTTCATGACGTGGAAAAGCCTGATCCAGGGCAACAACACCACGGCACACACACACGCACGGACACGGACACGCACACACGGACACGCACACACACACGGACCCGGGGAAGGAGAGGAGCCCGAGATCCTCCGCCGCGCCCCAGCCCTCCCGCTCCGCGCTGCCGGTGCCCGGAGAAGGCGGCGGCGGTGCTGGAGCCTGCAGCAGCCCCTCTCCTCCCTCCTCCATTGAGTGTGCCAAACAGCAGCTCTGCATCCTAAAGAAGATCATTGAGGGGCTCATTGCATTCCCAGCACGTCTCAGGCTTGCTTCTTTTTTTTTTTTTTTCCTTTTTTTTTTTTTTTTCCTTTTGCCTCAGCTTCAGCAGGAGTAGAGAGAGAGGGAGAGAGAGACACACAGAGAGGGAGAGACAGAGAGAAACCAGCAATCTTTAAACTCGAGCCTTTTTTTCCCCCTTCCCCTCTTTTTTTTTTTTGGTAACGATGTGCTAAAATCTCTCCTGGAAACCGGTAAGTACAACCTTTCTGGATCCCTTTTGTTTCCGCCTAGGGTCAAAGACACCCCCTCTTCCAAAAAGAAGATATAATAATCCTCTTTATTTATTTTTTTATTTTTTATTACAGCCCTTGCAGAAGAGAAAGAACTTAAGTGGCTAATATTTTGTAAAGGAGACAGAGAGACTGATACTGCAATATAGCTCTCATCTCTCTCCCTTCTTCCCAATTAGATGCTGGTTTTAATTGCAGAGGGTATTTCTCTTTTCATGCTTTCAACCATCTCCTCTTTCCCACAGGGGAGGGTTTCATTTGCAAGTTGATCCTCAGGATTTCTGTTCCTCTGGCATTTCTCTCCCCTAAATGCATCTTTCTGCTCTTAAGTTTGCGGATGGGGGGCAAAATTTTCTAGTTCTTACACGAGGAAGGCAAAAAGGACCTTTTCTATTGAAAGATTCAGACTAAAAGCAACGATCGCTCCGAATAATTCTAATGGGCATTTCAGTGATTCAAGGAAGGCTGCATCACCGCCGTTATTATTACCATCCTTAGCATTTCTCTGTGCCCGTACATTTAAAATCTCTGGTGAAAGGAAGGGTGAAACCATATGTTGAAGGAGCTGCATCTCATTAGTACAGTGTTATTTTCACCTGATTGGAGAAGAATGGTGTCTTCATTCGGAAACCTATATAGTAGGATAGATAATTTATCGGCTGGTAAGTGTCAAGGTATTTTTTCTTCCACTTTCAGCTTTTTAACCGGGTCTCCTGCTTGGTCCTGGGGGCGCAAAATACCCTAATCCGAGGCAGGCTGAGCGTTTCCATCCTAGGTGCCTCTTCAGCTGTCACTTCCCTTTAGATCTGCTGATCGCATGGGCATGTGCTTTAGAAAGATTAATCATCTCTAAATGCTTTAATCAGCTAAAATGACTAATATGTGGTATGTATTTATCTGATAATATACCAGTTGCATTAATTCATCGGCGCATTTGAAAGGGGAAGATTTTCTTTTACCTCAGGGTTGTTAACCGTTTACCGTTTTAAAGATGCTGTGGGGATTTCTGAAGGGAACCGTTCTGCCAGGGACATCAGCAAACCTTGCACATTCCTTCGAACTTACGTATGGCATATATTGGGCCGGGAGGGAGAGAGATCCAAGGACCGAGATTCAATAACTTTGGGAGTTTGCATGTATGAAAGATGTAGTGCGACACTGGAGAAATCTACCCACTGGTATTTCCCCCTGTAGCCAATGCGGGCTACGATGGCTACAAAGCTAAAATTGCAAGCGAGCGTGAAAGCCGTGTGGTTCTCAACACCGGTCCTACGGTGGAAAACACGCAAAGACGCAACACGTTCGGAGCTGTGTGCTCGTGTTGCTGTGTGGGGCTGCATGTGCCATCCTCTTTATAGGTGGCATTTACCAAAGGGGGGGGAGAAGGGCGGCTGGTATCGCGTGATTAAACCTTCTACCATCTCTTAAGTGCAAATCAGGGCAAGGCTCGCCCACCCGACCCCCCTAGAGTCGGTTGTGGACGTCTGGCCAACAATTGCTGAACTTTCCAGGAGCCTAACCCGAGTCTAGCAGGTAGGGGTTTAGTAAAAGGAGCGGGGCGGGACAGAAAGACTGAAATCTGCATTTTTCTTCCCGTTGCAGTTTTGTAAACACCGACAAACGATGAAGCCTTCCACGGCAGAGACGCTTCATAAAGGGAGGATGTTGTGGATAATTCTTCTAAGCACAATTGCTCTAGCATGGACTACACCAATTCCCTTGATAGAGGACTCGGAGGAACTCGATGAGCCCTGCTTTGATCCATGTTACTGTGAAGTGAAGGAGAGCCTTTTCCATATACATTGCGACAACAAGGGATTTATAAATATTAGTCAGATAACAGAGTCGTGGTCGAGACCTTTTAAACTTTACCTGCAGAGGAATTCCATGAGGAAATTGTACACCAACAGTTTTCTTCACTTGAACAATGCTGTGTCTATTAACCTTGGGAACAATGCCCTGCAGGACATTCAGACGGGGGCTTTTAACGGGCTCCGAGTTCTGAAGAGGTTGTATTTGCACGAAAACAAATTGGACATTTTCAGAAACGACACTTTCCTGGGTTTGGAAAGTCTGGAATATCTGCAGGCAGATTACAATGTCATTAAACGGATTGAAAGCGGGGCGTTTCGAAACCTGAGTAAATTGAGGGTCCTTATCCTAAATGACAATCTTATCCCCATGCTTCCCACCAACTTATTTAAGTCCGTGTCCTTAACCCACTTGGACTTGCGCGGGAACCGGCTCAAAGTCCTTTCGTACCGCGGGATGTTGGACCATATTGGCAGGAGCCTGATGGAGATCCAGCTGGAGGAGAACCCGTGGAACTGCACGTGTGAGATCGTGCAGCTGAAGAGCTGGCTGGAGCGCATCCCCTACACCGCCCTGGTGGGGGACATCACCTGCGAGACCCCCTTCCACTTCCACGGGAAGGACCTGCGGGAGATCAAAAGAAGCAAGCTCTGCCCCATGCTGTCCGACTCGGAGGTGGAAGCCAGCCTGGGCATCCCGCAGCTGTCGTCCAGCAAGGAGAACGCGTGGCCTACGAAGCCTTCCTCCATGCTGTCCTCCTTCCATTTCACCGCTTCCTCTGTTGAGTACAAAACGTCCAACAAGCAGCCCAAGCCCACCAAGCAGCCCAGGGCGCCCCGGCCTCCCCCGACGCCCCGCGGCCTGTACCCCGGGCCCAACCAGCCGCCCGTGGCTGCCTACCAGACCCGGCCCCCCATCCCCATCATCTGCCCCACCGGCTGCTCTTGCAGTTTGCACATCAACGACCTGGGCCTGACGGTCAACTGCAAGGAGCGAGGGTTTCACAACATCTCCGAGCTCCTGCCCAGGCCCTTGAACGCCAAGAAGCTGTACCTGAGCGGGAATTTGATCCAGAAAATCTACCGCTCCGATTTCTGGAATTTTTCCTCCTTGGATCTCTTACACCTGGGCAACAACCGGATCTCCTACGTGCAGGACGGGGCTTTCATCAACCTGCCCAATCTCAAGAGCCTCTACCTGAATGGCAACGACATCGAGCGGCTCACCCCGGGCATGTTCCGGGGCCTGCAGAGTCTGCACTACCTGTACTTCGAGTACAACCTGATCAGGGAAATCCAGCCGGCGGCCTTCAGCCTCATGCCCAACCTGAAGCTCCTCTTCCTCAACGACAACCTGCTCCGCACCCTGCCCACCGACGCCTTCGCCGGCACCTCCCTGGCCCGCCTCAACCTCCGCAACAACCACTTCTTGGCTCTGCCGGTGGCCGGGGTGCTGGAGCACCTCCACGCCATCGTCCAGATCGACCTGAAGCTCAACCCTTGGGACTGCACCTGCGACCTGGTGCCTCTGAAGCAGTGGCTGGAGGCCCTCAGCTCCGTCAGCGTGGTGGGCGAGGTGCTCTGCGCCAGCCCCGACCGCTTGGCCCGCCGCGACCTCCGCTCCCTGGAGCTGGCCGCCCTCTGCCCCGCCGCCCTCCGCCCCGCCGCCTCTCCCCCGGCCGCCGCCGCCGCCCGGCCTCCTCCTCCTCCTCCGCCTCCTCCTCCTCCTCCTCATCCCGCCGCCACCGGCGCCGCCGCCTACGAGCTGCCGCCGCCCGCCGCCGTCCCCCTCTCCGTCCTCATCCTCAGCCTCCTCGTCCTCTTTTTCTCCGCCGTCTTGCTGGCCGCCGGCCTCTTCGCTTTCGTCCTGCGCCGCCGCCGCCGCAAGCTGCCTTTCCGAGCTCCGCGGGGGGAACCGGCCGACCTGGGCGGCGTGCCGCTCCGCTGCCCGCGGCTCTTCGAGGAGGGAGGCGGCGGCGGCGGCGGGGGCGGCGGCGGCGGCGGCGGGGAGCGCTCCCCGGAGAAGGCGCCCCCGGCGGGCCACGTCTACGACTACATCCCGCACCCGGTGACCCAGATGTGCAACAACCCCATCTACAAGCCGCGGGAGGAGGAGGAGGAGGAGGAGGAGGCGGCGGGGGGTGGCGGAGGAGGAGGAGGAGGAGGCGGCGGGGAGGCGGCCGAGCTGCTGCGGGGCGGCGGCGAGCGCTTCGGTCCCCACGCCGTCGCGCAGGAGCCGGGTACCAACTACCGCACTTTGCTGGAGAAGGAGCAGGAGTGGAGCCTGGCCGTGTCCAGCTCGCAGCTCAACACCATCGTCGCCGTCCATCCCCAGCACCCCGCGGGCGGAGGGCTGGCGGCGGGCGGAGGCGGCGGGGGGCTCGGGGGAACGGCGGCGGCGGCGGGGGGAGGCCCCCCGCGGGACCGCGACCGCCCGCCGCCCTGCGCCGTGGGCTTCGTGGACTGCCTGTACGGCACGGTGCCCAAGCTGAAGGAACTGCACGTCCACCCCCCTGGCATGCAATACCCGGACCTCCAGCAGGACGCCAGGCTCAAAGAAACCCTGCTCTTCGCGGCCGGCAAGGGCTTCTCAGACCACCAAACCCCCACAAGCGAATACCTCGAGTTAAGGGCCAAACTCCAAACCAAGCCGGATTACCTCGAAGTCCTGGAGAAGACCACGTACCGGTTCTGACCGCCGCCCCCCCCCCCCCCCCCCGCCGCCCAGCCCCGGCACCGCCGCATGCGAGTAGAGGATACAGCTGTGTGCTCTCCCCCGCCAGATGTGCGCGCTGCGGGGAAGGGCCGTTCTCAGATCATTAATCGACGAAGTGCCTTCGCAGACTTTTGCCAGCAGATGTTAATCAATCATTATTTTTTATACTGAAACTGAGACTTTGACTGTGCCATGTCTAAGGTATATTATTATTATTATTATTATCGGGGATCTTTGTATTGATCCTGATTGAGTAAATCCTATGTGTGTCTCTCACTCTTTTTTCTTTTTTTTTTTCCTTTTTCATTTGTTTTCTTTATTGTTTTGTTGTTGTTGTCGTTGGTTGGTTGGTTTGTTTGGTTTGGTTTTTTTGGTTTTTTTTCTTTTCCGTTGCAGTAAACTTCCTTTATATTTTCCCTTGGAGGGGAGGGGGAGGGAAGATGGCATTTTGTGGCTTGCTTTCTTCTTGCCCATCATGGCACAGATTCTGTACATTTATTTAAAAAAAAAAAAAATGCAAAGAAGCAAACGAGCGCAGTTTGCTGCATGCCTGGAAAACTGCAAGAGGGAAGGGAGGGGAGGGTCTTGCTCGAATGTCTCTACTCCGGTTTCTCTCCCTCCCTCGCACGCACACTCACCCTCACCCCCACCGCCACCCCCGCCGCCAGCCCGGCCCTTCCGCGCAGCCCCCGCGGCCGCGCAGCGCGGGAGCGGGGGGGTCCCGCTGGCCGCGGAAGGGGAAAGAAGCCCCCTGGGCCGGAATGGGGGTGGGGGGTGGGGGGGGAGGAAAGCCACCCGGAGCCGAGCAGCCCAAAAGATGTAACCACGTGGCGCACACACCTAGGGGATGCTCAGTGACACTTCGTCATGACGCCATGGGGTTTTTTTGGAGGACATCTGCACTTTCCTAATAAAAGCAACGTGCAAATATACAGGAAAAAAAAAAAAAAAAAAGGCTACTGGGCACCTATCACTAACAGCTTTGTAGGAAGCATTTTTAATGTTTTCTCTCATACACACGCACACGCACACACACACACACACAGGTACAACAATGTGCATATATTTATTCTGTAATTTCAAGTGAATATAAATTGTAAAGGTAATGTTTAATCATTGTACAGTGATGCGTCTGGTATAGCTTTCCTAATAAAACGTTTTGAAAAAAATGCATATATATATATATATATACCCATATATATATATATAGGAATACAAAGCTTGAACCTGAAACTTCAGCTTCCCCCTACTGAGATTTCCTTCCCCCACCTTAACCTTGAAAGCTATTTTATTAATAACAGTTCAATGCACTGTGATGTTAACAGAGAAAAACCCTGTACGGCTTCTCTTGCCAAGATACCACCCGAGACTTTTAAAAAATCCGATTTACAATCTGTATTCCCACGTTGCACTGTACTTATGACGGTTCCCGTGTATTTAAAAATAGGCAGCAAAATTAAGACCGCGTCCTCGAGTGGCGTTTCTTGCAGGAGCGCTGCTTCTTCTGCCTGCTGGTAGCGGAGGAGGGAGGCATCGCTGCGGCCCTTTCTCGCCTTCGCAGCGGCGGTCACCGCCGAGCCAGCGGTCGGAGCGGGGGCCGGGATGGGGGACAAGGCGGCCGCGGCGCAATTTTTGGAAAAAAAGGGGCGAAGCCATCCGGAAAAAGGATCCCGACGGTTTCAGCGGCGCGCCGCCGCTCCCGCTGCCCCGGCGCGGCCTTTTGCTCCCCGCTGAAACCGGAGCGAGACCAAAGACGATCGGATTTCCCTTCCCGGGCAGGTCCCGGTTGGTATCTTGGTCCCGCACCGCCCCGCACCGCCCCGCCCCGGCCGGCGGGACCGGCTGCCAGCGGCGCTCCGGCGCGGCCGCCAGGTGGCGCCGTAGCTCCAGCGCTGGCCCCCGGCGGCGCGGCGGGGAGTCCCGGCCGCCCCCGGCCCCGCTCCCGCTTCCCGCTTCCCGCTTCCCGCTTCCCGCTTCCCGCTTCCCGCTTCCCGGTTCCCGACCCCCGCCCGCCCCGCTGAATGTACTCCCCGGGCGCCTTATAGCGGGGCAGGCGGGGCGGGGAGAGCCCGTAGCCGGGAACCTGGGCCGCCCAGGCACTACCTTAAAGACCTTCGGATACAGAGTTTTATACTGAAATAGCAAATTTATCGAGAAATAGCATTTGTCTTAACGGAACAGCGGTAGCGGTCGCTTATCCAGGTGAACTGCGATCATTCCCCCCCCCCCACTGCGTGAAAAAGGTGTTTCCCCCCCCCCCCCCCCCCCCCCGGGGCATCTCTTCTGGTTGTTGTTAGGGGACTAAGGACCTCTGTCACCCTCCCGGAGTGGGACAGAGGCTGTTGGAGCACATAGTGTGGTGTCACCTCAGACCCAGCTATCCTTCCTTCCTTTCTTCCTTCCTTCCTCCCTCCCTTCCTTCCTTCCTTCTTTCCTTCCTCCCTTCCTTCCTTTCTTCCTCCCTTCCTCCCTTTCTTCCTCCCTTCCTTCCTTCTTCCTTCCTTCCTTCTTCCTTCCTCCCTTCACTCCTCTTGGGGAACAACCTGATTTCACCCAGCACGATGCATTTAATGGAGATTAAACCCATGAATACTTGTTTTCACCCCCAGTGTCGCTATTTATAGCTTTGGCTTCTTGCAGGCTTTTTTTGTCTGTCCGTCTTGGAGAGGCATCTGGGTGCCACAGAAGTAATTTCCTGAGCCTTGGTGGTAGCTGTATGTGTTTTGAGATGGAGGGACGGCTCCAAATGTCTGTAACTCTAGCATCGGCTCTGTATTATTGGTAAAAATATTTGAAGTTCCCAGATCCCTCTGTTGAGTCGATAGTGTTGTATTACTACTGCCTTCAGCTCTAAGTCGTTGGGGTTTGTTCATCTGGGTTTTCCTAATGGATAGTAGAAGAGCATGCACGTGTTAAAAATAACAAACATCAGAGTGCAAAGGCCAGATCCTTCTTATGATAACCGTAATAATCACATTGATAAGACTACATGCAAGTAATGCGTGGAGCTATATGAATCAGGTTAAAGTACAACCCCTAGTGAGAGTGGTGCTGTATACATTTGGCAATGTCATCAAACCCCCAAGTGTTCATACTTGTATCCAAATATAGTAAAGCCAGTTGCAAATAATGTTTATATTTTAATTAAACTGCAGAAAGGCAAGAGAATTTCAACATAACTATAGGTAGTAATCTCACCCCCGAACGGTGAGGAAATCTATTTATTCAGTGGAAATACATTTGTTCTATGAGAATGGAATTTTGTATTAAAAGAGATAATTTTTGGCTTACGTTGAGTTATTTTTCTTTCCTTGTGTAGGAAACTTCCTCTTCCTTGTGTACTGGAATCATTTGGGGATGATTCGCTCTGGAAGTGTTGACAATATTTAACTGTGATATCTAATGTGTGTTATGATGACTTCTGTTTTGCTATTTCATTGTGCTGAGCTGAGGCCGAGTGGGTGGCAGCATTACTTTCCACTGCAGGAAGCAAAAGTGGATCCATCATCTCTGATCTGTGGCGGGTGACTCCTTACATGCTTCGAGCTGGGTTACTCTGAATTAATAGGGAGTATTAACGATAGTTATATCATTATCAGCAGTATTATTGGTAGCATTAATAATATTGGGAAGGAATCAAATAAAGTCAAATGATCTGCATTTACACTGGAGCTGTTTGATGGGATACTATTTTAAATAAATAAGTATGTTTTTAGCTTATTTCATTATCGTACAACAGGTAGCTGGTGTCGGTCTCAGCAGTTCAGCTTGTGGCAGTGCTCAGAACCTGGCAGTAAATCTTTCATCACTTGTTTGTGTTATTCACTCATTGATTATATTGCAATTCTTCCTACAGGTGGAAAAGAAAAAAAGGCCAGGTAAGTCCCAGTCATAGCCAGTAATGACTGCATACAGGAAAATAGAAAGGGTAATAAAGGTGCTCAATTACCGGTGCTCTTTCGTAATTCCTGGTTATTGTCATTGATGTCACCATCATATTCTACCTGGGTTAGAAGATTTGGCTGAGACTTGGAAATTGCTTCATGGATCTCTTGACTGTATCGATAGTGAGAGAAAGATGTTAAATTTTATGGTATGAATAATAATCTGACTTCTGGAAAGCGATCCACATCTAAACGTCTGTCGCAGCAAGCTGGGACCCCTACTGCTCCAGTTAGGTGAACGCTCCAGACAGGTCACTTATTACGTGACTCAGTGGACATGAGTTAAGCTGTGGTAGCTCAAGGTTTTGTCAGAGACCTTTCCAGACAAAACCACTTTTGAGCACGTCATCACAGCTGATTTGGTTTTAAGCTAGAAACGTGCAGTTATGTTCAACTTGTGTTCTCTGCTGTAAAGTTTTACAGCAGCAGGACAGAGAGGTCTCTACAAAATGCCAATACGCAGCGTTCCACCTTTGGGAAGCACTAACGCGTGCCAGCAGCCGCTCACGAGCGCTGTGCTACTTCTCCTTTGTTCAGGCACCTACTTCACGTGAACTGTTCGCAGGAATAAGACATGATGAATTGGTTTTAGGCGCAACAGAAATGTTCTCGTGAAAAAAAAAAATGTGTAGAATTTGGCCCGAAGTTTGGAAGTTCATTGCTTAGCTACATCACTCAGCCAAAGAGTGTGACTTCTGGCAATGCTCCAGCCACTTAGGTGGGAACTTGTTCCAGAACTGCACTTCTTCCAAAAGCATTTGCTTTTACAACTTGGATTTATGTACACTTGGAAATCAGGCTGCAACGCATCGCATATTCCTGTTTTCTGACTTTTCCAAGACTTGGTTCTAAATCTGACTTCCTTGTAACTGAGTCTCACAGTTTAATTTATGTATGGGTTATACAGTACAATGCAGTTGGTTCCATGGGAGAAATGTGGAGGAAATTCACCCAATGTGTAGTTTCACTACTTCTTCATACTAACAACAGCTCTTTGTACAAAAATACGCTATTTTTCAATACTGCGTAATGCTGATGTGAGTGGAAATACATCTTTTTTTCCCAATTCTTGAAAAAATTCTGTTTTATTTGGGCAAGCGTAGCTACGCCACAACTGGAAGCCTGTTCGAGCTAGTGGAAGAAGTGGAACGCGCTTGGAACAAACCCTTGTGTGGGTATGGACTGGAGGCCTAATTCTGCTCCCTTGAAGGCAGTGATGGCATGCTACATTTTTGCTCAGTTTTAGTCAACAGACTTGAAAGAAGAGCAAAGTCTCATCTCAGAAAATGACAACACACATTAAGTGGATTCAAGTATTTTGAGACAAGTACTCCATGTGACTATTTCAGAATAAAATGAATAACGGTATAGAGAAAAAGGTTTTGCTATCAATTTAGTCATTTTTCTGATTGACCTCATTCACAAATTAACCAAAAAAGTTTTAGCGCTTTTTATTTTAAAATAAGAGCATTTGCATAAAGACTATGAGTGCGTCTCTGCAGATTCAAGAAACGTGGAAATTGGTACCAGAGCTTAGACATAATGTCATAGGTAACCAGCTAGCCAACAAGATTATTAATGTAACAATTGCAATTTTTTCGGAAATACTTTATTAGCATTATCTTTTTTCTTTAAAAGCAAGAATATTAACAGGCACTGACAATTGTGTTTCATATCTTTTTTTTTTTTTAATGTCTTTTGCTTGATCCTTATAGTTCCCACTTTTAAAATTATATACTTCTATTTTCATTTTTGTGTAGGTTGTTGGAGGAGTTAGGGGGGGTACTGATGAAAGCATTAGCTTGGCTACACATGGCTGCTGGGGTGAAACCTGGAGGTTATCTCTGATCACTGTGAAAATATTTGGAAACACTCCCCTGTGGTGGTGGCATTCTTTTCTCCGTTAAATTGGTTGATATCGTCGTGGTTTTCAGAACAGTGTCAGATGGCTTATTTTTGTGGAAAAATGACGGGAGAAGGCTCGAAGGAACGGAGCCACTGGCATTGCTATAGGAATTCCTTGTCCCACGGTTGTACTGGGTAGTCTGTATAGAGGATGTTGAATCAGTCTTTATATTTTTGAATGCTAAGGATGTTAATCTTAAGTGTGCGATTATTTTTAGACATTATGAAGAAGTATGTATATGCAATACTAAGATGTTGGGTGCCTTAAAAAGAATAGATAATAATAGAGGGCATAGCACAATATAAAATATTAATAACTCAGTCATATGTCATATACTGAATCTTTAATGTCCATTTACTTTTTCTAACATCTTTATTTTTCTACTAGAATTTTCTAAATCTCTCAAGAATATCCTGTATATTCTATGAATTCTGAAGAAATATTTTAGGTTAGCCGAGGGTCAAATCTCTCTGTCAAACAAATACCACTAACTGTGGAGGAATATTCCTGTCCATGGCATGTGGCGTGGCAATTTGGCATGTTGTTGTAGCACTGTGCCAGTTAGGGAGGTTCTCTGCAGTGATGAGATTTTGCAGTAGGGTTTGAATAATTTCAAGCAGGAGTTCCTGAATTGTGATAAATCACTGTTGGACTGGCATAGACCTGAGACGTGCTGCTGCTTCTGATGGCATTGCCATCCCTTCTGCTGATGGTGGGACCTCCACCATTGCCGCTGGGGGCTCCTGTAACTATAATTTTAAAAAAATCCCAACCAACCAACCAAAAAAAAAAGCAGAAGGAAGGTTTGGGAGTCTTTATCCTACAGGGACCATCTCATCTGAAGTTAATGACTTTCCCCAAATGTTAAAGTGGCATTAGTATACTGATTATGGGAAAATGTTTTTTTTTCTTGCTTTCCTCAGCTTTACTTTGCTTTTCTGGAGACAGTAGCTGGTTTACATGTTAGAGAACTGTAGGAATGTATTTGTTAATATTTTTTTCAGACCATACTTGTTTAAAACAAAGTCAGTCTGTCACAACAGTAACTGCCCTAAACTGAGATGAGTTTTCTAGAAAGCTACGTGAACCTTTGGTTTTGTACTTGGTCTCTAAGTTGTTATATGTGTGTATATATATATATAATGTCCATTATCTGAATAATCCTTGAACCAATGTCTGTCATTGAACTTTGGAGGCTTTGGCTTTGCAGATCAAGGCTAATTAATGTTTTTTTTGGTTGTTCTTTTTGTTCTGTGACTGTTTAGTTTGATTTTATTCAGAGTATGACTGGAGAGAGGAAAACATTGCAGTGTGAAAATTCTCATCAGACAATATCTTTTAATAGGACTTTCAAATTTAATTCTTTCTTTCCTTTTCTGTGGAGAATGAAGGAGCTATGCTCAAAAGAGCATAGGAATTGCAACTCAGGCTTAGAGTTGAAGCGTGTTCACTTTGCTGTGTCCTCTCGTTCCTGAGAGTGCCCAGGACAGTTTGACTCAAAAGGGAGATGTAAGAAATCCCCATTAGTGAGATTACAGGGTCAGATGTGGCCAGGTAATCTGCTCCACCATTAGCTCTCACCCCGAGCAATGAGGTTCCTGGGGTACTGCACCACCGGAGGTACCGGTCCTGTGCCCACAGCGAGCACGGGAGTGCTGAGCACTTCGAAAAAATCATATTGTAGTGTTTCGGTGAGAGATTAACTTTAAAAAACTGGATGTCAGTAATGGATGCCGGCCATTTAAAAGTTTGTCTCTGTGTTCTTTAGAAAACTCATCCAGAGTTTCTCTGGTGCTGTTAAACTGCCACGCAAGGGCACATCTGATCAGTCGTCATCAAAGCGCTGCTGAAAAAGATGTGTAGCTAATGCATTCTTCTTAATTAGAGGGCGTCGTTTCTTGTGGCATCACTTCTGTTATGTTTTCTTGCAGTGACCCAAAAACCTGGCTGCTTTGGAAAGTGGATAGTATTGGCAAGCAAAGAAATATGGCAAGTAAAGGTATTTTTTAGATCCAGTTTATGTTAGTGTTTTCTTCAAAGAAAGGGCAAGTCATAGCTATCAGCACCTTGTTCTGCAGCCCTGAGAATAAGTAAAGGCACCGATTAAGGCAAAGAGTCAGTCATTGTTCAATCCATGTTTAATTCTCCCCTTCAGTTTTAAAACAACAGCGTAAGAACTGCGGATGTATCGAATGTATATATCAAAATATAGATATATATTCCTCCTGTAAGCAATGAGGGGCCGTGATGCTACAGCCAGCGATGCCGATGGAAGGAACGGCATTGGCATCGCTGGGAGATGGGTTCAGTTGTGACAAGTGGGAACTGTGCCAAGGCTAACAATGCGAACGGCACCGGAAAGTCAAGCGTCTCTCTGGGTTAGACAGTCAATAACAACATGCAATTCTTGTTGAAACCTCTCTTTTTAGAGCAGGTAAACAAATATCTCACAGAACTCTATTTTTCCTGCGTTTGGCCCAAGTTCTCAACCAGCCTCCAGATTGTTGGCATTTTCAGCATTGCTTTTACCTATCTGCATGCACAGATATTCATTTGGCTGACAGTAACTTAGGACACCTCGGTTTGCACATTGACCGTGTGCATGAAACAGAGACCAATTGAAAATATGGTTATCTTTGTTGGGTTTTTCTAGAGAGTGGTGGTTTGCACATCAAGACTTCATTCTGTAAGATGTATCGACTGGATTGCCTACCTGTAACTCAGCTTTGTAAGCAGCCTCCCGAGGTTAGCCGCGGTGGTATTACATGCCTTGTGCTTTGCCAGCCCCTACAAGCCAGCCAAAGTCTGTTAAAGCCTTCAGAGCACAAAACACTGATCAGATGGATCTCTAACAGGTATGCATCAGGGATAAAGCGGAGATGTTCCATTTGCAACAACCTAAAATTAGTTGCTGGTAACTCAAAGCGGTAGTAACTGCCTCCTATGTCATTACTTCTACTGGAACGGGGTGGCTAACGTATGCAACGGAAATGCTGATACTAAGTGTGTACAGTATATACATATATACTGTGTGTATATATGTGTGTATACATGTATATGCTAGCACGTTGAAGTGTAGCAGTCAATTTTTGGAACGTTCTGGGAGATTCAGGTATATGGCTTGCTTTGGACTGTTATTAAAAATATAGGCATTTTTGGTTATGAAGCTAAAAATAGATACATTAAGACCTACATTCTCAATGTAGGTCAGTGGAGGCACTTCTCAGACTTATTAGTATTTTGGCCACTCAATCTTAGCAGCACATTGCATCTCCTAGAATAGGTTAGTGGAGACAATGCAGGAGAAATTGCCGCATCTGAAGTCATTCAGAAGGGTTGCCAAGTTTCTCAGGAACCGGAATGGCAGAATAATTAGTATTATATTTAATTCGGGATGGAAAGGCAACCGTGGCAGAGGCAACCGTGGCAGAGGCAACTCAGATTATCTTGGCTCGGCGGGGGGAAGGGAGAATTTATAACTATAGCTAGCTAAAAAGAAGCAAGCTGTGTGTGCATTTGTGTGTATATATATATTTATATATATGTATATACAAATCTGTGTATGTGTATATAACACTGTGTGTATATATGTATGTATGTATATGCCTATAATGTACAATATGTGTATCTATAGATATGTATACATTTATATAAATTTATATTTCTCTATATAAATATTCATGCAACTATGGGAAATAACATTTCAACAGTGTGTCCTTTTCTTTAAAACCCAACAAAAAGCTGCTTCCATTAATATCATATTAGCACAAATGTCTTAAGTTATCTTTTCTATGTAGAAAGGAGCGTTGCTTGGTGGCTGAGCATAAGCCTGGAAGGTTTTTACTATTCCAGAGGACTCTGAGTAAGTCATTAGCTGCTCCACAGCTGTTCTACATTTGTGAAATAAAGTGGTGGCCAAAATGACTCAGGGCTGGTTTGAAAGGCAAGGGAAGGTGGTTGTTGACTGTTTGTGCTTTGGAAATCTCTGTTATGCCCACGGAGTTTGGATGGTGAAATAGCTGCAGCAGTAATTATGCTGGTTGCTGTTAATGTCCCAGCTAATGCTAATGGCTTCTGAACGGAGGGAAAAAAGAGATGAATTTCCTGCTTTAAAGTAAGTTATCTGAAGTCTGATTACTTTGACTCAGTGATGTATGGATTTCCATTTAGGGTTAGGATGTTAGGCTGTAAATCAAGAATCTTAGCTCAGTGAACATCTAGTTCAGGATGTGTCTTTTATGTTATAATTGATTTTAAATAATTTCACTTCATCATCAGAGCAAGCTATACCTTAATACATGATAAGCTCAAAGAATTTCTCAGCTGGAAACCCATTCATATCCGGGTGGATTTTGCACTTGACTTCAGTGGGGTTGGATCAGATGAGAGTGTTTCATTAAGCGCTGACATTAAAACAATCTTGTAGTTGTGCAACTATTAATTAAAATTGTAATTTTGTAATAAAAGCGAGCCTACAAAATGACTTACTAGTTATGTATTCTATGATTATAGCATCTTTCTATCGATAAGACCTTTGCGCAGTCGCTGGCTATTGACAAGGGTTTGGATTTTGTGCTGCTGATCGTTACTCTTGAGTTTTGCCCCCGATTGGAGCTGGAACTGGCTCAGCCCCTGGAATAACGCACCATAATACACTGCAGTTCAAAAGAAAAGCTGCAAAGTAATGATCTCCGTCAGCTTCCCTTAAGCCGCCTGCCCCGAATGATTGCCGATTGCTGAATTGCCGCGCGTGTTGTGCTGGAATAAATGTAGGTCACGGTAACGTGGGTTTGTCACGATGATTTTGGCTGCCGTGGGGCAGAGCCCGCGTCCCCCTCTGACCGCGTGCGGGGACGGGCACAACGTGCTCGGGGTCGGTGCCGCTGCAGAGAAATGTTTTTTCTGCCTCCAACACCGACGAGGCCTATGCTTTTGTGTTTATTAGAGCAGTGTGGATCTGTCATGCTGCCAATCCAGCGTCGTTTGCAAACTGTAACGTGATTAGGAAAGAAAAGGGGGAGAATGGATTATTTCTTTCTCAGGGCAAAAGACAAACAAACACAAAATAATCATGGAAATCAACACAAATACCCAGTGGCTTAAAACATGTGATACCGAGTGAAATATTTCTTTCAAGCTTCTTGATTATGCTTTGCCTTATTATTTCATCTGGAGGAAATAAGCACCTTATGAGAAAGTGCTTCCCAATCTCTTTTGCATAAATGTTACAGTGAAACTTTGTGTGATATATAGCTGCCTGTTCAAGAAAATAGGTCATTTCCATACAAACGTCATATTTTTACACAGAAAATATGCTGAATTCATATACTATCTCCTAGTTAAAGCAAACCTTTAGCTGTTTTTGTGATTTCAGCATATTTGCCTGAATGAAGACAACCGGAAGGGGAGCAGAAAAAAATGATTATTTTTTAATTAACTCACACAGCCCTAATGTCAGGCTAACCGCCTGAATACAGTGTCTCTGGGGCATGCACAGGAACATCCTCTTCAAATGGCTAATTTTTTTTTCGGCAAGAAGCATCAGAATTTGAGCACAGTGTACCACAAAGCTCAGAGGGCCGCTGCTTTGCTGAGCATCTGGAGACTTTGGGAAATAAGTTTTTCTGATGTCGCTTGTTAAAGAAGATGCCTAGATGTCCGTATCCTCAGGGAAGCAGCCATTCACACAACAAGCCCGCAAACTGAAGCCAGTAAAGGAACGAAAAAGTTTGCAAACCTCCTCAAACTCTGTAGCAATCTCTTCCTCGCAGGATGAATTTAATCTGCAGTGAACTTGGGCTACTCGCACTGCTGCTCTAAAGAAACGGTAAACCAACCCTGCCTTCTATATAGTTGAATTTTGCCATGCCACTTTATATTTAGGAAAGGAACAGCGAGGTTTGAGGATCAGACGTACAAAATCATGTTGTTGCTGTAGATAGACATCCAAATAAATTACATGACCTAAAGCACGTAGGTGCCTAAGGCTCCACTGGCGTAAATCATTGCAGCTCCATTGCTCTCAGCTCAGCGATGCTCATACCCCTGCACTGGTGAGACGATTCAAAGATGTTCGGTACCCGCTGGTGTAGCGGTTTCTCTGGAGGGCTTTCTATTAGTATTTTGTTAAATAGATTTAAAAATGAAGATGAATAAGGCCAGCTTCTCAGCCGGCGTGGCTTGGGCTACTCTGTGCTGGTGGGGAGCTTGACCCTGTATGTGGCAATCTTCTCCCTTTTCACCCAGCTCGTGATTTTCCTCCGGTGGGAGTGCAAAGAGCTGAAGCCATTGCTACGTGATGATCTTTGGTGGCACCTGCATGGCCTGGCCCGTGGTCGGGCTGTTAACTCACCAGGACAAGGGCTCCCCAGGCTCCTATGCAACTCCTGCGTGAGTATCTACGCCCACCTAAAACCTGCTCCTGTCCTCGCATTTTTAAAAAAACCCCAAATCAGACAAACACAAATTCCCTAAGAAAATCTCCCTTCACCGCATCCTGCTTAAACCAACCCTTAAAGTAATTGTTAAGTGAAAAGGACAGCGGCACTCTGCTAGAACACGCTATGAATTTACAGGAATTAGGCTCCTACAATTCCTGTGAAAACAAGATGTCTCAAAGGCTGGTTCCAAAGAATAATTATCTGTTGTAAAGCACTTAATGACTGAGCAACTTTGGAGCTGAGTACTGATGTTAACAAAAAAGAGCCAAAAAAAAAAAAAAAAAAAAAAAGGCATAAGGTTAGATGTGGCTCTTTGGATGCAGCGGCTGAGCTCGCAAAGCTGCAGTTGTGATGGTGATAAAGGAAGGCAATGAGCAGAGACAGGAGCCGTCAGGGAAGCCGTGGCAGTTTTATGGCCAGGACAGAGCACAAAGATACTCTCGTTATGACTATTGCCGGCATTTAGATGGGAACGTCTGCTTATTCTTTCGTGGTGTCTCTCCCGAGCCACGAGGCACTCCCTTGCTGTTCAGCCTTTCCCCAAATTTTGCACTCCCTGTCCCTGGAGGTCGTGTTTACAGAAGTTGTGTCGTTCTGGAGAGCAGCAGCCTTTGGTTTGAAACACCATCCGGAATCAGCCCAGCTCAGCTCAAAGGCAGCGGCGACCTATAGCTTATGGGTGAGCAGGTGATAAGTGCTTTCCTGAACGGGGACCTGAAATCTCACTGCTTTATTGCTACAGATGTGGTAAACTCCTATATAAGAAAATTGCATAAAAATTAAAAAACAAATAAAATAGATATATTTTCACAGTAACGATAATGATAAAGCCCTATATAATATATTTTATTAACAAATAAGCAGGTATTGACCACCAAGGTCTTGTCTGGAACATAAGAGGCACCTACCAATATCTCCCCTGACAAAGTCTATTTTTCCTCCTCTTCCATCTGTAAATCATTTCGGTCCAGACTCATCCTAATTTAATGAGATGCCTTTTGCTCTCCATGCAGCATATGGGAAAGGAAAGTGATCTTAAGAGGTTCCTGCTTAAGCAGAGCAAAACATTCCCAGGGAGAGGTCTATCCCACCCATTAATCTTACCTGGACTTTTGGATGATTGTGTTGTGTCTAAACATTTAGATATTTAAAATTAATTAGAATTTAACTGGAACTAAGCTTCTGTTCCCAATTTCCTATCTCCACAGGGAAGGCAGCAAAAATTTCCTATCTCATAAAATTATTATGAGTATAATGTGTGTTATTAGATGTCCGGATACTCTATTTAATGGAACATTGCATATATATAACAAATGGAAAAAGTATGTTACTAGTATTTCTTTCTGTAGTGAAGGGATTTTGAGAATTGGGTAAAAATTAAACAAGAAGTTAAATTCTTATTATGAAAATAATTATTAACTTATCCAAATACTGGGCTATGGTAATAAATCACTGACAGCTCTGGATATTCAGGTGACAGTGTTAGGCCCTGATGGAAAAAGATTAAGTTCTGAACAGTTAAGACTGTGATTTAGTTGCTGAAGTTTTTTTCATCTTCAAAAATTTTCTGCTAAAAAATGTCTGCTTTTAATTGGAAAACAAAATCCTCAAACTGATTTTTTTATGATTATTTGGTAGCTGAAAAAATGTGACTCCCTGAATGCTGTTGCAAACCTAAATTCTTTCAACGGTGTTTTCATCTTAAGAAAACACATTTTTCAACTTAAGAAAACTCTTTTTTGAAGTATAGAGGAGCTTTCTGAAAATAATACTAATTTAGAAGAAAACATTTTTCAACAAGACTTCCTACTAATAGAAGTAGAGCAATATTTTTCCTCTTTTATTACTAAAAATGCACTAACTTTTATGAGCTTTGGTTCATGTAAATTTTGTTTGTAGGGAAAAAATAGTACTTTTAATCTTGCTGGTATTATGGAGGAAAAAAACACTCAGGCACATGAAGGGTTTGTTATCTGTGCTCAAAAACTTTGTCTATCTGTATCAATTTTTCTAATAAAAAATATTACATGTTCTATAACTTCAGTAGTTGACTACTCTAAGGAAGAAATAGAGGCTGGATAATAAATAAAGAAATGAAGTACTGAAGGAAAGAGTAACAGAGGTATTGCTGGCAAAGGGCTTAAAGTTCCTGGGCTTCCACTGCCAAGAAGTGTGGGTGTAATCAATCAACGTGGGCTTGTGAACACATAATCCTTTTGAATGAATATCGGACAATTTACTCACTTCTGTTATTACATTATTCCAAATGCAAACTACGACTGAGTTCATAATCTTTGTTGCGGTCCACCTTGTCATTGCTAAAAGTAATAGTTCTGGGAAAATGAAAGAGTGGGAATAGTAGAACCTTGAGAAAATTGCAGTTACTTTGCTTTTCCAGTGATGTGCAACACTAAACCCAAAAGTTATACTATGTATATCCAAATTAATGAAGGAACAGTGAAACTGAATGACCAGTCACGGAGAGAAGAAGGGGAAAAATGTCCGGACATGTTTCTTTACTTAGCATTCATCTGTGTATGGGTAGGTCCTTGACTGCTGGGACTGGTTAACACCAGAAATAAGATGTTTTTTTCTGAAGTTTGACTCTTTTACAGAGCCTTTTTTTTCCACAGGAAGAATGTCACTGCAATATCAGGAGAATGGTCTCAATGACCTAATTTCTTTTTTAGGTTTTGTGCAGCATCTATAATCCCGAATAACGTAATGGTCCTTGAAGGAGCACACGCAAGCAGATTTTCATCTGTTTATTTGTGCATGAAACATAAAATGTGCATGCAGGCTGAAAATCTGTATGTGCATAGGACAGGTATGGCAGCATATAATATACATATATAAATGAACACTGGCTGGCAAAGTCATGGTCTTAGATGCTCAAATTAGCCCCTGCGAAGACAAAGCACATGCTGTACACACTTGCAGGTGTGGGTAAATGTTGAAAGAATGAACATTGTTAAGCTGTTAATGCATTGGATTTCCTTCTTGCCTTCATTACGGGCTGATTTTCAGTACCTGTAATTAATGTGCTTGGAGTGGGTGGATCTCTTTACATTTGCCTGTTTCTTTTCACAGCTAAATCAGGGAACGAGAGAAACTTAAAATGATGATTCTCTGCAAAATGTTTTCCAAGTTTCCCGGTGCTGTGGTGGGCTGGGCGGAGAGAGCCCAAACAGGGAAATGCACTGCTGGACATAAATAGATGTTTGGAAAAAAGCTGCAATCCTGAAACCTTCCAGAGGAAAAGTTGCTTGCGTTTTGGACTAGTTTCCAATTCTTAACTTTGCAACTCCTTGTAATAAGTAAAGAAAACTCAAATATTCAGGAAGTCGCAAACTCTAGAGCTATGCAGCTGATACCCGGTAAGTCTGGTACCTCTCAAATTGAATATAACCTTCCAGCTCTGTAGTGTTCAGGAGAACTAACATTTATATCAGACACTGTGTGAGCATGATAACATTTAAAGGTTTCAAGTGTATCTATCGCATTTCTGTGACGATTCACACATTAGCGTTGGCATTATTTGCAGGCAATAGGGAGTCGGTGCTCAAGAGTGAGCTGTATGTTTTTACTCCTAGTAAAGGCAACCTTAACTTCAAATATATCCTTCTTAAAAGCAATGTCCATTACCATATCTGTTAGAATAACTCCCCATTGTCCCTCAGGCAAAAATAGAAGTATTAATTTTTACAGTGACTGTTACATAACACGGCATTTTTTAGTAGCCTGAGCTCAAAAAAAGCTTAGAAAGCCAATTCATGGGCCTATGGATTCATAGAAGATATCCATGTCCAGTGTCTGAATAAATGCATGTCCCACTCACCATGAAATGAATCCCTTGGCATCATATTTCTCATGTAGAAAATATTCTCAGTGTTTGAAATTGTTGGCTTTTGCGATTGTGCTTGAAGAATATTGCTTCTGATGGAGTATAGATGTTTTTGTTTAGTTTTGTCTGAATATCGTGACATTGTTTGTTCGAACAATAACCCGAAGGTTACTGTTCGCTGGTGTGGACTTTGATTTAGGTGTTCACTGATTGCTGTCATATGTCACTCCTGGGCACAGAAAGCATTTGGTAGAGGTGTACATGCGCTGGTTATCTTGAAATGAATCTGCTGAGCTTAAGATGCAATCTACATTTGTAAAGTGAAATTTCCATCAGGTAAGGAGAGGGGGAAAATGCATCCATGCCTGTGATCTGACATATGAGGAAGTCACTGGAAATTTTCCCACGTTCTTAATGACTTCAGAGGATCAGGCCCCTGCTAAATCAACCACAACATTAATTTAGAAATTTATATCTTTATAGCCTTAGTTTATTACAAAGTAAACATCACAAAAATCATTAAATCTAGTGAATGAAAGTGCCAAAAGCATAAATCAATAGAGAAGAGCCTGATGCTGGGAACATAAAGCTGGACAGAGTATGACAGTCACTGATTAAACAATATACTGCAGAGTTTGAGCAGACAGGCATGAGGTGAGTAGTGAAGACACAGCCCTGTTTGTATCGGATGATTTGTTGAATTCTGGAAGAGGGAGATACTGGTAAAATGTAGAGTCATTGCAGCCAGTAGCTGGAGCTGGTCCAGAGAAAAGCAGCAGCTCTCTGGGTTGGTCAGGGTCACCTAAACGAGCACAGTGACTTGATGACAAAAAAAATTAAGCACTCTAATTCAGATTTTGAGGATAAACAAGTAAGCACTGTATATGTGTCGGGAGGCAGCATCTAGCTTCTTCAAGGAGAAGTTAGTAATATTTTAAGCCTTTTAAGTTCTCTTCTGCTTGAGTGGCTGGTGAGTAACTGAAAGCTGAAAGCCAGCTTGTGGCCCATGCAATACTGGTGGCTAGTTTCATTCAATTCCTAGCTCATTAAAAATCTAGCTCTGAAATCACTACATGTCTTCATAGCTTCTTAAGCTGAGTGGCCCAAATCAGGTATTTTTTAAAAATATGAACCACAATTTCTATTCGGTTTTTTTTTTGAGTAAACACCCTAGAAAATGTTTTTTAAAATGGAACTGAAAAGAACAAGTACTTCTACAATACTTCTGGAGTAGAAAAGTGGGAGCCAAGTGCAGGCTCTTAAAGACTATCCCCTCTTGTATGCAATTAAAAAAAAGAAAAAAAGAAAAAAAAAAGCAGTGTTTACTATCTGCTCTAGAACCCTCACAGTAGCCTGGATATGTACATACCACAGCAATAAGAGAAGATTGCAGTTCATTGTGTTTGGGAGAGAGGATACATCCAAAATCCACAAGCAAGCTTTTCAAAGGAGGCTATTAATTACCTTTTGCATCAATAACAAGGTTTTTTTTGAAGAAAAAAATGTTTAATTTGAGAAAAGTACTAAAGTGGATTAAATACAGGCTCAGGAAGGGCAGGAAAAGAGAAACTGCTACTGGACAGAGAAGTTCTGAAACAAAAAAATGCATCAATCCATTTCTATTAATTTGGGGGGGGGGGGTTAAACTCAGAAGAGATGTGGTATATCTTCAGTAATGAACCTGGCTGATGGATAGCAGAGGATGGCAGAGAAAAGAAAAAATATATTCAAAGTGATGTGCATAGATTGGATTTGATGCCTCTAGGTTATTACCACATGCTTTGCAAAGAAGGTTAAAGTAATAGGCTGACAATATAAAAATACAATCAGAAGCCAAGATTTTTAAATATAACAATTTGGGGAGGGGTGAATAGGTTTTTTTGATGGGTAACTTGGTACACATTTCTGTTTATCCATCTCCTAAAATCTTGTGAAATGTGACATAGGATCACAAGTCATTACATTCAGTTTTGAAAACTGTGATCAGAAGTTATATCTAACTTGGTCACGTATTATGGCTGAAACATGGAAGACTGGGGCTGGCTGTATTAAGGAAAGGTGTTACTTGTGGAAGATCATATTCCTTTCCTGGTGGATACTGTTATCAGAATAGCAAGTGTAGAAATCAAAAATTGCTGCAATGGTTTTTCTCTAATTACATAAAAAAGGATAGGCGAGTGCTTGCTATTGAGCTGGTCAGGTAAGCAAGGAGCTGGCAACTGGGACCTCCTGCCTTACTCCCAGCCCTTGATACTGATTTGCTGTGTGGATTTAGATAAATCCTTTAATATCGCGTTTGTAGTTCACCTCTCCGTAGAATGCTTATCTCTGTGCCATGAAGGCATGGTGGAAATATACAGTGCTGTTGTCTGTGTTGAGAAATATTTATCATATATTATAGACTGAGCTAAATGTTTGCAATGAAATCCCCAAATACACAAAACTCTAGACTTGTTGTGCACTTGCTGAAAGGTTAGCACTAGGGAAGATCTGGGCAATACCTTCATCAAGTTCTGCTAAATATTGTAAGCGGCACTGGAGAAGTCACATACAGGTATTTTCACTTTCAGCTGACATTTTAAACACATCTCGTGTGGCATGGGAAATAAATAGTACCATTGCTGGGCACTGGCACAGCTCTATAAAAAGAAGATTCCCAACGGACCTCAAGTGTCGTGGTTTAACCCTGGCTGGCCACTAAGCCCCACGCAGCCGCTGGCTCACTCCCCTCCGGTGGGATGGGGGAGAGAATCGGAAGAGTAAAAGTGGGAAAACTCATGGGTTGAGATAAAGACAGTTTAATAGGGAAAGCAAACAAAGGAATTCATTCCCCACTTCCCAAGGGCAGGCGGGTGTTCAGCCACCTCCAGGACAGCAGGGCTCCAGCACGCCGAATGGGGACTTGGGAAGACAAACGCCATCACTCCAAACATCCCCCCCCTTCCTTCTTCTTCTCCCAACTTTATATTCTGAGCATGACGTCATATAGTTTGGAATATCCCTTGGGTCAGTGTCCCAGCTGTGTCCCCTCCCAACGCCTTGTGCCCCCCCAGCCTGCTCGCTGGTGGGGTCAGAAGCAGAACAGCCCTTGGCTCGGGGTAAGCACTGCTCAGCAGGAACGAAAACATCCCTGTGTTATCAACACTGTTTTCAGCACAAATCCAAAACACAGCCCCATACCAGAAGAAAATTAACTCTATCCCAGCCAAAACCAGCACGTCAGGAAATATCAGGAACTGCAGGATCAGCCCTTGAGTTTCATGTGAGTGTAATTTAAAGCAGAATTTACCTACAATGTTTTTCTGAAATTAAAAAGTAGCATTTTAGTTCTGGTTTGAGAGTGAAAATTGGTTCCTGTGGTTTCTATAGTTCAGAAACCTTTGCTATGCTAGACACCTTATGGAGAGAGAATGTTTCATCTGGCAGTGGCTGGTATCCCACATACCTCGATACACAAGTACAGCCTAATAGAAAAGATCAGGCTCTTTCTTAGTGCTCCTGTAAGGAGGCAGTTAGAGAGAATGCTGAGATCAATCTCTGAATCTGGTGAAAAATTGCCCTGGATGGAGACGTTGTGTTCATATTTACCAGTGTATGAGATACGTCCACATTTTTGTTGGATTAATTGGCTTGGATTACCTGGAGCTGCTTCTGAGTAGCTTTAATGGAGTGAAGACCAGATATTATTTTATCTTGACAGAGCATTTAGAATTTATTGTAACAGAAGAATCAAACCAATTTTGTTGTAGTGTTTTACCTTAAGTACCTTTTCAGCAATAGCAAGAAGTTGGGAGTCTGCAAAGAACCCGCGAACCCTGGTCCCCAGTCCTTGATGTAGCTCCTTATCAGTGCTCCTCATTGCCAGTAGTCTCAGCATCCTCAGTATAAGTAACCTTAGCCCACTGTCGTGTTTATTATAACACTACATATTTCACATTAAATGTTATTTACTGTAACTCTGCACATAAATGACTAACAGCATTATTGGGAACTGTCCTTTGCATGCCTTCTGCCAAATACAGATGCAGATCACATTTACGACTCAAAACACATGCAATGTAGATTCATAAATTATATAAGAAACAACACAAAGTAATGAGAGACGTGTCATCTTTAGTTTCTCATTTCAGAGGCAGTGGTATCACATGGAGGAATTATTTACTATCCCAGCCACTGGCTTTCTTGTAGTCAATAGCTTATCACTTTGCTTTAAGTCTGCAAATAGGAATAAAGATGTTTTGCAAGAAGGAAAACAGGAAGAAAGCAGCTTGGCCCAAGCTGGGGTGGAGTGCTTGAATTTTGGAGATCTAGGTCTCAGCCTGCATCAACCACTTGGAAAAATCCCGTAGCTTTTGCATGTCTCCCTCTCCTCATCTACGGAATGCTGTTAACACCTTTTTTAAAGCACAAATCGGTGTACGGAAAGCATAACATAAATGCTGGGAATTAGTCGCATCTGCTTTAAGGGGGACACGCTGGTCCCCAAGAGCCAGATACAGAAATACTGTGGGCCTGAGTATCGCCAAAGAGCAGAGGTACAGAAATGGGGAGTGGGAAGGGAGAAGCTGAAATGGGGACCAGTGACACCGTGGCCAGGGTGGCTCTGCAGCAATGCTGGGAAATGTCCACCAATAAAGAGGGTGAGAAAGAGCATGGGGGTTTCTATCTAAAACAGTGTGCTGCCAGCTGGAGTGAGAAATTAAAAAGAGAAGAATGTTTTGGATCTGATTAATATCTTAGCCTGTCTTAGGGGTTTGAAATAATGTCTGCATTGTGTTCAAGTGCAATAGTCAGAGATGAAAAGTCCCTGTTCTTCAGTGTAAAATTAAATCACTGTGAAAATGATTCGTTCCCACCTTGGGTGAAATTTGTGGCCAAGGTTTCTGCAGGCGCTTTCCCACCTGTGAGGTACCCTATGGGATATATCTGTGAAGCAACAGTACGTTCTCTAGGTGCCAAAGAGAAGGGCAAGGGCTAGCACAGGCACCCGCAGTGCCAAGGGATGGGGGAGCGTGTCTGGCAGGCATCAGCAGCGCTGCCCATGCAGATCTGCAGCATCGCCTGGAGGTGCTGCCACAGATGATCTTTGTTCCAGTATCGTGGAACCTGCGTGTACTTCTTAGCCAGACTGAACAGATTACATCCCTCTAAGTCAAGGCAAGTACATGTCTGCAGGGAATACTGATAAAACTGCATGCAACATGCATGTTTGGAGGCTAAACTTAGTCGTCGGTTACTGTGAATGTCAGCTTGCATCATCAGTAAACACCGAATGAAATTAAGCTAGAAGGTATTGCAGATAATCATGTTTTACTTTATTTTGTAGAAGCAAATTTGAACTAAAGATTGCAGAATAGTCCTTAAAAAGAGCAACAAAGATGGGATGCATCCCTTCTTTTTGTGCTTACTTGAGAAACAAAAACCACTTAATGGTAGGATTACAAGCAGAAAGACATTCTTCAGATTATTGCTTTTCTAGGGCATGGTTCCTTGCACGATTTTGTGTGGGCACATCCCTGTGGACACACAAAGCCCCGGCAAAGTGAGGTCTGACTACTGCATAGCAATTCATAGAAACAGGCTGTAAGAAGAATGCTTTCAATGAAATAAGTTTCTTTACAGCCAGTAAAGCTGTTTGCAACATTCAGAAAAATCGCTGAAATGATTTCCTTGTGGACTCACTTACCATTTTATCATAATGTGCCAGATTGTGCATGTTACTGATGAAAAAGTAAAATTCTCAAAAGTTATGTAGGCAAAAAATGCTCAAAATTACTAGCTGTGGTTTAAAAGCTTGCAATCCTAAAGGTCAGGTTTCAGTTGTTTTTGTCTCTTTTGTAATAGTATTTAGTATTATTGAATAGAATTTCCCATCTGCAGGGTTGGAAAACCTCAGTAGATGATGTGGATTTGTGTGTGATCAGAATTTCCAATCAGGCTAACTAAGCAGTCAGAGCGACTAAAAGACCGATGCTGTATTGATCATGAAGGTTATATTTCAGTGACTAGAATAAAGAATAAACTGTAATATAAAGCATGTGTTCAACAGAAAAATGCATAGACATATACAAAATAGAGAAGAAAAATAAAACTTTAGTTCATGCAAAGTTTACACATTTGTCAATTTTTTATCTGAATTTAGAGTACTAATTTGTGAGAATTTGATTGTCTGAAAATCCGGAATATTAAAGCTTTCAAGAAAATAATATTGATGTAAAACCTATAGAGTACTTTTGGAGCATTTGGATGCTCTAACTAACTGTGTACAAGTTGTTGGATGTCACAATTTCTTGCATTATTAATAGAAGTAGTAGCTTTGCATCGTCCTAGTTCTAATTATTTCTCTAAATATCTCCAGGAAATAGAAGCATGAAAAAGCAAGCATTTAAAAATACTGGGTAAGCATCTTTTGGAGAATATGCCTATAAAATGAGTCATGCTTATGTTTACAGTTTTATATTATTTTCAAATAATAAAGTAAGTTACAAAATGGCCAAATCCAGGCTGTTACTGTGAGGTCACGGTTATGAGTCAGTAGCATCTTGCTACATGAGAATCTCCACTAACTCTTGTACTTGTTTATGGATGGACTTTTGAAACTAAACTGAAAAGATACTTAAAGATTATGTGAGATTTCAGGAAAAGAAACCACACAAACCCCAGACCATTTCAGCAGCACTGAGGCAGCTTTCAATCAAATCAAAAGTTAGTCACCTCTCAAAATTCATTCATTTTTATATGTGAACTATGTATAAAAAGGCCTAACAATTTTATCTATATATACATAAGTACGAGTATATATAAAACACACATACTGCAATCATTTTGCAGATGTCCTCAGGACCTCTAAACATCTGTGGGTCCTAAACTCTTCTCCAGAAAGATCAAAATCTGTTAAAAATATAATCTGGCTCATAGTCACCACAGAGAGCCAAATTCTGCTCATTGTCTTCTTATAAGATTTGTCACTGTTGCATGAAGTCCCGGACTGGGCATTTTACTATATAGTACTGATTAAGTCCTATGTCATTGTCTTCAGGACCACACTGTGGACACTACTTTCCTTAAAAGGCTGTAGTATTGGGTTTGCGTGGCCAGGTTTTGGTAGCGGGGGGTGGGTTACAGGGGTGGCTTCTGTGAGAAGCTGCTGGAAGCTTCCCCCATGTCCGACAGAGCCAATGCCAGCCGGCTCCGAGATGGACCCGCTGCTGGCCAAGGCCGAGCCCATTAGTGACAGGGGTAGTGCCTCTGGGATAACGTATTTAAGAAGGGAAAAAACCCACCTGCACAACTGCAGCTGGAGAGAGGAGTGAGAACATGTAAGAGCCTCAACCCTGCAGAGCCCCAGGTGAGTGCAGAAGGAGGGGAGGAGATGCTCCAGGCGCCGGAGCAGAGATTCCCTGGCAGCCCATGGGGAAGACCACGGTGAGGCAGGCTATCCCCTTGCAGCCCAGGGAGGAGCCCACGCCGGAGCAGGTGGGTTCCCGAAGGAGGCTGGGACCCCGTGGGAAGCCCACGCTGGAGCAGGTTTTCTGGCAGGACTGGTGACCCCGCGGAACACACTGGAGCAGGCTGTGCCTGGAGGACTGCAGCCCGAGGGAGGGACCCACGCTGGAGCAGTTCGGTAAGAACATTACCCTACTCTGGTTTGATTGGCAATAAATTAAGTTGATTTTCCCCAAGTCAAGTCTGTTTTGCCCATGACGGTAATTGGTTGAGGGATCTCTCCCTGTCCTTATCTCGACCCACGAGACCTTTGTTATGTTTTCTCTCCCCTGTCCAGCTGAGGAGGGGAGTGATAGAGCGGCTTTGGTGGGCACCTGGCCTCCAGCCAGGGTCAACTCCTCACAGCTGCACTTACGGTTGTTTCATCATTTGTTAAATATCATAATAAGAAAGTAAAACCAACTTCTTGTCTGTTTAAGACAGACATCTTTTGCATCTCCTTAAACATTTCTCTACATTGGATCACATACTTTACAATATAATTGTAATACAGTCGATATAAAATAGATAACAGTTATTTAATTTTAATTTACAGAGATGTAGCAGACTGTCCTTACTGAAACACCACCATAACGAGCTGAATTACTTTGATGTTAATTTTCAGAAGATGTGACTTTGATGCAAAGCATTGAACTGTCAGGAGGAAATTCCCAACGTAGTGTCTTGGTTTTTAAGCAAGCATTTGCAACATCAAATGCTCACTACATTTATACCCGTGTATTGTTGCTTAACATTTTTTCCTTGGAAATAAACATATGTTCAACTGTGTTTAGCCATAAATAGATATGAGTTAGAAGGAAATTTCATCCCCCAGTTGAAAACTTTACTGAGGAAACTGTATGCTTAATCTTCTACTGGTAAAGTCTTTCTTAAGATACTATATAGAAAAACCTGAGCCTTCTTTCCACTGTGTGTTTTACCAGTTTTATCACTGGTGGAACTAATTGCAGATCTCAGGTTTTCAGTGGAGCTGACTTCCATGTCTCCTGATCATTCTTTTTTTTTTTTTTTTGATGGAGACTTCATATATTTTCCAGAGTATGTGAGGGTGAGGTAGAGGCTTACTTTATTATGAACCAAAGGTCAGGAACACATGAAATTTTCTGACTAGATTTTTCCCAACGGACATAAACAAATTGTTCATTGTAGTTGGTGAATTAAAAGTGCACAGCACTTACAATACCAGAGGCCCTTTTTCTTCAATCTTCAGATCGGAATTATTTGGGTATTATTTATCCTCAATTTATCTTTTTCCCTTTCCAGTTGTAAGCAAATGACACATGACACCCCAAAAGCTCCAGTCTTCATGTAAGATAAACATGCATAGAACGTAATAAAAACCAGATTTTTAATTATAAGATTATTTTAACAGAAACTTGAAATGTGACAGGGATCTAGCCTTGAGTTTGGGCACATAGATTGCAATGCACTTGTAGGAAATATCTTGGTTTTAATTATATGTATAAAAAATCATATTCTGTGTTTAATTGTTTTCTTTAGAACTCTCTGAATTTTGTGTAAGTACCACACAAGCAGAAAACTGAATGGAAATGAGATTCTAAAACACAAACATCAAATATTTCACTCAGTAAAACACTCCAGTTGTGGACAATTTGTGCAAGTACAGATGGATTGAGACTGGAGTCCATATGGGGCTTTTCAGTTGCAGTGATAACTTTTTGGGTACCCCAAAAATGCACAAAGAAGCACTGAGCCTAAAAGATTTCTATAGTCTCTAGGCCAGAACTTCAAACTGAAGATCTGAGTCTGGACAAGGAACTGTAAAACATCAAGACAGGCAGTGATATTCTCCAAAAATTGAATCTCCAGTGTCTCAGTCAGGGTTGTTGTTGTCTGAAGGGCTTCCTGGCTTTATATAGCTTTTGTTGAAAGTGGGCCTGCTGTGTAGAAGGACACATGGTAGAGGTCCTTCTGACTTTGGAAAATAGCTGACTGATTCTTCCAAGACTGCTGTTGCAAACATTTCAGTACATTTCCAGTTTTTCCTTTTTAATCAGAAGATGCGATATATGTTTTTTTGAAGAGGAAGCAAGAACTTAATCCTTTTTGAGCTGGCAATATTATTTTACTAATACTAGATCCAACTATATGCATTTTGCAACAATTAATTTATTCATTCTGGCAGGGGCAAACATCCCTAGTAGATACTGAAGAGTTATGGTAATTAACAAAATAGATCTCCAGCAATGTTGTCAAATGAACTGCAGATTCTTTTCTGAACAGTAAAAGTATATACCTGAAAGATGGAACTAGCTCATCAGTTATAGCAATAGCTGACCAAGCAGTGACTTATTAAATCAACAGAAATAACTCTAAAACCTTAGGCAGTAGAATGTGCTTATCTGTTTGCATCTGCTATTTTTCCTTATTTTCAAATGCTTAAAATGCTAATTGAGAAGCAGACTTGATGTTCCTCCAAGTCTCTAAGCAAAGCTTAGTTACTCATTTTGCTACCAACAGCAAACCCTTCAGGGGAAGAAAGAGGATCATGTTGCAAACCACATGCACAAACAGTCAGGGTGAGGAAACTCTTCCTTCTCCAGCAATTACTGCAATGCCACGAGATCTTCTGGTAGAGCCAGAAGATGTAGCTCCTGCACATTGTGAGAACAACCAACCTTGAGGAGGTTCTGCCAGCTCTCAGGTAGGACTAACAACATTCCTTATCAAGGAGCAGAGACCCAATTTAAAGATGTTAGAGTTAACAGCTGAAAGGCAGGTACAGACCTCAAGGATAACACTCCCATCCCACCCTACATGGATGACCATGACTGCTTAGTCAGACTACAGCACCTTTAAGAGCAAAGGGAAAGAATAATTTCAAATATCTGCAAGACTTATTTGCACTATTATTTGTGCTTTAAATAAGTCTGAGCTTTAGTGCTGCTGCACGTCTTTCAGATCAACCAGCAACAAAGCTTTGGGCCTGTAAACTCCAAGTTGTCCCCTTGCTGCTGCCAAGGAAGAATGATGGGAAAAAACACATGAAGTTCATTTCTCCAGAGCTTGAACTCATTGACAAGAACAACACAAACAAAGCGTCTTTGGCCACACAGTCCTGGATTAAATATGTATAGATGACCAAAACCCACCAAGAGATTTCCACTGTACAAGCTGAAACTATGAGTTGGGCCAAGGGGAACGCCCATGTAAAAGAAAAGCAACTGAGATTGGAGTTGCTGAGGAAAAGGTTTGTTACAAGAGGTAGTTTTGTCCTATGACCCCAATGATTCTCCACCTCAACTGTTGGTACATGCAAGGTAAATTCAAGAAATGTATATGTATCAGACATGCTCTCTCTCCTCTCTGACAGTGCATTTAACCAGCTTTCACCTTCACTCCTGGGGTAGGATTTATTTTAGAAAATTAGAAAAAAGTGTCTGTGTTAGTCTCCAGATAGGAAAAATTACATGTTAAGAACCAACAGTTCATTGTGTAAAAATAATTTGCAATTACATAATGTTTTCCACTTTCAGAGCAATATTCATGTTAATTAGGCCTTTTAACACCTTTTTGGAGTTTAAATTTAGTTTAGGATTGGTCAAAAGGTTGTTCTGGTTCTTTCTGTATGTGACTAGAGTAGTTGGCCTTGGTCAAATTCCTCCTGTCCAAGTACCTACGATGTCATCATCATTTGCTGCTAACTGATGCCTTTTGGCAGTGATCACACAGGCTGAAGGTGGAAACGGCACCTGAACTGTCCCTGCATTTTCAAACCAGCCTTCCAAAGGCAGGGTTCAGGCATCTGGTTCCTCTGCTGTGCTTTCTGTCATGTGCAGATGCCAAGTCTCAGCCTGCTGATCTACTGCAAAATAGCAATAATGGATTTGTTTTTCCTTTGTTTCATTAAAGAAGTTTCAAGACAAACAATTGAGTATTTAAATGCTTAAAAATGTTACCATTTCCCTTTGAACTGATGTGGTTGTGCAGTTTCCCCCAGCAGCCCCAGGGTTTCGGGAGGCATGGCCACAGGGCAGGCTACAAGCACTCTTTCTCCGAGCGCCATGCACATTGGGGGGTTTCAGCTGAGCAAGCCACCAGTAAATTCGATGTGCTGATTTCACCTCACCCTGAGGAAGCCAATTTTTTACTTGCTCCTTTTACTGTGGAAGGAAGAAAGGGACAAGAAGGCAGCAACTAAAGAAAAAGAAAAGATCCATCAATGTCACCAGTTCAGGGCCAGGTCACTTGACTCCAGAGAAAGAGCCGTGCCTGCAGGTGTGATACTACAAAGCGTGGCTGCTCCCTGGGCGTGTGAAAAGCAGCTTTCAGAAAGCTGTTAGACACCTGAAAGCTCCAATATGAACAGTGAGAGTTGAAGGTATGAGAAATGTCTGAATCCTTACCTGGAGCAAATAGCAAATCTGAAGACAAGGCTAAGCCCTCTTTGTGCAAGAGGTAGGGATGATGACAGGAAGGAGGTTAGTGACATGTCTCATTTAGTCTTGCATCACACCAGAACGTTTCTGACACTGGGTTGTTTCTATAGAGACTAAGCTGCAGCAGTAAGCCCTTGGCCGCAGAAAGGAGTGACAGCAGCTCTGAAAATCAAGAGGCCTTGTGCAATAATCAGGAGCACCATGCATGAGCAAGGACACCATGGACTAGTGGCAGCACAGGTGACAGGAACCACTTACCTTATCATCTTTCCAGGAAGAGGCAATACATAAGCACAGGTCACCAGAGTGCCTAAGAAATAATCTCATTTGTGATTATATTGCCAGCCTCTGGGGGCTGCAGCTTCTGGTTCCTGACTTGCAATCTTGGGTGAAACAAGTGATGAAACAAGCCAGGAATTACAAGTGAATGGAATATTTTTTTCTCTCAATAGTCTTTTCAAAAATCAATACAGTAAATATGTATAATGCTGGATATGTATCTGCCTCTTCTCGGGTGAGCAAAGCTGGTGTACCTGGCTATGTGATTCCCTAAAACCACAAGCTTGGCTTCATAACAACCAAATTCCCCAGACCTTGAGTCTGGGCTTCTGGTCTGTAGAAGCTGCAGGTCACCAGCAAATTGAAACACACCTTGCTCCCAGCCAATCAGACTGGACAGTTTGCCTGGCCAGCCAATCAGCATGCACATAAACACTCACCAACAGGGCATGCTCCACCTTGTCTTGGGCCAGCAGGTGGCCAAGCGTCAGGTCCCTGAGCTCCAGGTTTCTACCGAAATAAGCAGGTACTAAAGGAGAAGGCACTTGGGTGCTCAGCAGGTTCACATGGGCCATTCAACCCCAGATGTTTCTTGCTGCTGTAGGACCTACATGTTGATAACAGCTCTGAGTTCTCTACCTGTGGCACACTGTAGCTTTTCAAGGTCTTAAATTAGAAGGCTTTGGGGGATGTTTAGAATACAGGTGCATGAATGCTTTTGAATTATTACTCGTGCTGCAGTTTTGGGGAACAGCTTTCAGTGGGCTCTGTTGTTCTTTCCAGTGACCTGTTTCCACTACAGGGTGACGAAGATGTGCGATCATCTCCTCCCCATGGTGACCCTTGCTGAGTCAGCTAGCAGTGCCCACCCTTCCGCACGCAGGCGGCTGCAGCAGCTGAAGATTGTTGTGGCAGCCATGGAGTTATGAGCTGTTCCAGCATGACCTTCACTGTGATGTGAAGGGTCCCAACAGTGCTGGTGATTTTAGTACTGTCCCCTATGTAATACATGAAGGCTCCTGTTGTATGGGAAAGAATTCTGGCATTCTAGGAACTTATTTTAACAAAACGAAGCAAACACCCCCAAAAGCCAGATGTGTTCACTCCTAGGTGATCACCAGGAAAGTACCGGGATGGGGCTTATTTATTTGGTATAAACAATAGAACTGTCCTCAGACTCTTTTTAAATCACAGTCCATGCCTGTGACAATCACATCTGGTTGAGTAACTCCTTCTGGGTCCTTGCTGGCAACAGAAATATTCTCCTACCCCAGTATTTTAATTGATTTGAAAAGTTAAGGGAGATGTGGATTAACTTAATAATCTTTTTTATATATTTGTGATCCAAATCAGAACTTGAATTCTCATTAGAGAATGAGAAGGTTGTGCAGTAATTCATTCCTATTTGGCTGTATTATGGATTTTTCTCAGTTAAAGCTCATTACCAAAACTTTACCATATATAGCAAGCCTCTATTTAAAATGAAGGTACCCCTTGCCCTCTGTTTTTTCTCCATGTAATTAGGATTTCCCTTCAATCCTATTTGTTTAAATATAATATCTCTCCTTGTATTTTCTTCATGTAATCTGCCTTTCGTATGTAACTGAATTTGACAATTTGGGTCTTGGGATTTAGATTGTAATCTTTGTCTGACCCACGCTAAGCACTAGTTATGTTTTCCTCAAGATGCTGTCTGCAGTGAAGAAGGAAGGACAGCTTCCTGGGGCACTGCTAATAGGTAAAGACATAAAATTGTTTTTCTGTGTTACTGACATGTATAGGCAGAACCAGTGGCTGTAGTTTCTATACCAAGTGGTATCTTAAAAATCACAAGGACTGAATAAAACAGCCTATGGTTTGCTGTCACAGAAGTTTCATTTTAAAACATTGCAACTTTTTTCTTCTATCTATCCATGGACCTGAAAGCATGACTTGAAGAGGAGAATGTGTTGTGTTTGGCTTTTCTTTTTTGTGCAAAAAGAGTGCAATTGCTATCTTATTCTGAATAACACATAAAACCCCTTGAAAGAATATTTTTTTCAAACTGGAATATGTTTGTACTGTACCAAGGCAGCATCTCATTTTTTCATGACTGTTTCCACTGAGGCCCAAAGCAGAACATGGCCCCCACAGAAAACACTACGTAGCTAGAAATGTCAGCATGCCCTTCGTCCTCCTTTTAGTAATAATGAGGAGACAAAGTAACTGATATGGATCCAATCCATGAAAATAAAAGTAGCAGATAGGAAAGTATAGAAATAGCAGACAAATACAGAAAATGGACTTGTACAGTGAAGTGTATTTGAAACAGCCAATGCCGTTGGGCAAATATACTGATGATACCTTTTATTTCAGAAGTCAGTTGATTTTACACTGCTTGTGCAAAACCTACAGCTTAATCAAAGTTTGAAGCAACATAGAGGAGTCTTTTTTTTCCCAGCCACCATCCTTTTGGAGCAAGTACAGTACTGATGCTATGTGAGAGTCTCATTCCCATAAATGGATGCTTTAAATCTCCTTTAAGTTTTTTGCATTAAAGTTGGGAAGAGGGATATCTGAGGATTTCTGTTCAAGGTTTGGTTCAAGGGGTAGGTCTCACTGGCTTAATATCAGTTTCAATGTGAATTGAATGAATGAAAATTTGGTCAATGTTTGGTTTTGATAAAGCTATAAATAGGCTAATTTAAATGGTGATTTAATAATTTTTATTTATTATGATTTTTTCTTTTTTTTTTAAATCATTGTAACCTGAAGGGCTTCTAGGATATTTTGGAAGTTCTGCTGAAAACAGATAGCAGTTCAAAGGAAAAAAATGAATGTATAGTCATACATTTCATGAAATATAGCCCTTAAGGAATTTAGGCAACATTCTAGGACCATTTTACAGAAACATGTCTCTTCAGATATTAGCATAATATTTCATTGGGAGCAGTTTGGTATCTAGCATAAAAACAAGCTTTCTGAGTAATGCCACAGTTGAAACAAAGGATACTGTAATATCCTCCATTTTCTAAAGGGATCTTGGTTCATATGTTCAAGAGTAATTTATCTTATGGTAGGAAGAGTGTCTCCACAACAAGGTTAGACCAGTAGTAAAGCTATTCCTTCCTTGGAGGAATTTTTTTTGTGAATGTGAGTGATGCATTGTTAAATCTGTACAGTTAATAAAAGATTGAACCATGTTTTCAAGGAAGTGTTGATAAAGAAGCAGTATTAACTGTAACTAAGTTCCCACAGAGCTGCTCTTGTTTTGGTAATTTAAGGGGTATTTCTTAGGGTACTTCTTGTATGCTGGTCGCTATGAAAGTAACTGCCAGCTCATCTTGGCTCTAGCATAACCCATAGTTTTCCTGTTCGCTCAAGGGTGTTGCAGACACTCCTTTCTTCTGCTGGCAGTGGAGCAACCTCGGCTCCTTGTGGGAGCTGCCTAAGCACCTATCATAAAAATTACCCTGCTCTCAGGAAAAAATGTTATCAGTATGCTGCATGGCCACTTTTGCATCCCGCAGAGACACCAGTTTGAGACTACAGAAATGATGGGATTGAGGTTTTTTCCTCAGTTTGGCTAGTTCCCTGCTCCTGTCTTTCCATTCCCTCGCCGTGTCTCCCATGCCTTTTTCTCTTTCAAGAGCCATTGTCTGGTGCTGGTCTTGTGCAACATGTAAGTGTCTGATTCTCTGCAGATCGTGACTCTGTTCAGACCCTCCTGTGCACCCTGGGGTCACTCAAGTTGCAGAATCATTTAGCTGCAGGCTAGACTGGGAGCTTTGCTCTCCCAGCAGCCATCAAAGAGGAGAAGATTGCCTGGCCCTAGTAGCTTTCTACCCCAGACCGAGTCACTAAGGTATTTTCCTCCCTGTTTGATTATATTACGTATTGGCAAGAGCTTGAGTCAAGGAATTGAGTGTTAAAACGATTTGCTACACAAATAGTGCAGTTTGGACTCATGATTTTGCTGTGGTGTTTAAAGGAGAGGAGATGGTATGAGAGAGCATCTCAGAATGGAAATAAAGTGGCCACAAGGTAATGCACTTGAGCTGGGAGATTTGTCATGTGGAGAGCGTAAACATATCTTAAGGGCAAGGTAAAAAAACCAACATATATTAACGGGATAGAGTGATGCAAAAATTTATGGTGCTGAGCCTGGCGGTGACAGTGATATTAAAGAACCTCAAATGAGCTGCAAGATACATAAGTCTTCTGGTTAATGAATGATGGTGTTAACACCTCAAGGTGTAGAGGGACAGGGTCTTTATGTCTTCCTCGAGCAAGTAAAAACTGTACCTGGTGATTTCTGGAGCCGCTTCTAACAATTTTCAGCTACTGTACCTTGGCTGGGTTTTTGTGGTGTTTGCTGTACCCATGATGTGACCAGAGTGTCAAGAAATAAACACTGTTGACAGAGAATGGCAGCCCAGGAAATGCTCCGCACCATGTACCTTTGTATCGTTTGCTGCTTCTGTCTGTGAACTCGCTCAGGACTCAAGGAATGATGAGCATACCTATTGAGCTCACAGAGGAAGATCCAGTGGGCCGATGAAAAGGATCACATTTTCTAATCCAGACATCTGGAAGAGGGAGAATGAGCTGTAACCTTCTACTACACACACCAGTTCTTCAGCGAGTAGAAAGCAATTCAGTTCAGCAAAGTCAGTCAATGCATACAGATTTGCACAAAAGGAAGGCTGTTTTCTCTGCACTGGGTGTAAATACAACTCTCCCATAAATAACAGTAAAAATACCAGTTTGGTGTTTTTTTTTTTTTTTTTTTTTAAAAAAAGCTTCCAGCTGTTGTGTTTAGAGAGAAAACCTTGAAACCAGTATGATCAGAATCCTTAAGGATTTGTGAGGAATGTGTGTCTAAAACAGGAACATCTGAGGGGATTATTTAACATTTCAGGATTCTAATCCTTCATAGTAGCAACACAAACATTACCACTAGGTGCAAGGCTACAGTTTAGAGGTCACTGTGCAGGTTAAATGACATGGAGGGGACTACAGTAATGGAGATGGCATATGTCGTTATTCCATATCTATGCTTTGGAAAATAAATACTGAATTTTAAGGTTAGATCTGTTGTGAGGAAGAGACGAAACTCAGTTACCTGTTAAGATTTTCTATTTCAGTTATTGCTGAAACTTCTTCCCTGTAAACTCTTTTCCACAGTAATCTTTTGTCTTTTTCTTATGCTTTTGACCTGTATTTGTAGAATACCATTAGATCTGTTTGTAGTAGTATTAAAATTAATAACTTCTCGCTCATTCCTTTGTCAGAAATTTGATTGTCTTACCCCTATTTCAATAGGTCTTCTCCTCATTTGGGAGCATTTAGCGACTTCTGGCAGCTGCCCCCTTTGGCGGGGGCTCGGAGAGGCCCGTGCAGGATCCAGGCCCCCAGCACAGCCCTCTGTGGAGAAGGAGGGCTCGGCTGGATTCGTGCCACCATCAACCACTCCGCGTTCGGTGGTGACGTGCCACGGAGCCACCGGGGTGACTTTCAACTAAGAGTCCCTCCTTTTCAGCTAAGGAGGGAGCAGCCAGCGGCCCTGTGAGGGAGGGACAGGCAGGGCGGGTCAGCAGGCCGCGGCCCGGGGCGATGTGACAGAAGGGGATTGCAGCATCCACAAAATGGCCTCCCGCTTTGGAGGTGTGCCCGGAGCCTGGAGAAAAGCGGGTGTCACTCCTTTCTTCAGAAAGGCCGAGAAGGAAGAAGCAGGAAACTACAGGCCTGACAGACTCGCCTCCATGTCTGGGAAGGCAACCAACCTGTAATCAGGTATGTACCCGCCACTGGTAGATCGGTTAGCAAACGATGCGGTGACCTGATAACAGCAAAGGATAAAGCCTCAGGTTTGATGTTGAGCTTTACAATCAAGAGCAGCAGATGAAGGAAGCAGAGGGGTTTTAAGGTATGTCATTCCTTCTGTTGCATCCAAGTTACTTCTTAAGGCTCCTAGTAGACATGTATTCAGGCAACGTTAAAGGGAACTCAGGAGAGGAACCGCTGGAGTATCATTTCCTCATTGTAAGGAACAAACCTTAAAATGTGTGCTTTTCAATGTGTGGTGTAGTTGCAGACTTTAAATACAATATTCCCTGGGGGAGCAACAATAAACATACTGTTAAAAATGGCTGCAAATTTTGATATTAATGGAGAAAATATGAGTAGCACTATGTTGTTTACAAAAGCTTCTTTATTAATCACCGTACTGAAAAGCACTTCGTTATCTAAGTACTAGCTTTACCCTTCTGGGGACTGTTGATGGGCCAGTATTGCTTTTACTCTTGGTTCATTCCTGTGGCTGTGGGATTTCCATGAGTAGGGGTGCAGGTGGGTTGATGGGATAAACTTCACCGACCTCGGTGTCTGCAGGGTTGTTTCTCTCACATTTTCTTCTCACAACTCTCTCTCACAGCTGCTGTGCAGTGTTTTTTGTCCTTTCTTAAATGTTACCACAGAGATGCCACCAGCATCACTGGTGGGCTCATCCTTAGCTAACGGTGGGTCCATTTTGGAGCTGGCTGGAAATGTCTCTGCCCAACATGAGGCAGTCCCTGGTCTCTTCTCACAGAAGATGCTGCTGCAGCCTCCCCCTGCAAACACCCTGCTATGTAAACCAATACAAACATGTAAAAGTGTTTTGCTATATGTCAGAGCAATGCACATGTATTCCCACACTTCCTTGCTTTAACTAAAAAGAACCAATTTCTCTGTATTTAAGGCTGTTTTAGAAGGTTAAATATTTTTAACCAAATGTTAAATGCAGTAGCAGCTGCCAATGTATATTGATCTGGATGCTGGAGATTAGTTTTAATTAGTTTTATTGCTGGTGTGCAGTTCAATGTTAATGGTACCGTGTTGTTCTTCACATGGGGCTGAGCAGGTGGCTCTGCAGCCAGCACAGCCCCCTTGGCGCAGCACGCCTTGCTCCACTGTGCCTCACAAAAAAGACAATAATGGGAAAAAGACGACTTTTACATAGTAGTTGAAGGCATTGACTCCATCAGCATACACTGCCTCATTTCAGTTGTGATTTCAGCAGCAACCAGTGTACCATGGGCTTATACACATGATATATTCTTCCACTTTGCAAACAAGTAATTTACCCTGTTAACCATGTCTTGCCTTTTCCAAGTGTCACAAGCACGCTGTCAGAGCTCATTAGAGGTTTTTTCAAATATGCTTGTAACAAATCAACATCCTCCTTTGTGAAACAGGATACAGTTTGTGTTTGTTCTAAAGAAGGAAAGAAAACTTGCAAAAAAAAAAAAAAAAGGGGGGGGGAGAAAAGGGGAAGAGGATTTTGTTTGTTTTTTGTTTCAGGAATTTCAGTAGGAAACTCCATAGTTAATCTCAGGAGAAAATTGTTCTTTGTGTGTGAAGTGGTTTGCAGGGAAGAAAATACATTTCTCAGTGATAGTCCACTAGTGTAATAATGCAGTAATCTGCGCTGTGCGAGTTATCCTGCGTAGGAGATTCATTTCACATAGTCCTTAAGAATTGTGTTATTTAAATCTTGGGATTAGGGGTGACATGGTTTAAAACCTGAATAATTTATAAATTTTGCTAATTTATTAAATTAGTAATGTAATTGCTAGAGTTTTCAAAGCTGTTACTTGTGTTTTCCTTTTACCAATGGTGTTTCTCTGGGTCTAGATGGGCAAGAGGAATTTCAGTGGGCTGGAAATCACCCTGATCGTCCTCTTCTGCCTGGTGGCGATCATAGCCTGTGTCCTCATTGGGCCTTTAGTGTCAGGACTATCCGGATTCAAAACTACAGGCAAGTACTTCCCGTTGCTGCTGTAGGACCAGAGCAAAAACCCTGAGTGAGACCTGCTCAGCTTTGCTTGCGGAGACTGTTGTAAATGCCACAGAGCTTCAGGAAGTAATCATTGGCACGACTTCCTTCACTGTTTGATTCAGGCTTTTCAAGAACACAGACATTCAAGTGGAGAGAGAGGAAAAAGAAAATATAAACAACACAAGCGTTTCTCTGCTGTCCTTTGCAAAATCAGTTTTTTTATTGTTCTTGGTGTTATGGTTATATTTCTCTTATTAACAAAAGGTGAACTGTGGTCATTCCTTCCTACAGATAACATGAATAATGTTATCTGTAATAATAGTAAGAAGTAAATAGCATGTCCAGGAATTTATGATTATAAAAAAAAACATTTATCCCTTCCTCCAAAGACTGATTTTTAGTCTGTTTGTTTATTTTACATGATTTCAAGACTTTTGCATAAAAAAAAAGACAACACTGAAAAAAACAAAAGGGATCAGGGGGACTGTGTGGGAGCAGACATATTGTGTGGAAAAAAACCCTATAACCATAAAAGCCTTTACTGGTACATTAAAAACCACTTGTCTTACAGGGGTGTGATGCAGAGCACCCTGCTTTACATAGAGTTCCATTATGTGTGAGTAATTTCATTTACACATGGGGATTGAAGCAAAAACTTGGCGGTGAGAATGGCAGTAAAATAAAAATAATTGCTTATCCAAAACAAACACTTTGGTGTTTTAGTAAAACTGCCCATACAGACTAATATCTGCATATTTGCTGCCTATTTCAGTCTCAAAATGAGTAGGAGTCTGCCTGAGCAAAAAGTACAAGTGCGTATATTGCAGATAATGCAAACAGGCGAGTCTGTGTATTTGTGTGCATCTCAGTCTGAGACAAGATTTCTACACTTCATAGTTCTCATTCCAAACATGTGCAGTGTTCCAAAATATATGTAAAGTAGCTTTCATTGTTGGGAGAAACTGAAAGCAACCATTGGGTATCCTTTTGTCAGCTAAAGTTGCCAAGAGGTCACCTTAAATTCAGTCTGACGAACCTGAAATCTAATGGAGCATCTTAATGGAGCTTTAAGGTGCTTTTGCCTGATGCTCTAATTCCAGGTCCTGTGGAAGAACAGTATTTCAGGGGAAGGAGCACCTGTGAGAGCAGCAGCACAGTACAATTAAGAAAAAGAAAAGTCCTTCCAGTTTTAATGTGGTATGTATTTTCACAATAGGCAATGCATATTGAGCTACAGTGCTGGGAATATCCTAAGTCAGAACTCTATGTTTAATGCTGGAAAATGTTTGAATTAGGCATTAGTTTTTAAAAGCCCAACACTTCTGTTGTTAAATATGTGCAGATCACTGATCCTGAAACACCAAGATTTGAAGTCCCTCATGAGCATGTGCGACCTTTCACTGGATCCGCAGCCTCCAAATTAAACTACAAAGTGGATGTCAAGCAGAACCCCTTTGGCATTGTGGTGACCAGAGTGAGCAACGGTAGAGTGCTGTAAGTAACATTGGTGCTTTTTATGAATGACACAGATCTCATTGGTTTTCTCTGAAAGCCCATGTTGCCACGCAAGCAATGTACGTCCAAGGTGCCCTGTGTGAGGTGCCCCCTTGGACGTGTAATCTACTTCTCTTCTTTTGACTGATGGATGTTCTGCAAGGCCTTCTGCGAGGCCTTTGGAAACTGATTCTGGGATATGGAGCGCTCTGTCTAAAAGGTTTTAGGCCTGGCTCTGTTCACTTTCCCCCAATCCTAGGGAAATCTTTACAGTTACTTTGTTCCATCAAATTGGGGAATTTTTATGATCCGGAGAACTCCTTGCCAGTGCTTCAAATTACATGAGAACACTCTTCATTGCATCTTTTATCTCATTTGTTGCAATCATGGTGAAGCTCTGAATCACCAAAACCAGGTTGCCCTTCAGACCTATGATATCCATGAGTAGCTGATGCAAACCTCTGATAAGCTGGTCACGTAGTGCTGTGAGTAAAATATTTGACAGACTTGTACATTGAGTGCTTTCATCCCATTTAGGTACTAAAAATAAATAAATAAAACAAACTTACAAACCTAACAGTGTGGCTTTAAGGCCTGTTAGAAGGGGGAAGTGTCAGGATGAACATGCTTATTAAATCAGTCCAAGAATGATTACCTGTCAGAGTGCTAGGCCAGTTGGATTATCAACGCTTCAAGTTTAATTAATTAGCGATTACTTTTATGCTCTTATTAGTATTGTTTTCTTGCTTAGAGTCCTCTATAATGATTGATTTGCAATTATAGAGAGCACAAAAGATGGACTTGGTATTCAGCAGTGCATGACTGATTAAACAGGTATGTGGAGGGGGAATAAGAAACCTAGTCCAATAGAACCATGTTGAAACAGTGCTCTGGAAGATTGTCTGTATTTCCCTTTGGCTTTTGTTTAATTTGATAAAAGCGGTTGCATTTTCTGTCTGTAAAGAAAAAAAATACAATGATGCTTGACTGAGTTGGAGTATCTTCAAGCAAGCTGTTGTTAGCATGGGGTAAGGGCAGCCCCTCACAGATAAATGCCTGATAAATTTGTTTACACAAGATGAGGGCTTTCTGCCACCTCCTAAACAACCACACAAAAGGGAGACCTCTTTGGAGAAGGAAGAGAGGGGACCAATGTGTTATCACAATTCATGACAAAAATCCTAATTACCCAGATAGTTATAAAGCCTATGACCTTCCATCATCATTTGTTACACTTGAGCCCCTCAAAAGACTTACAGTTCTGACCGACCTGTTACCATCATCATTTGCAAGACAACCTGAAAGATTGCCATAGTTTCATTGGAAATACAAACTTCTCCCCCGCCCCCCCCCCCCCCCCCCCCCCCAAAAAAACCCGGTAGTTTCAGTGCAGTCTTTGAGCAGATGGGCAAGATAGTCCTTGGCATCATTAAAACTGGACAGAAACACATCAGAAGAGGATTTGACCTATGAAGCCTCTTTCAAGTGCCAGTATTTTTAACTTTAAAAAAAAAAAGAAAAAGTAATATGAGCAGATTAAATTTGTAGTAAGCCCAAACTGCCCTGGTTTTGTTGCTTGTTTGTGCAGTGTTTGGAGTTGCTAATGCACTGTGTATTTATTTAATAGTTTAAGGACCTCTTTATGCATAAAAGAATTTACTGATAATTACGTACTCATAGCGATAAATGTAGTTATAGTGTACTAACCTATCTGAAGTGATAAAGTCCCTTGAAATTAACTTGGCTGTGTTTGCGTAAAGTCAAGAGAAAGTTACATTACTCTCCACTATATGAATACCATGACTGTTAAATGTCACAAATATCAGACAAAAATAGAGTTGTAAAATGAGTTTCTAATTAAAACTACTTAAAGTGAGTAGATAAAAGCATATGCCTTTGAAATGTGTGTGATGTTAATGCACTTCATGGTAGATTGTGGTCATTTTCTCTGCTTTTTTGAAAATAAGTCTTTTTCTCTGCTTTCGGTAAGCTCTTGGTTTCATGAAGCTGAAGACAACCTTCAAACCCAAGGAACAGCTTCATTCCAATTGCTCTCTGCTTCAAATGTGTTTTCACTCACAATTATGTTCTATTTATGATTGTTTCATTTAAAAAGTGATGACTGATGGAAACTCGAACTACTTCTGGGTACGGTCGATTTTGACACATTTACCAATTGGAAATGTTCAAAATCTTAGAGGAATGAAAGAGGAAAATGAACATGATTAAGGTCAAAAGGAATAAAATGTAATGTTTTGACTGATTCCATGAGTTGTGGGAGATCCTTACCCAGGATGATATTTGGTGTTGCTTAGGAAATGCAAAGCGGTCCCAACCATTCCTGTGCACTTGGCTTCTTAGGGAGATATTTAATTCTATTGCTAAAATAAATGGGACCAAAATCCCAGCATTCTTGTCATGGTAGAAAAAGATCCCATTTGGGTGGTGGTGTGGGCACACACCTGGCTGTAGAAGCAGACCCCTGTGCATGGTCCCCTCCATCCATCAGGAAGGAGGATGCCTAAGATGCTCAGTGAAGCCTTTTTGGCAGCATCAGGGACCGGAGGCGGGGGGGTCACAACCTGTAATGTGGCTGGTCAAGCGAGTCTAGAGTCTGGTTCACCGTTACAGCCGCAATAGCTCAGCAGAGCTAAAGGAAGGAGAGCGAATCAATGAGTCCATTGCCTTGCAGTGAGCTGCTCCTCAGTGCACCCCATGGCAGGATTCGGGCTGCTTCCCGCTGCTCGCTGCCTCAGCACCGCTCAGATTTCCCCACCGTTTCCTGAGTCCTCCCTGTAGAAAGAAGGAGTGAAATTAGGTTTTGCCAAGGTATTTGAAGCTCTTGTAACCCTTGTTTGGAACAGGACTTGTTTGTCTGTAATGAAAAGGGAATGGTAAAATGTGCAAAACTAAAATAACAGAAGAAACTTTATTGATGGAATTGACTTTTACTGTGTGTTTTGCTAATAGATGTAAAGGAGGAATATTGATCTCCGCCTTGTTCCGTTCGTACAGATATATACGATAGTCTCTGTATCTATGTTCAACACCACCAACTTCACGTTCCTTAAAAAGCTTAGCAGTGGCTTTATGCAGAACGCGCCACAGGAGATGTGATAGCCATCAAATGGGATTTGAGCCATGCTAAGGATCACATTATCTCTTCAATCTGTGCTCGCCCACTCCTGGCTTATTCGAGAGCTAGCACACAGCCGTAGTCTGCCTTTCCCTGTAGCGACCGGCCTAGCAGGACACAAGAGCGGGTCTTGTTCCCTTTTCCCGGCAAGAAAAAGCTGCAATTGATCTGCAAATTCTGATGGAGTGGATTATTTTTGTGTTTCTGTCCACCCACAGAAATTTTCCATCTGCCCCGTTACTGTGAGTGGCCACAGAGAGTGGATTCAGGATTCAGCACAACAGATGCAGGGTGGGAAGCTTTGGTGGAAGAGGGGAGCACAAATGTACCCCTGAAAATAGATGGGCCACTTGTATGAGAGGTTTCCACAGGATCAACAGGCACCGCTCATCTCCTCATCTGTGCAAGGGTCGCTCTGCTCCAGCCCTGCACCATCCCACCTCCCTCTGCTTCAGGTGTCTGGGTGGAGACCTGAACCTGCTATCCAAGTCTAACTAAAAGGAGTAGAAACAATTATTGCAACAACTCTTGGTAAAATACTTCTTTTCTTTTTTTTTTAAATGGTTTCATCAGGTTTGATACTACCATAGGACCACTGCAGTATGCGGACCAGTTTTTGCAGCTATCAATCAAACTACCTAGCAGCAACATCTATGGCGTGGGAGAGCACGTGCATAAGCAGTACCGGCACGATGTTAACTGGAAAACCTGGCCCATGTTCAGCAGGGATATTGGCCCCTCTGGAGTAAGGACTGGTTTTATTCCATCTCATTCTTTGCAGATGATGTCTGTAATCCAAACCCATTATGCAGTAGACACATTAGTAATATTCACTCAGTTTTTCCCCAAAGACTTTTCAGGCACTGCGTGTTATTACTAAAAGCTAGATGGTACAGATGAACGTTCCCTGATTTCTGATTTTTGTGTTGGTGTGCAGTTGAAAACCAGTTGATAAACATTAATGTATGAGAGTCTTCAGTTTCTACTGATAAAGAAAATAAATAAGAGTATGTCCTAATGCATTGCTGCATGCAGCATTCAGTACAGATGACACATGCTCCTTCAGTTAACATCCTTGTAGCTCAGCAAATGATGGAAAAGCAGCTGTCTCTTTACAAGATAAAATATGTCTGTCAGCAGTTATTTGTTTCTATAGTCTGTATGGCTGTCTCTTTCCAAAACGATTTCCAGGGCACCCATTTTTCGATAATTATAAGAGAAGACTCTTATATCTGCACAGAGACGTCCTTAGGCTTTGATCCAAGTTCTCTTAACAGTTGTGTACACAGGTACACTGTGCTGCTCTGTCAGTTCCTCACTGAAGTGATGTGGTAACAGAGATGATACACCAAGTATATGTGGGTTAAAGTCAGGGGAGGTGCCGATTCAAGCCACAATACTGATTTTCTGCTTGTTGCTTTTTCCGACTTTGTATTCCCAGAGACAGTCTTTTCTGTACTTTGGGGATGTAAACAATCGAATCTTATTGCTATGTTCATGAATATCTTTTGCTTTGACTAGGGAAACATTTGCTAAAGCTTGTAAGTGCTTACTTATGCTAATGCTATGCAAAACCCATTGAAAACCCTACATGTCAAGTGCATAATCAACACATTCTGGACATTTTGGAGAAAGAAATCTATGTAGAGCATGAATGAAAGAATATTTGTTAACATGAACGTTTTTGGTTGTTGTTTTTTTTTTTTACTGGAGTTCCTAAAGTAATTTATTTATAACTAGCTAATGAACCTTGAATAAACACCATTTGTCACTGTTACCTCAGCTTCATAAAGCAACAGTCCATTTGCTTTACTTTGAGAGAGCACTTCAGTGTTTCTCTGAAATAGGAGCTATACTAAGAGAAACAAGGGGGAGAGACCACTGTATGTAATTAATTAATAATTTGGAATTCATACCCCTTACTTCGAGACACCTTCTCTAGGAGTTTTTTCTGAGAAGAGTTTGCAACATTGGGTTGAGGTGTGGCAAGGTGATCACTGTCTGACTGAGCTCACTGGGGACAACAGTGTTAGTGTTGGACATTATTAGGAGCTAAGATGTTAAAATTAATTAGATATCTAAAGATGCAAGTAGATACTTCTGCAAGTGAGCCATGGAGAGTTGTATCTCCTTAAGCTGTCTCTCCTGTATTTGTGGTACCTGTCTGTCCTCTGCCATTAGCTAGCAAGGAGGGCTCACAGAGGGGAAGGTCCTGGCTAAGAATATGGGAACATTAGAGCACACATGTAGGACAAGCGTAAAAATTGCTGTTACTCAGCTGCCTCCTCTGGCAGCATGGCTGTTCCTGGGTCCGCTGGTGGGACGCTCAGGGGCTTCACAGGACCTGAGCCTCCTGCTTCTTGTCTAGGTCCAGCTGGAGTTATGACAACTGTAATTATATATTGGCGGCCCTATGTGTCACTGAAATAAACACACACATCCCGCCCATCCCACTTCTGTTTCTCCTGTCTTCTGAGCCTTCTACCTTTTCTGTGTTTTGAGCATATTTTTTATTTTCTTTGCAAATTTGATGGCTGTGGGGGAAATTGACAGGAGAAACTAATTATGCACTGTCAAAATATAATTACTAGAGAAGGCAATGCAGAGTATGATTTGGCCCAGTGAAACATCATGAAGCTCGTTTTTGTTTTTAGGACCAAAATCTAAATTAGCTCACATTTGTCTCACTATAAACAAGCTCTATTATAGAAATAATCCTATTTATTTTCTAGCTCTACTAAATATTCCTCTTATAAACTGCCTCTTCTTAGTAATTAGTATGTTGAGCTTTGAAGATAGTTCCTACCTGAATGGCTGTATTGAGTGTAGACTCATTAGACTACACTAACAGTGAACAGAATCAAGTTAGGCTAATTTCAAATTGCTCAACTTCTGTTTCTCATTAATTTGTTCTGAGTTTTCTTTTGCAGGGGAAGAAGCACAACTATTACAACAATTGTTAAAATTTCTAAGGTTTTTGTTGTGAATAATAATGGAAAAAAACATTAGAAAGGAAATAAAAAAGAAGCAAGGCACTCTCTTATTTCCATAGATTAGACATAAAAATGATTACCTTGCAGGATTAATAGAAATACAGATTAGATGCAAAATCTAATCTATGGTGAAAGGTGATGCAAGCACCCTTCAAGTTCTATTGTTCACTTGATGTGCATATATATTACCCTGAAATAGTACTGCAGTATATGCAGACTTGCCTGAAGATCCATCATATCAGCTTGCTCATGTTATCTATATATTTGGGGAAGATTTTTCTTTTAATAGGAAATGTTCTCATAAAGGAGAAGAATGCCAGGAAAGAGAAAACAGAAGTGTAGGAAAGTGTCAGGATTTTTATTTCTGTTGTTTGCTGTACTTTGATACGTTTCAAGTTCTACCTGTGATATATTTTGAAATATCCCAGAACAGATACTGTTATTAGATTTTAACAGCTTACTTTTTCTTTTTATCCTTTAAGGCAATGCATAACTTATACGGAGTTCAACCTTTCTTCCTGTGTTTGGAAGACAGCACTGGAGCCTCTTTTGGTGTTTTCCTAATGAATAGCAATGCCATGGGTAAGAAAGCTTTCTCTGCAGGTCTGAGCATTGCAGTTAAATATCTTTTTAAATGATCCATTGGAATGGGATCAAAACTGAGCTGATGTAGATGTCGTTTTTTTAAAGTACTGTAGCATGTAACATCTTACAGAAAGTTGTCTTCAGACATCTGATGGCAGTGATTACTGTAAGCATTTTGTAGTATTTCACATACACAATGTAAACAGTGAGTAGCTCACAGTTAACTTGAATATTGCGATGGAAACCTGAGGGTCAGAAAGCTATCTGGAGCCTGTACAGCAGGCTGAGTTAATCAGTGAGTTAATAATTTTAATTTTATGCTCTGAACAAATTGAAGCACATTATTCATCGGTGTACGAAATTCCACTCCCTTAGCAAAGCTGCATTTGTGGAGGTGTTAGCAGTAACAGATGGATTCTTTTGCTATTTGTGTGTTGTCATGAAGTATACAAAGCTCAAGAGCAGAAAACATCACAAAGTGAAGATGAATCAAACCAGCAGCCAGGAGTAGCATTTTGTATATGTAGTAGAAATACTGGCCTTAGTGCAAACATTAAAGAGAAAAAAGCGCTTGAATGTCAGGAATGTGCATTAATGAGAAGACTGGAAATAGTCAGAATCAAAATGTGGTTTAAAAGTTATATTTGTGTTCCTTTATTGAAGATATTCTTGATAAGCTCATGTGTTCCAAGACAATTTGCATGGATGTAGTGCAGAAGTAGTGGAAACATTATGATGTCCACAGTCTTTATGAATATTCCGTGGCCATATCAACACAACACTAAGGAATGTGTCTTAAAATCTTTACAAAAAGGTTTCAGAACAGTACATGGCCTGCATTTTCCAAAACAGCAAGAATTTTGACTACTAAGTTAATCCCCTTCAAAAAAAAAACCAAAAAACCAACAACTTTTTTTCCATTTACTGATTTTTGGGTTAGGCCACTTACTTTGATTAGGGTCGCTGTGTGTGTATGGTGAGATAAATGTGGGTGACGAACATATTATATATATATTCCAAGCTACCTGTTTCTTCTAGTAATTTTTAAACACTAGTCATCGATGTGAAACACTTTGGTATTTTCCTTATAATTTCAAATGAAATAGAGACATCCATTTATAAGGGAAATAGCCAAATTCCTTTCCATGATTTAAATTTGTATGGCTTTTGAGATTTTTTTCCTAGTGTACACATATTAACATCAAACAGAAAAGTAAAGGTTTGGAAGAAACAGAATGATTGGCAGTGTTAGCTAGTAGTCAGTTCAACACAAAATTGAATTTGAAAGAAGAAAGATACAAATGTGTTGAATGGCTCAGTCGTTGAAGGTGGGCAAGGAGGGACATGCAGCACAAAACAGAGCGAGCCTGAAGGAGCAGGACCTTCAGTCACACCACCCAAAAGGCAAACACTGTGCAGCTGTGCACCATTGAATTTCTGCCTCTCTGAAACAGCAGCCACTTTTCACATGTTTGACAGAGTGTTTTCTTCATGATGAAAATATTAATAATCCAATATTTGTGTTCAGCCTCAGGATCCGGCTGTGTTTGGACCTGATTCGGTCTTGGTGAAAACCTCCAAGTATTACTTGAACATTCGGTACACTTTGCTGCCCTACCTGTATACACTCTTTTATAAAGCTCATACTCAAGGAGACACAGTTGTACGGCCAGTTTTGCATGAGTAAGTTTACTCATCAGCCTTTGTGATAGTTTTATGAGGAATAAAAAAATCAGACACATATTAAATGTTGTTAGGGACTTTCTAAACACTGATGTAGTCTGTGAAAATGCACATTGGAATATATATAGACAACTTCTCAATTCACCAAATACCATTTTGGAGCAATCAGAAGAGTAATCAGAAACCATCTGTAATTTCTGCATATACACATATATTATTATCAGTCACTCTTAGGAGTTGCTATGAGATGTAACTGTCAGCTAATCAAATTATTCTCCACCATCATATAGACATATTAGAATAGATGTTTCCTTCCCTGGAAACTCTTGAATAAGGTGCATCAAGAACACCCGCGCACCTACAAGTTCACACATGTGTAGAGAACACTAACTAAACTAGTAAGACCTTACCTTCTCATCTTCAGATTGCCTCAGATGAAAAAAAAACAAACCCAAAGCAATTTTGATATGACACTCTTCAGTCATGATTCTGGACAATCTGATTCTAGACAATCAGTACCCTGAAATATTGGGATTGCTGATGGTGGTATAGTTCATAAAAACAAATTACTGCTCTATCCTTCCCACATGCCCAGGTTCTACTCTGACGAAGTGATGTGGAGTGTGGATAGGCAGTTCCTGTGGGGTCCTGGGCTGCTTGTTTCCCCTGTACTTGACCCGGTAGGTTTGGCTGTTTTGCTATCTCTCTCATAACCACTTCATGGGGCACAGGGACACGCTGAGTGACCAGTTCCAGCCCTTTTCTCTGGCAGGGGACTGCAGCATTACATCCCCAAGGCACACTATTCCTGTCTCTCCTTTATTGCTCTGATTAGAAACCACCTCCCAGTTCTGAGCCTTTGCTGTTCAGTCTTGTGACAATTCTGTTATTCAGCTTAAAGGTTATAGCTCCTCTACTATATACACATTTCTTGCTGAAATCACACTCCCCCTTGGTTTTTTATGCTGAACAAGCTGAACTGCAAAAATAGGCTCTGCCATTTCCCTGAGGATCCCAGGAAATTTGCTCTGGTCCCATTCTAGTCTGAACTCTTCTGTCTTGACCAGACCTGTAAACTCTATTGGCAGAGTGATTGCAGAGGGCCTTGTTTATTAGCATTAACACAGCTCTATCTCCAGTGCAAACATGGTTTTTTGCTAGATGCTTAGATTACATTTATTTTATCATGGGTACAACATATTACTGACTTATGGCTGTTGATGGATTCCTAACAAGCCTTGGTTTTGCTTCTTCTTTATTTTCTTTTTTTTTTCCCCCTTCATTTATTGCTTCCAGTGAGGGAGCACACAGCATATTTTTATCACTGCTGAAGTGGAAAATCTTGCACTTTGTGCTATTAAATCCCACTCCTATTTTCCAGTCCTCTAGGGAGTCAAAGTCATCTGGAATGATACTCTGGTTCACCTCAACTTTGTATCATCTCTGAATTTCCTTCAGAATCAGCTTGTCTTGCTGCATTTCAGCTTGTCTGTGGTGCAACAAGAAAACAAATAGGTCGTGGCTTATTCTGTGGCAGAATCTTGTAAATAATGATTGTTAATGCCGGTAACACGTATGCCATGGAGAAGCACAAAACGTTTGTTAAATACATAAAATGAAAGCAAGAACCTGAAAGACGCCAGCCCAGAAAAATGTGAAAATAAAGAAGATACAGCGATCCTTGTGGCTATTATCCGAGCCACTGGATTTGAAGCACTGTGACTTTGGGCTGCATGCAATGAGCTGCCGCATTGTAGAGTGGTGATTCAGTGGTCTCCCAGTAGATTTGCAGAAATTGTACTTGGATTGCTCTCTTCCTTTCTGGACATCATCATAAAAACCATTACAGAAAACAGCGAAGAGGCAATGTGAACTTTAGTTTTATTGGAAAATTTAGTTTATTTGATTAAGTTCCCTTCAAATATGAAAGTCATTTCTTTGTTCACCTTTCAGGGTGTGGATGTAATTCAAGCATATATTCCCGATGCAGTATGGTATGAGTATGATACGGTGAGTAAATGCAGCGGATACTATGGGGAGATTTTCTAAATGGCTATGTGAGAAAATAAGATTGTCAGCCCTGCTTTGGTGACAGAGACCTGAAGAAAAGCCCGCAGGAAGGAAATGGTGAGACAGGGGATGAAGGGTGGTGGGGTAAGTGCATGTATCAGTGCCTCAAGAAAGGACACAGAGGCGTGGAACATAGTGCAGGAGATGGGAAGACAGATTGAGTGCAAACTTTAACAAAAACTGTATTTGAAATAAAATAAAATACAATAATTATAATTATAACATACAAGAGTCTGTAATTATTCTTTACGAATCTCATTTCTGCAAATAAGTTTCCCGCCACTGTGATGATCCTTTTGATGGCTGAAAAAGGACAGTGCTCACGTCAGATTCCCATATTCATGTCAGAGTCCCAACAGGACTTGCTCTCTGTGTTGACTGAGCCAAAACTAAATGGTGAGAGATGCTGAATTATGACATTAGATCATATTGACTGGTGGAGTTGTTTTATCTTTATGTGCCCATTGGCACATAGATATTTACATAACTTAAGCCTTTTCTAAAAGGAAGCGTTACGATGAAACTCAGGACTTAAGAAAACGTTGCCAGCAGCGAGTAATGCAACATACCCGTTCTCTTTTACATCCCTGTCAATAAGGGGGCAAAAATGTCAGTGAGAAAGCAGTGGACCGATATGTACCTGCCAGCAGACAAACTGGGACTCCATTTGAGAGGAGGCTATATTTACCCTACTCAACAACCAGCTAACACAACAGTTGCAAGGTATGCTCCAAATCCGAATGCTTTTATGTTTGGGCTTTCTTTTTTTTTTTCAAGACTGGGCTCACGACTTTCAGGTTACAAATCAGTAGCAGCCCGTTGTGTTTAGCATTTTCACCTTGAAATATGGGAATAAGAGTGAGCCACACCTCACTTCCACAACCATTTACATTACAGGTTCAATGATTAATTACAGGTTTAGTTGCATAGCATTTTGTAAACTTGCCATGTATTTTAATCCGATTACATGAAAATGAAAGGCAACCAAGGACTAATGTAAGGCAATTCTCAAAGTATTGCAACCCCCTTGAGCGTCACGTTCTTAACATGAACATGAAGGATGTATTAAGACCGTTTAGATCTTTGTTATACATGTAAGACAGAAAGCCTCTCTTTCCACAGCCGCAAGAATCCCATGGGACTTATAATTGCCCTGGATGACAACAACGCTGCTTCTGGGCACTTGTTCTGGGACGATGGAGAATCCACAGGTGAGCAGTTACCAATAGTGCAATAAGTATGATTAACACAGCATTATTATGTACAAGTTTCAATCTTCCTGCTGATTTCATGGAGCAAGAACAAGATTTCCAAGAATAAGATCTATAGGTTTTTGTGTTCAGGTTTCACTATAGCCTTAAATATGTAAAGGTTTGGTGCATTAGCATGCTGACTGTTAAACCATGCTGTCAAGATTGATATATATTCTGGTATATATCCAAATTAGTTTCAACGGGTGCAAGAACACACATAATTAGTGTTCGACACTAAGAATTGATAGAAGATGAAAAACTAGCACTGTTATTAAGTCTCTGGAATTACTTAAATTGCTTGTGAAAACAGTAGAAATTTTGTTAACTCAAAAGTGCGGTATTGGAGCCAACGTTTTTTCTACCATCTGGTTTCCACGGGATACTGGTGCATAAGCACGCGAGGAAGCGTGTACGGGCTCGATTTGTCACGTTGCCAACCTCACCTTTAGTAAAGCTGCCGGAGAACTTGTTTCCCCCTGGGACAGTCACTATGATTATGCCAAGGCCTGTCAACCTCATTGCTTGTGATCAGCTGGCGTCAGTACTACTTACCTCACAAGGTTTTCTCTGTCAAACGATTTACAACACACATACCTTTTTGCTTAGTGTAAGATTAAGGTCACAACTTAATTCAACTGAAGTTGAAATTTAAAAACAAACAAACAAACCAGCAACCACAACACAAACTTTTAATATAAGGTTGAATTCATTTTGGCTTTCAGTAAAGTTAATGCTTTTGGAATACGTGCATGTCTAAGGCAAGCAGAGTTCATTCTAGAGCAATGGAAAGAGTGTTTCCATTCGATATCCGTAGATACATTCTTCATTTTAATCTGGAGGTGAAGGAAATGTTGAAAAATGAAGTATCTTGAACGGTGGGATTTTCGGTGGGATTTCTGAGGATTTAGTTTAGGCATCCTATTTCCATTAAACTAAAAGGGTTTGGGGTACTTAAATCCTTTAGGCTGCTTTTGCAGCCTTTGTCCTTTATTGTGTACTTTTTAGAAAAGTCAGCAAGCAGTTCAAAGGGTTATCCTGAAATGATTTTTTGAAGAATGTTTTCAAAATACTCAGGCTTGTACTAAAATGATTTAAGGACTTGTATTTTGCAGATTTTGTTGTTTTATGTGCAACAAACTGTAACAGTCAGAGCTGAGGACTTTGGTTTATGGCATATGCCAGTTAATACTGTTGCACTTCTTCAAGCAGACCCGATCTTCTCTAATTGACGTCCTACTGTATCTATAGGCTGCTGTCAGTGGCAAAAGTGTCAGAGGTTTCTTTAGCTACACTGGAATAAAATGTAGATTAGAAAATAGGAAAATCTGCAACAGTTAAGAATGTACAGATAAGAATGAGGTTGGAGTAGTATTACTACTGAGGTAAAAATAAATAACGCTACAATATTATGTGCATGTTTAATTTATAATCCTGAAAATTAGGTCCACATTCTGCACACAATTGTATATGGAGGTATTTTTCCTAACCATGCAGGTCCACATATGGTATCTGAATTGGTGCATCCTTACCTCTGCCTTCTGATACAACTAATCACCTTCTTCTAGATACTTAAGCAGTCCAGTTTCTCTGGCTTATCCTCCAGTTGCTAAAAGCTTCCTTTATCCTTAGTCACAATCTATTTGTTTCATTTGTGCAAGGCCCGGTGCTCTGACTAAACGTCCATTAAAGCAGGCAACTCTTGGGATTCCAAATTTCATTCCTCCTTTCCTAATTGCATAGCTACCTTGTCCTTTACTGGAGGTCACTGTCCTTCTAACAAAGGCAGCAGAAAGGAAAATGTCGTTATGTTTCATTTCCCATGCCTCAGCTGATGCTGCAAGGTTTCACCCCAGGGGAAGCTTGGAACAGGCACCTTGGAGGATGCAAGGTGAGGAAACTCTCAACTCCATTGACCAGAGCACCTCTGTCAAAGCCCTCAGCTTCACTCACTGGCCTCCTTGAACTACCAAACTCCCCATCAGATATTTCCTAGTAGGACATGTACATCAGAAGTCTCAGCTCACAAGTCTGTAGTCTGAAGGGGTTCTGCACCCTGTGGGAGAAGATGTTGTTGGAGGTTATTGTGCAGTTTGTTAGTGGGACAACTACAGAAAATGCCAAAAAGTAACACACTTGCACTCTAGAGACAAAGTGATGGCAATATTAGAAGAAAAAAAAAAACGAAAAAAAAACTTAGAAAACTTTGTGCATTTGACCTGTATAACTCCCTTTTATTATTTTAAGTATAGCAAACATATCTCCTGGGAAAACTTTCAAACCTCTGCTTTTTTAAATTTTGTGAAAGTTAGGGATGCTTTTAAGAAATAGAGCTGTGATTTGGCTGATTATTGCTGCCATAAATGTTGAAGGCCTTGGGTGGTCGCTATATGTATGGGTGACAGCTATATGTACTCCTTTGTCAAGGCCTAAAATAACGAAGCTATTATTGTTCTCATTTCTGTTGAGAAACAAAACAATAAAACATCTTATTATTTTATTTCCTGCCCAAAACTTACAGGTTGCAGTCTTTTCAGGGAGTCCATTTACAATTTGCTTGCAATGACAGTATTTTTGTTTTCGAACATGGAAAAAAATGCCAAATTGACTCAACTTCTGTATTTATTTTTCCTGGTTGTGTGTTATTTCCTCTCTTACAGTTCTCTGGCAGAAATTAGGACTATTATTGTAATTTTTGCATGAAAAGCGCTTATTTAGGGTATTTAAAGGATTAACTTTGAGCCATACATCTACATTTAAGAGAAAATATGAAGGAATAACAGTAAAATAAAAAATTAGTATATTTTAGAAAAGCTTTTATCAATAAATTGTTCAAAAAATTTGGTAAATTTGGATCCCCTAGGAGACTGGCCTAAGAAAAATAAAGTGGAAGACAACTGTCAGTTCCTCAAAGAAACAATGGTAGGAGCAAAACTGAAATCTTTCAGATGAAAATTGTAGTGAATGCTTAACATGGCTAAATCATCAGCTTGTCTTTGGCCTGAAGAAGAAAATGTAGAGGGAGAGCAAACCAAGTCAAGTTACTCACATATACTTAACCTTAATATACATAAATTTTTGTGTAATTTACATTCCTTCATTCCTGTGGAAAGTGGGTTTCTGGCCAGAAAATCTGTTCTTAGCGTTATAGTAGAAAAGCAATGAATAATTGTTCCTCTTAACTTTGGTGTGCCTTAGCTAGAGAGACCAATCTGCTTACAAATTTCACTCTTCTGCACAGATTTAGGGAAATAGGAGACCAGAAAAGAGCAGCAAGAACAGTTACAGGTCTAGAAAACATGCCTCATGGGAAAAAGTTGTGCTATCTAAACTGCAAGAGAAGAAAGGAAATACTAAAGAGATTTTGGAAATGTAAAATTACAATGGCAAATAACCTCCCACATTCCCAATGAACAGGGAAAACAAAAAGGCTTTAATTGTTTTCTGTTAGAAATGGGAAATCCTCTACCACAAGGGTTAAGGTAATGAATCTTAAATTCTGAGCTTTAAAAGAATATAAATAAGAATCAAAACCTAAGAACGTGAAACCACCATTAAAACTGGATAAAATAAACTAAATATTTTGAGTTGGCAGCATGTTAAATATAGAAACTCATTTTTTCACTCATTAAAAAATATAATTCTATATTATTTTGCAGTTTGTACAGAATCTGCTCAGTGCAGCTTCTGAATGCAGTAATGATAATAATTAACAATTTATTGGTCTCTAGCAGTGGCAGAGTCCTGTTTTTAATGCCATTCCTTTCTGCACCACCAGTGTAACTTCTTTCTTTAACTTTTAGGTACAGTTGAGAGTCAAGCCTACATTTACTATGAGTTTACAGTTTCCAATGTAAGTATTTTGTTGTAAATGATCTTATTTTCATCGTTTATTTTTATCAATAGTATCTTCAAAGGGCATTCTTTTCTCTCTCCTTATTCTCCTATAATATTTACTGAGAAGCAAAATATTTGCAAAGTCAAAGCGGAGTCATGTTCAAATTACTGTAATTGAAATGAAAAATTGAAAATCTGCTGTTTGTCTTTTCTTCTCCTAGTTAATATACATATCTAAAGAACTCCTATTTCCTTTCACATAATAAACTCAGCAGCAATATTTATTGAATGGGAGAACTATAAAGCCTCAGTGGCAGTTAAAACAGAGTCAAAAAGGAGGTGAATGTTGTGTTTGTGATTCTCAGAATAGCGGAAATTTGAAAAAAAATCTTTGTATACTGTAAAAATAAAGCTGACTGTTTCCAAAGAGTGAGAGGAAGACCTATGCCTCGCCTGAACCCACGGAATCTAATTCATGACTAAGTTTTAGGTTTTTAATTTTTTTTAACTGAAACTGCCTTGGCAGGGTTAATTTATGTCAGGGTGGAGTCCAAATAGTGTTTCTATTCTGTATTGACTGGAGCTATCATACGACAAGGATCCCAAATAATATGATAACATAGTTTTGGTACAAATATTAATGAAAGGTTTAATTGTTATGCCAGTCCTGATCCAACAAAAGAAAAATGTGAACAACTTGGCTGTGTCTGGAATGATTTCTTTAAACTAATGAGACAGAAATGTTTCCAGAATCATAGCTTTCTCTTCATAATGGTTACAGTGGAAAAAGTAGTCTGGCACATCTGTCAGATTTAAATAAAATGGGTGCACAGGCATTAGCTGGCCTGTACTAGCAGATTTTATTTACCTCATTAAAACTAAGGTAGTTGGCAACCGTGTAAGCTCTTCCAAAGTATATCAGAAATTGAGGGAAAAGGTGGTATTTTTATGAAAGATGGAAAGAAATAATATTAGTTATGAAAAAATAGAATAGGCTTGAGACCCGCATCTTCACCTACCTCTTCTGCTTCACTGGCACAGTGGCCTGCAAGGCTTATCCCCTTTCTCTCACCTTTATAGTCACTGAAGCACATTTTGAGTCAAACTCATTCCTCTGGATCTCAGTTTGAGAGGAAATCCCTGAATCCCCTGGAAATTTTGGTTCATATGTGAACTTAATTGTTTATATCCCTGTCGAGGAGGTATTTCCAAATCATAATCTCTGACATGCAGAGCTTTGCCACATAGTTTTATTTATTAATATCCCATGGCTATAAACATATGGGAGCAGCGTGCTCTGGCAGGGTTGAACTTTAGAGGGTCCCTCCAACTCAGTTAGTCCGTGCTCCTCTAAATCTAAATTTTGCAGCTTGGACATATCTCCTAGGCATGAAGCCCCAAATTCTCTGCTAGCTGCTCCTGGACCAGCAACAGCTGAACTGGCTGATGGACGGTCCTGATCTTGTTGCACTCTTAGGAATATTTTTTGTAATTTTGGACATTTGGAAATGACTTTTCCTGTGAAATCGAACTCTGGTCCTGTTATGGACTGGGTATGTTTTGAACGCTTGCTCAAGTTGAAAGGCGCTGTGAATGTGGTGACGACAGATGAATAAATATTCATTAGCAATTAAGATGTGCAGCGCAGGCATGGTTTCATTTGAACAACTAGGCAGGATTGATGGTAAGTATCCGGAGGTGAAAGGCTAATGCATTAACCTACATCAGCACATCTAACCTCAGACTACCTAGTTTGAGTGTTTATGTTCAACTGTAGCAGGCAACTGCAAGTAATTTTGATCTTGCTGTCAGGAGATCTTGGATAAATAGGATGTAATTCTCAGTGGATGTTTTAAGGATAATTTGTGTGAATAAAGCCAATGGAAAGCTCTCATCTGATGTTGCCTGAATATCTAATGGGTTGGGCACATCCCTTTAATATCCTCTCATTAGCATTTGTCTATCGAGTAAAATACTTGAAATACTTACCTTTCTTGGCCTGGCTTTATTTAAGTACTGGTGTGAAGTATACTAATTAGTGATTATTTATCAGTGGTTTATTAAAGTACTCATATTGCTTACTGTTGCATTTTGTTATTATGAAAAGTTTCTCAGGAATTGTCAGGAAGTTAATATTCAGACATGGACCTTCCCCCCACCCCTCCCATTTTTTTGTTTATATGGATGATGTGGTGGCATTTAAAAAGAATTGCAGTATCTTCCAAACTAGCATATACTCTTTTTAAAATATGTAGCAAATATTCTGTGTCTACATTCTTATGGCCAAAAGTTTCATCAGTTTATTTAACATTTCTGAGAAATCTTTCTTCTCATTCTAATACCTTCAATTCTTCAATTCAGCTAGAAGTGGAGTTTGATGTTCAAAAGTTTGAGCAGCAGCGCTACAGCTCTTGCAGTTGGTATTATTTCAGGCACGTTACTGCTCAATTAGCGCAGTGATCTCACCCGTGCTGCAAGCCGGCTGGAATGAACCTGAGCTGCTGGAAAGGATGTGCAGGAGAAGGTGAGGTGCGACTGTGCAGGTCTGAGCTGAAGCTGTGCTTCCACGGTTTCACTGCAATAAATACCGCCTGCAACTGGAGCCAGCTACGAGAGAAAAAACACACCGCTCGTGCATGTCCATGCCTGCGGCTGCATCACTTACTGTCTCAGAACCAGCAGGCAAAGTCTTTATTTTGAGTTTAGCAGCTTTGAAATCACTGACCCTGAGCAGACGCAATTTTCAAGGTACGTTTTAAAGACACTTTACCCAAGCCTGGTACTAAAGGAACCTACTGCTCACCTAGCTGCGGAGCAATTCTTGGTATACCTGGTATACCAGTTCTGAGGACTTCATCCATATAAATGTTATGTTGTACAAGCTTAATTGCTGACCTGAATTATGAAAAAAGATGGCACTAACAGCAATTAATGTGCTGCTCTGTCTATATTTGAGTCCATAACAAAGACAGTGTTATTTCTGATACAGTTTAATTTGGATGCAATTACTCACCACCGAGCATTTCCTTGTCCCAACACATTCAAACACAACATGTTGCCTTTCCAGCAGAGGTTTCTATTATGAGACAGCCACCAAGGCCATCGCGGGGCGATGCTCTGCATTGTAAACGGGAGCAGTCAATCCAAAGGTACCGCTCGGGTATTCATTCACAAGGCAGAACGGAGAACAGGTCTGAACATTTTGATCAGCTGTTGGGAACAGTAATTACTCAATGATAGCCTCACATAATTACTGTAATTAAAATATAAAATACTTTTTGTTTCTAGGTTTTGCTAGGATAGCCTGGTTTACTTCAGGGTCGATATTGGTTTTGCCATAAACTATACATCCAGTGAGGGAAAATGAATATCGTTTTTTAACAATGTTAATTTAAGAAGGGCTCGATTATGTCCTCTATTTAAAACAAATGGAGTAGTAGCGAAAAGGGGAAACGGTGACTTTTAAAATGCAAACTGTGTGCATAACGCTTTACTTTTAAGAATTTATTTTCTCAGTTCCAAGGCAAACATCGTTATCTGTTCCTTTCCGAATAGCACCCCAGCCTGCTTTAGATAACGTCTGATCTAATGATAATATATCTGTGCTGTTTCATTTCCAATTCAATAAGTAAGCAAGGAACAGTGTTTCTTTATAGGTCTTAACGACCTTAAAGCCCTTGGTAACTTTGATATTACCATGAAGAAAGAAAATATCAAGGCTGCTTGAATTTTTGACTGAGTGGCTGTTATATTAGGCAGCGTGCCATCGCAGCGCTGCCAGTCAAGGCAGGAGTGAAATTGCTGACAGGACAGGAAGGAATGTCCCATACCTCTGCTGTCAGCCAAATCACATGTGGTTTGGGCATTGTAAGTAGACAACAATTCAACACTGAGAGGAATAGTACCATTGTTTCTGTGTATTAAGTATGAGCTGAAATAATGTAGTGAAATCTTTCCTTCTGTTTCGAGAGGTACCGTAACAGAAATGACTACGATAAATTACACAGCTTATACAGATATTGTCACACTTGAAATTTACAGAAAAATGTGAGTATAGAAAAAAAAATGCATATATGTACATACATATATACATCTCAGCTCCCAATTTATTCTTTGGTACTAACTGAAGGATTACTTGTGCAACTGAAGACATGTTGTAATAATAAGTTATTCTAGTAGGAAACCATCTAAACAGGAAGATCGTATGCCCGCAAAACTCACAAAGCCTGTAACTTAAAAGTGAACAGCAATTTTTTATATAACTTGATGTAATTTCGGTTCTCCATTGGTTAGACAGAGAGAGCTTCTGGGCATTGGTTTAACGCTATTGTTTCATAATGAGGCTTTTGCATAGACTTGAGAAGTAGAGAATGTGAACAGAGTAACCATTTGGAGGTAAGTTTGGGCTTTGTGACACGAGTAATCGCTTTTCATGGGTGCAGCTTTGGCTCAGTCCTGGAGCAGAGAGCTGGCACCTCGAGTTGGCAAAACACTTGGGCCATGCTCATCCATGAGCAGTTCTACATGCACCATTCACTTTCTTTACATCTGAAATTTTAGCTGCAATTTCCAAAGCATTGTTGAAGTAGAGTAAACCAAGCAGAGGCTGAAAATGTTTGGTAGTATGTTACAAAGAAAGAAAAGATACTAGAAAACTTACTGTTTGTCTTGGAAGAAATAATTACAGCACATTAGTCTAGTTTAATTACTACAATAATTTAAGGGACTTGTGTATTTTTGCTGTAATTATAGTGTCACTAAAGCTGCAAATCCTGTAGAAAAATAAATAAATTGTGCCATTGCCTTATTGAAGCAGCTGTTTAGGCAATTATTGTGGAGCTAGCACTGGCGAGCCGTGCGATTTAATCAGTGTAGCTTTCTAACTAGTATTGTGGTTTAGTATTTTGCTGTAAAGATTCACAGTACGTGTGCATGACTGCAAAGGAATTCTTCTGAGAAAGTGGAGCAGTAATGTGTCCATGCCAGTCACATGGCACAGACCAACAGCATATGCTGCAAAGGTGCTCGTATCCTTGGCGGTGCAACTAGGAAGCATAAATTCCCCTGAACTCAGCAATTTTTTTAAATTTTTTTTCCCCCTAAATCTTACTGGGTTGCCTTTGCAAGTATTTTGTGGCAATAGCCAAGGCTTTATTTAAGAAAATGAATATTTTTTTTAAATTATTTGAGGTATGGGGTTAATTGTTGAATATATATTATCTATGTAACCATTAGCATACCAAAGGGGGAAAAAAATAATTAATTATCTTTCCTTTCATGTATGATGGAGTTCAGTCTCTTTGGAATATCTTTTGTAAGCTAATGACTTATTACCTTACGTTTAATTATCTTAATGCTGTACATGATTTTCTAGTATTCCAGTCAGATCATTTTAAAAATTTGAGACAGGAACCAATATCTGTGGCTTCTTCAAAGACTCCGAGTATGAGCTGTGTCTTTGCTGGATGCAGCAGGGCGTATTTTACCCATATTTGAGGAATCACAGTCAGAAAGGAACAAGGGTGTATCACAATTTTTTAACAGGGCCTTTGCAACACACGTGTAGAGACCAGCCAGAACATCACACAAGCCAGCCTGCCTCAAAAAAACTATATTCCAAGCAAAACGGACAAGAAAAGAACACGTTTGGCTCTTTATCAAATAAAAATTGTCTTTGTTTATACACTAGGTCTGCTGTAAGCCTCCCCCTCCCCTGGGAGGTTTTATGCCCACAGAAGGGCTGCTCTGGGATTTGGAGCACTTGAAGGAAGCATGCCCTCAGTTTGCTTTGACAGAGTCAAACTCCTACATATTTTTCCCTGTGTGCCATTTTTATTTAAATACATTACACTGGCAAGACTAAAATAGAGCGCTTTTATGGCAAACACACTTAAAGGAGCAAAACTGACCTTGGTGCTCTCAGCCCTAATTGTCCATAATTATACAACAAACGAGCAAATGGAACAGTGTAATAAGATTCTGGAGTAAGACTCGGCAATTTCTGTACTTTGCACATTTGCCACCATCAGATATTGTATTTCTTTTAAGAGTAAAGGAAATAATAATTGCCTAAATGTAGGTCTGTGCTGGCTAAGGACTATATTGTAGAAAGCTGTAAAACAAGATAACTGGAAAAATAAAAAAAAATGGAAACAGCACTTCTATTCCAGTTAAAGCTTCAGGTCTAGCAGAGTAGAGCTATTTATACGGCATATATCTAATGGATTAAAGTCTCCTTTTCAAAAACCGTGTGCTTTATCTTGCAGCGGCACACCTTTCGATAGGACTTTTAAAGCCTTTAAAAATGCAGATTCAGGGTTATCATGTTGCTTCCAGTCTCACCCAATTTGCCAAGGTATTGTTCAATACATTTAATAAAGATTGGAAGTGCTCCCTGACATCAGTCATTAGTGCTTCAGTCTCTTCTTGCAAGTCCCGAGTGCTGCCCTGCAGAAAAGAGGCATAATAAATTATGTACATTGGGATGTGTCATGCCTTCAGGACACTTTGCATTAAACATTTTTTACAGTACTCCCCCCCCAGGTTTTTCTCACCTTCCCTCTTTCTAGTTCCCTTCTCAGGGCTGACAGTGATACCTACTGTTTTTAGTGTCACTTACTCCTTAATTGAAGAATAAATAAATTAAGGTGCTTTAGTTTGGAGGAGAAATTTCCTTGGCTTTTTCTTGCTATGTTGATTTTGATGCATGTTTGGTAATTACTAATAATACTAGGGTACATGAAGTCTTGTGAGAAACATAAAATGAATGAAAAGAGATGCTAAATCTCTTGTAAAGTGGAGTCTCTTGTAAACATTAGCAAATTCTTTGATGTGTACTTTTTTTTTTTCTTTCCTTTTTTTTTTTATAATTTTTCTGAAGAAAACAATCCAGCTTGACTAACAATGACCTGTTCTGTTTCAGAGGCAAGTTCCTGTTTCCTGGAACTGAACATTTGAGGAGATTTCCAGGAACGTGCTGAATATAAGATACACCCTGTTACCCTATCTCTACACATTAATGTATGATGCCCATGCCCATGGCAGCACTGTGATCCGCCCCATGATCCATGAGTAAGTGCAACTCCTTTGCTCTACTTATCAGGAATTTCCACTGAAACTTCTGTCATTACGACCCTCCTAACAATAGAGTTTTCTCTTAGTTACATCATTTTTCCTTTCAACACAAAAGCATGAGATTGAGAATAAGAAGTTTCAATATCAAGTTTCACTTGAACAGCACTCTTAAAACCATTAGATAGTTACTCCTGCAGTAACAAGAGGATTTGCGGTAGCAACTCCTAATTAATCTGTCTAGCAAAAAAATTATTTCATTCTGAAAAATCCCTGTAAAGCAAAAGCAATTCAGGAGAAGACTTTTCTTATTTTTTCATACATAGGATGAAGGTATTGGCTTTCGGGGACAATTCAAACTTTTACCAGCTCCTTTGGAACATATCAACCTGCATATCCAAGGCGGATACATCCTCGCTTGGCAAAGACCTGCTAATACAAATTTTACAGGTAAGATGAACTGAAAATTTAAGATTTAGTTTTGCACAATTACATATAAATACTACCAGGCCTCAGAGAAACTACAAACCAAGGGAGCTTTATGGCTGTTTTTTCTCTTTAGTTTCCTCCTAATGGTCTCTTTTAAGTTTAATAGTCTGGGCTTAGGAAGATGAGTATGGGAGATCAACTGAGTGACATGCAATATTTCTTTAACATTTCTAACATTTGATACATATGAAATGTGATTAGCTGAGGAAATTGAGGAAAAATTATTGTGTTTTCCATAGCCGAAAAAACCCCATGGGACTCACTGTTGCTTTGAATGACACTCTGTTTGCAGACGGACAGCTTTATTGGGATGACGGGGTTCGCATTGGTATGTATGGTGCTCCTTGCCTTCATCAAACCCTTTTTTTGCTGTGAGGATGGTTGAAGACTGCAACAAGTTGCCCAGAGAGGCTGTGGAGCTTCCACCTTTGGAGATATTCAAAGCCCAAATTAAACCAGACAAAACAAAACCTGAGGATATGAACTGGGGAGAGATGAAACAAATTACAGCAGTCCTTGGAAAGCAAATAACGCTCAGTAGCTGACTTATGCCTTTTTTGTCTGCAGTTTTTAACAGTAATGCAGTTGTCAGAGTGGCAACTCCGTGCTGTAAGAAACTGCATCGTTTAGCCGTCACTTTGGAAAAGAAGTGCTGGTGGTTGTTTCTGCCTTAGAAGTCCTCAGTGCAGCGAGGGGTGTTCGAGGAGGAGCTTTAGAAGCAGATGGAAATGATGGACTCTGGCCAAAGCAATCACATTTCTGGAGGGTGTACCTGAACATGCCTTCAGAGAAAAAAATGAATTTCAACCTTCAGATTTAGCATTATAGTAAAATGATTCTTCCTGATTTAAACCGCATAATGCTATGTTCTATAGAGTTAATATGTTGTATAAATGAAATTGTGCCCTGGACGAAAGGCAACAGAGATAACAAAGATTTGTCCTCAAACCTATGGGAACCATAACCATGAATTATGTGGGAATCTTTAACTAATTTCCTCAACATTACTAAATTTAAATCATCTTCAGATAAGAGATACTTAAATGTCATTGATCCTTTCCATCCAGAGCGTATTACCCTTGTAATAACAATAAGCTATCACCCGACATTACTGCAAGTAATGCAGAAAATGGTGTTATTTTGCATAACGATGTGTAGGAAAGTTTGCAGGATGCTGTTAGTGTATTTTGAGGTGCTTCACATACAGGCACCACTGCCTGCTAGCACTGGAGTTCGGAAATGATGGCTATGTTTATGGAAGTCTGATGATAAATGACATTAGCATAGAGTACAAGGTGTATCTCACCAGGATGCCTGTGATCTGTTTTCAGTAGTGTTGAAAGGCAAGAACCTACAATGCCCATGATTATCAGCGCTACTTGGAGTGCATTTAGTGCTGAATAATAGAATTGATAAAATATACAACAGCAATTTCTATCACGGTCACGTGTACTTGAACAGTGAATAGAGGTGGATGTGGGAAACGACTCCCATGTCTTCTTCAGTGGGAAACATTTTTCTCTTGCTGGTCTTAACATCCTTGATCTTCCTAACGCTGTTTGTTTGCCTTCTTTTGTATCTTACCTCTAAAAGGTTCTTATTTTGTCCTCATTTAAATAGCACACAGTCCTATAATGAAAGTATTTTTCATCCAAACATATGTCTTCTGGAAATACAGAACTTTAGTTATGTATAGATAGACATAGCATATATTTGTGTGTAGTATATGGACACAATTCTTGAACTGAAATTTTGATAATCCCACTTCTTCTAAAGTTATCAGCATGGGTTTCCATCTGCATGGGTTGTGCCTATGCAGGGCATTACCCCCTTCCCGCCTCCCCCAGCAATAATTTGAAGCATTCCTAAAGGCAGCTGCACTAGATGTGTCTAACTGTAGAGCTGTTCGAGATGGCACTCCTATGGAGCACCTTTCAAATATGAACAGAACTGCTGAGGCGTTCAGTCTTGCCAGTTTTCTGACAGAAAGAGACTGCCTCACCTCTTCTGTTACTGGGATCTTGCCACCCTTCCTTTGAAATTCAGTATTCTGTTAAGTCTTAGTTCTTTCTCTCTTTCATGGAAAGCCAGAACTATGTAAGTTTTGTACCTAACCAAAAAGACGAGTTAGAAATGTAAGAGAATGGAAGTATTTCATCACGCTGTTGACTTTTGGATGGAAAAAAAGGGGAAGAGGGGGATTCATATGCACAGCTGAATTACAAGTTTTGCAGCCTTTTCTCTTTCTTTCTTTTGTTCTTTCTTTCTTTCTTTCTTTTCTTTAAAGTAACAAGATTGTCAGCTCTAAAAGGGCTTCTGAATGAAGGGAAGGGATCAGAGCCTCACAATCAGACATCTAAAAACCTAAGCTGGTTAAACTATGTTTGTAGTGATACAAACACAAAAGTAAAGGAAAACAAATAAATTCTTGTAACCTAAAATGAGAAGCCACTATCTCTGTTAAACACAGAAAAAACAGTGGATCTTCAGGGCAGAGTTACTAATTGTTTGTTTTGTTTAGTTTTTTCACAGCTCCTGACAATCACCAAGCTTCAACTTAAATTAGGCAAAGACCACACTATGCAATGGAGCTAAAATGCCTGCACAATAACCTTGGCCACACCACTGAATTTTCTCATTGTTTTAAAACTATCTCTCAACTTTCATACTGCCTCTTTGGTATCTTAAAATACTTTTAAGTTCATATGAAGGCGTTATGTGTATAAAGCAGTCATGTCTCAGTATTCTTGAAAGTTACAAGGTCTCCATGTGGTGCAAAAATCTGTATTTTAAACAGTACGGCACTTCAGTGTAACTTCATCTTTCAAAACTGAGAAATGAATGTAAAACTCGGTGTTTTCTCACAGTAGGATTTCTGGCTGACTGCATGTGTGCCAAATTTTGTAAACAAAGATAAAATTGGTATTACCTACATGGATTTGGGGCCATAATTCTGCCCATAATTTCTTTGTTTCAGGGCCAGTCTCACATTGTCTATGATGAAGCATGGATGATCAAGTTGGGTGATTCCACTTGGTTTGCTTCTAAGTTAGAAGGTAACTCTTGCTTTGGTATGTTTTTCTTAAAAAAGCACAGCCAAACATTTTGCTTTTTTTTGTGTGCCAAACCACAGAAATTTCATATTATGTAGTTAAACTCTGAAGACGCATAAAATTTTGCTATTAAATACACATGAATTGAATGAATAAAAATTTTGGAAATGTTCGGTTTTGATAAAGCTATAAATAGGTTAAATTACATAGCAACTGACTCATGTTTAATCTTCATGATTTTTTTTTTTAAATCATTGTAACCCGATGGGCTGCCAGTGTATTTTGGAAGTTCTGCTGAAAACAGATAGCAGTCCAAAGAAAAAAATGAGTATAGAGTCATATGTTTCCTGAAATATAGCCCTCAAGGAATATAGGCAACATTCTAGGACCATTTTACAAAAATATGTCTCTTCAGATATTAGCATAATATTTCATTGGAAGCAGGGTGATACCTGGCATGAAAACAAACTTTTTGAGTAATGCCACCATTCAAACAAAGGGTACTGTAATATCCTCCACTTTCTAAAGAGAACTTGGTTCAAATGTTCAAGAGTAATTTATCCAATGGTAGCGAGCGTGTCTCCACAAACCTATTTATCATTTCTGAGCTAGTTTTACCCTTTTCTGATTTGTTGCACAAGTTTCTAGACTTTCAGTTTTGAGAATTTATCTCATTCTAATTGCAATAATCACCTAGGTAGTAATATTGATTTGACAATACCTCAAGTTTTTGACGCAGACAGTAAAACTTAAGTTATGCAATAATATTTTACAGTGGCTAACGCTATACTGCTTCAACCTGGTACAAATACATATACCACACAACCATTATATTTTAAGTTAGATGTGCTAAATAAAGTAGATCTTTTCTAGCAAAAGGGTACAAAAAATCCTTATATCCATGAGTCATCATTGTCTAACAGTATCCGATTGCCCTTTGCTTTATTATTTTTCCACTTTTTAATGGCGTTACATAACCCTCTTCATCAACTCTTTGAGACATTTATGTCTAAGACATTTTTTTGCCACAAAATTCTTTCCTGTCTTTCTCTCTCATATTTATCACCTCTGTATCTCCACCTGAACACTTGTGACCCCAAATGCTCAGCTCATTTTCAGTGAACCTGAGATGTTTTCTTGTGGGTGAGTAATAATTTTTTTGTCAATAGTATCACACCAGTTTTGGCATTTTACTTACTATTTTGCCATTGAGATTGCCTTCCTTTGGACACCAGCTGCACTACTTCTGATTCACACAGAAAAATCTTCCATTTAACAAGGTCCTTATTTAAAGATCTAACATTCTGTAACGCATATCCTTCCATCACTACCGGACATGCATTCCTGTTATAATTACACTGTGATCCCACCATGGCTGTGTAGTTAAGAGGAGACTTTATCCACCTATAATCCCAGTTGTATATATCCTTTCCAGGTGAAATATCAGTAAGGCTACAGAGAGGGTGCCTTCCTGATCTTCTAGTCTTTTATAATGGACAGAGTCTGGACATGAGCTGGTGTTTACAGCAATGAGACTGTAAGGATTTCGGTAGTGATACTGGAATAAAAGGGAAGGAGGCAGAGGTGGAGGAGCACCCCAGTAGGAAATCTGGGCAGAAAAGAAAGTCAGTCTGAGGTGCAGCACCATCTGCGGGTCCCGTTAGCATGATTCCTGGGGAAGGAAAGCCAGTAAGCAAAGGAGACGATTCTTTTCTAGTAAACTAAGTGGAAGATTTCCCTAGATCCCTCTGGAGGATACAGTGATCCTTACAACCACAACTCTGAAACTAGTACCTTTGGAAAGATTTTGAGGAATTTCAGGATTTCATGGATTTAAAAAATAAGAGATTTATAGGGTATATTTGGAGAGCTTGTATTTTTTTCCACCACTATTTGTTATTAAACTATTGTTAATAAACTAGGTACACTTTTATATGTCCTTGTGCAAACTGATTTTTTTTTTTTAAGTTTAGTTATGTAGATTTTTAATAATCTACAGATTATTTAACAGGTAGAAGCATTTTCAGTGGTTATGATCTATCTTTTAAAAGCATCATCTTACAGAATTCAGAATTAACAGTTACCCCAAGTAGCACTTTCCTTTGGGAGTAGTCTTTCCTTTCTTAGAATAGTTCCATTCAGAGATCCCTGTTCTCCTTCAGCTTATGTCCGACGTCATGTTGGACAATGGCAAAGCTATTATAGTACAAGGAAGTGTCCTATGTTACAGTCAGGTGTTTGATTTGAGATAAATATTATTGGAATATAGCTTCGGGATAACAGTGCCGTACAGAACTTGAATCAGAAGAAGTACTAGAAGTGACTCCATGTATTCTGAAGCTCACATTTTTTCCTTCATACATAAAAAATATTGAAAAAAAATTTACAAAATACTTGATTCATCCTACACTACACATAGGAATGACCCCATATCTATTTTAAAAGACTATACCTATTTTTAAAGACAACCTTACCTTTTCTCTTCATCCTTCCTATGACACAATAATACTATGAAACTACTAGGTATGACAAAATATAAACACATTAGCATTGGGAGATCTTAGTGATGCTTCAGGGAGAAAAATGTCATATTGCTTTCTTAATTTTGAAGATCTTTCTGGTAAAATTGCCCAGCTGTGGGACCCTTTGTTACAGGAAATAGGATTTCAATAAGAGGTACAAAAAAGCCTTCTCAGGCTAAAATTAGGTAAAGTTACTCCTTTTGTAAAAAGCTGTCATGTACTGAATTCATTAGCTTTCATATTTCCTTCATGATAAATTAGGACTGTTATACAAAGTTTTACATTACTATAGTGATGACTTCATTTGCTCTAATTTCTCAATGTATTTATTCATTTTAAAATTAATTTGGGTTAATTACATGTGTTCACAAAAGTGTATTAGCAACTGAAATCAAATTATTTATTCAACTCTAGTAAACTTTATAGATGATACAAGGTCATTCTGGTAGTCAAGCTATTCCTTCCTTGGAGCAAAGTTTTCCTAGAGTGAGTGATGCAGTGTTAAACATGTAGAATTAGTAAAAGAATGCTTCTTTATCGATGCTTCCTTAATAAAGGGTTTCAATGTTAACTGCAAGGATAACTATTTACCAAGGCCCTGCAGAGCTGCTCTTGTTTTGGTAATTTAAGGGGTATTTCTTAGGGTACTTCTTGTATGCTGGTCGCTATGAAAGTAACTGCCAGCTCATCTTGGCTCTAGCATAACCCATAGTTTTCCTGTTCGCTCAAGGGTGTTGCAGACACTCCTTTCTTCTGCTGGCAGTGGAGCAACCTCGGCTCCTTGTGGGAGCTGCCTAAGCACCTATCATAAAAATTACCCTGCTCTCAGGAAAAAATGTTATCAGTATGCTGCATGGCCACTTTTGCATCCTGCAGAGACACCAGTTTGAGACTACAGAAATGATGGGATTGAGGTTTTTTCCTCAGTTTGGCTAGTTCCCTGCTCCTGTCTTTCCATTCCCTCGCCGTGTCTCCCCTGCCTTTTTCTCTTTCAAGAGCCATTGTCTGGTGCTGGTCTTGTGCAACATGTAAGTGTCTGATTCTCTGCAGATCGTGACTCTGTTCAGACCCTCCTGTGCACCCTGGGGTCACTCAAGTTGCAGAATCATTTAGCTGCAGGCTAGACTGGGAGCTTTGCTCTCCCAGCAGCCATCAAAGAGGAGAGGATTGCCTGGCCCTAGTAGCTTTCTACCCCAGACCGAGTCACTAAGGTATTTTCCTCCCTGTTTGATTATATTACGTATTGGCAAGAGCTTGAGTCAAGGAATTGAGTGTTAAAACGATTTGCTACACAAATAGTGCAGTTTGGACTCATGATTTTGCTGTGGTGTTTAAAGGAGAGGAGATGGTATGAGAGAGCATCTCAGAATGGAAATAAAGTGGCCACAAGGTAATACACTTGAGCTGGGAGATTTGTCATGTGGAGAGCGTAAACATATCTTAAGGGCAAGGTAAAAAAACCAACATATATTAACGGGATAGAGCGATGCAAAAATTTATGGTGCTGAGCCTGGCGGTGACAGTGATATTAAAGAACCTCAAATGAGCTGCAAGATACATAAGTCTTCTGGTTAATGAATGATGGTGTTAACACCTCAAGGTGTAGAGGGACAGGGTCTTTGTGTCTTCCTCGAGCAAGTAAAAACTGTACCTGGTGATTTCTGGAGCCGCTTCTAACAATTTTCAGCTACTGTACCTTGGCTGGGTTTTTGTGGTGTTTGCTGTACCCATGATGTGACCAGAGTGTCAAGAAATAAACACTGTTGACAGAGAATGGCAGCCCAGGAAATGCTCCGCACCATGTACCTTTGTATCGTTTGCTGCTTCTGTCTGTGAACTCGCTTAGGACTCAAGGAAGGATAAGTGTACCTATGGAGCTCTGTCCTAATTTGAGCTAGGATAGAGTTAATTTTCTTTCTAGTAGCTGGTACAGTGTTATGTTTTGGATTCAGTATGAGAAGAATGTTGATAACACACTGATGTTTTCAGCTGTAGCTAAGTAGTGTTTGTACTAAGTCAAGGATTTTTCAGCTTCTGATGCCCAGCCAGCAAGAAGCTGGAGAGACACAAGAAGTTGGGAGGGGACACAGCCAGGGCAGTTGACCCCAATTGGCCAAAGGGGTATTCCACACTACGTGACATCATGCCCAGTATATAAACTGGGGGGAGTTGGCCGCGGGGGCAGATTGCTGCTTGGGAACTAACTGGGCATCAGTCAGTGAGTGGTGAGCAATTGCATTGCACATCACTTGTTTTGTATATTCCAATTCTTTTATTAGTATTGTCATTTTATTATTATTATTATTATTATTATGTTTATTATTTTCTTTCTTTCTGTTCTGTTTAAGTGTCTTTACCTCAATACACGAGTTTTACTTTTTTTTTCCCCGATTCTCTCCCCCATCCCACTGGGTGGGGGGAAAGTGAAAGAATGGCTGTGTGGTGCTTAGTTGCCAGCTGGGATTAAACTACAACAAGCTCACAGAGGAAGATCCAGCGGGCTGAAGAAAAGGATCACATTTCCTAATCTGGACATCTGGAACAGGGAAAATGAGTAGCAACCTTCTACTGAACACGCCAGATCTTCAGTGAGTAAAAAGCAATTCAGTTCAGCAAAATCAGTTGATGTGTAAAGATTTGCGCAAGAGGAAGGCTGAGTTTTCTCTGCACTGGGTGTAAATACAACTCCTTCTGCATCGTCATTTGTAGAAGGTGTGATGTGCAGCACCTACACAACAACACTTGCAGCGTCACTGGCCCCAAAGCTTTGTTCAAAGTCTGGCACTATTTGACGTTTTCATGCAGACTTCCCCTTGAGATTACAAGTGACTGTAAAAATATCAGTGTTGTGGTTTTGGGTTTTTTTTTAAAAAAAAGCTTCCAGCTGTTGTATTTAGAGAGAAAACCTTGAAACCAGTATGATCAGAATCCTTAAGGATTTGTAAGGAATGTGTGTGTGAAAAGCATCTGAGGGGATTATTTAACATTTCAGGATTTGAATACTTCATCATAGCAATGCAAACATTACCACTAGGTGCAAGGCTACAGTTTAGAGGTCACTGTGCAGGTTAAATGTTATGGAGGGGACTACAGTAATGGAGATAATATGTCTTTGAACTTTGAGGTTTCCCGCGTCTTGAATGGTGTGAGTATGAGCTGTTCCATACTGCCTGCATGAGCACTGGTGTCACTTATGCAGACCAGCCTGCCTGCTGAGTAGTTACTAAATTACCATATAGAAATGGAGGCATAAGGAATTAGATTCTTGGCACTGATGTTATTCACGTCTTTCAGTTATTATTACAAATATATGAATATTAAATATTCACCCTTTTTTAAAAAAGCTCCTAAGCCTTTAATCCTTTTGTTTTCTTACAATGAACATCTATTATTTTTACTGGAAAGAAATACAAAGCTGAATAATACCCTGTAATAAAAGGTCTAAATAACTAAAAAGCTGGCGAGGAATCAGTATATAATAATGGTGGCTTTGCTTTGTTTCTTGCTCAGTAGCAGCAAGAAGCACAGGCGCTGGCTGGAGGACCATCTGCAGCAAGGACAAGGAAAGTCATAGAAACAGTCAGCAGACAAGCTTTGACAAAAAAATGCAAAGGGTCAAAATAGTGATTTCATTAAGCAGCTACTTTCAGAATTATCTTTTCCTCACTCCAAAAGCTGGGAGACAATCTGTCATTTCAGCTTTTGTTCAATAATGATATGAAAAAAACATAATAGGTTAGGAATTGTGGATAATGAAGTTAGGACTTAATAAGGTATATTTTGAGAGTTATTTACTAGCTGGAGTTTTTTATTGCTTTTACGTTATTGTCAGTTTTTCAGCTCCATAATTTCACCTTAAAATACTTGGTATCTTTTTTTATTCTTCTAATGAAGTGAAAATATTAACCCTCATTTAAAAATAATAACTAAAGTTTCTGGCCTTCCTGGTTACAAGAAAGAGCAAAAAATGTGTGTATGCAACTTCACAAGCCAAGAAAGCTAGAGAGAGTCCCCAGTTCGGTTTTGTTGTTGGTGGTGGTGGTTTTGGGGTTTCTTTTAATAGCATGAGAAAATATATCAAATACTATTTTGGATCTGCCTGATATATGACTCAAGAATCTTTGGAGTTGGCAGACTCTTGGGCTTCCTAGTGGTCTGTGCATATGCGTCTTCAAACTGGCACAAGTAGGTAGTCATATAAATATTTATTTTATGTTAGTGTGCATTTTGACAACCTAAATACAGACTGGGGTGATTTGGGCTCTTAAATCCAAGGTTCTCTTTTGCCTATGGTTGAGTTATTAGACACATGCTTTAGTTAAGCACATATGTATGTGAATTTACCAGTTTCTAGAAGGCAAAAAATTAATGACATGCCTTGGCAGGTTTAAAAGACAGTTTTCCCTCTTTTGTAAGGAAGCAAAGGAGGGGAGGAGGACTCTTTTTTTTAGAGAGGTTTAATACCTGATACATGCCTTTTTGTTTCCTGAAACTAGTTCTTCAATTTTTCACCAATTAGGTTTCATATGAAGCAATACACTTTTTTTATTCAAAGCAATAAACTATAACTTGAATGTTAAACTTGATGTGTCCATGTTCAGAAAATGTCTCTGATGCCTCTAGATCTGCTAGCAGAAGTGAAGATTCCTTTCTGCTGGTACATTTCAGGTAGGAAGGAACACAAAACCAAAAAATACCACATAAAGCTGAAGAACTTAAGAGAATGAAGACTTGACAGTAAAACCTAACAAACCAAGCAATAAGACTCCAAAACAAGCATCCACAATGGGCTTGGTCTGTCAGCTTACAACATGCCTTGTGAACAATTAAGATTTAACACACAGCTGAGTTCCACCCTTCAATAATGCCTTCATTTTCTGAAAAGTCATCATTTCTTGAAAAAGCATCTGAGCTCCGTTAAAGTAATTTTGCTAGCTGATTCAAACTCTGAATTCAGGTATTTGGAGAGGAATAAGTACTAATGAATTAAACTTCTTTCTGATTGTTTGGGTTTTTTTGAGCTTTGCTATGATGGGTGTTTCCATCAAACTGCAAATCAAGAATGCCTTTCCGTGCTCTGCATGTTGCCCAAAGCATAGCAGGAAGATGGGGATCACAGTTCAAGAGATTGTCTGACTCATAAGAAGGTCAAGGTGAAGGAGGGGAGACACAAAGAAGTGACAGAGAGGCAGCTGATGGACCTTATAGGCCTGCAAACACCCTCAGTAGGCTTCAGTGTGAATGTGCTGCAGCAGCCCAAAGCTTCCTTAAGGGCATGGACAATGCTATGCTCTTTGGAGCATCCTTGAGATGGCAGAGAAGACCTGTGAGGATGTAGCTGAGAGTTACTGGTGGTATACTTTTGAACTTTATGCACTATCAGGAGCTAGCAATTAGCTGGAAGCAAATATTAATTCTCCTTTTCCCCCTTTGTTTATAGGCAGTAAAGTCTATCCTAAAGTTAACATTGTTAGCTACAAATAACAGGTTCAAATCACTTGCTTGTAGGACACTTCACATTTTTTTATATCCCTAATGCTATCTCATTACAGCTTAAAAAATAAAAAAGCAGACGACAGATTTTGATCAAGTAACTGTGTCAAACACATTTCGATATTTCCACATCTTGATGCATGAATGGCCAAAGAAAAAATAAGTTTTTTTCAAGTAATCTTGTAATTCCTTTCTCAGCTGAAAAGGTCAACAATAAATATTGGCAATACATAAGATTTGGCTCTACTAAGACCTACCATCTGCTATCTTGAAGAATGGCAGTTATTAATTTACAGGCATAATCAAGTGATTTATATTCATCATTATTGTTCAAACCATCATGACACTTCTTCCTTCTACATCAGACGCCTTCTCAGTTTCTGCTTTTTGTGTTCACTAGCTATAAAAAAAAGAATGAGAAGGCTTGGGGTTTTTTAGAAGCCTTGTAACATTTTTGCGCTGATTTCAGGTCTTAACTGAATCATCACAAGCATCTGAGAAATGTGTACTTCACTAACTGCAGTAAGACTTTCAGCAATGATTGCTATATTTTAGAGATTCACAACAAGTAATTTCCTCTTTTGCACAAAGAGCTGCAAAATTTCTTCGCCTTTCTACACGGTGTACATTCAGTTGGAATTCTTATCTTTGTAATCACTATCATGGCTTGTGCTGGTCTCTAACTTGACCTAATAAAAATTCATAAATAACACTGGGATTCAATTTTAGACTATGTTCATTACCTCCGCCATACTTTGTTGTCTCGGAAGTGTTATTTGAATGAGGATAAAGGCCCATGTTTTAGACACACAGAAAGATATTTATCTACAAAAAGATAGTGTTTATACAATGTCTAATTGCATTTCTTTTAGAACTACACATACTTTGAAAATGAACTTCAAACATGCTTACTTTTCCATTAAAATGAAATTATTCACTTGACATTATTTCTGTATCTGGTTAGTAAACAAAATCAAAATCTTTTGGCTGTCAATTGCTATAAAATGAAAACTACTTTTGTCTGAGACCAAGCTCACAGTATCTGATCTTGAATTGTGAGGTGCTTTGGGAAAATGAGACAACTTTGAATGAATTCAAATTCATTCTCTCCAGAGTCTCTTTGGGGGAAAAAAAGTTTGCAATGCATTTGTGAGGCTTCCTAGTTATTTGTCTTGCTTGGCCAGATTTGCATTAATCTCAGTTTGGTGTTTGAAGCAGACTCCAGGGCAGGTACATATTTTTTATTCTTACTTTTTTTCATTAGGAGTTTTCTTGCTCAGTTTCTCCTTAAAATTGATTCACAGTTGGGTTTTTTCCCCAAACATAGGAATCTTCTGTGTCCTCTTCAGCAGCCGATAATGTTGCAAAGCTGAACAACAGTGTGCCTTCACGCTCAGATTTGGACCTGCGATAAAAATTTCCCAGGGAGCTCTGGTAAGGCTTCTGTCTAGAAATTTCGATAAAAAAGCTGCTTCACACTGGTTTTCAAAGCTCTAGTCCGGACCCTGGTTATTGAAGCTTAAAAGAGGTAAAAGATGCCTATGGTGTGGCAAGCATTTACTTTGTTATAGGCATTAATTAACCTTCTGAAGGTGTTTTCTTCACAGTCTGTCTTCTTACAGAGCTCATAGGTGCTGGTAGAGCCCTGGAGGGTGGTGGTGCGACAGGCAAAGCTAGTCTGTGAACCACATTGCTCATTCCAGATGTTCACTGCAGTCTTGGAGAATGCTGAAGAACTGGGTAAGGTTTGTGCTGAACCTTCTTCATGTTGAATTCCACCAAGCCTGTCACATCTGACGCTGCTTGCTGGTGTTCTGCAAAGGTCTGAAGACTTTATCCAGGTTTCCATTGACTCACGTGATAAAGAAAATAAGGTACAATCTATAAAAAATAAAGGGGAAGAGGTATCAACCTAAATTTTCTTTTGCTCCTGTTTAGCAGCGCCAGGATAGTTTAATAATTCGATGCTTATCAAGCCAGAAAGAACATGCAATGACTTCAGCTGAAAGGCTAAGATACTCTTTTCCAATTAAGGAGTCCTAGTCTCTAATCTCTGTTTCAGCACTGTGTGTTTTATTCACTGTTTATGTAAAATACAGAAATAACCCTGAAAACACCCAGTCTTCTCTCCAGATGAATGTAAGAATGGGAAAAGTATAGTTATAGTTTCTCTTAGCTCTCTGTTGTGGGCTGGGGTTGTTCTAATGAAGTTTCTAAAACCTGATCGTTTTTGGTATGAAGAGGAGCTGTGCTTCTATTTTTGAAAGGTTTTTATTTTTTGTTGAGCACTGGAACAAATCGTCTGTGATTTCAGTGTCAAAGAGGAAGGTTTGGGGGGCAGGAGTAACATGCATGCGATCTGCTTGTTATTTGATTGTGGAATTTTATCAGGGGGTTCCCAGGAGCCCTTTAAGAGCTGTGCTGAATTTGGACCAGTTTTCTGCTTGCGTACGTCTGCCTCATTAGTTTGCCAACATGTCCTGAAATTCTTGGGAGCAAATTCATCATCAGTATAAACCGACTTAAGGCAGCAGAGTTACAGCAGGAACAGATTGGGTCTCCTGCCAACAACCTGTTCAGTCGTATCACGTAGAATCCGAGACTCTCTCCAAAATGTTGATTTGACCCAGTTATTTAACTTTTGCCCAGCCAGGATATTTGTTTTGTCTCAGGAAAAGTTATTACTGAATGTATGCAGGATCTGTAACATTCAGATATATGCATATATATTTAGATATAAACTGTAGTACAACTGTGCCCGTACTGCCAGGGAGGGACTTGTGCGTGGTCCCCCTGTCCCCATCCCTGGGAGAAGAGCCCGAGTATGGGAGAGCCATGGGGTGCTCCTGCCAGAGCAGGTAACTGGGGACCAATACCTCGGGTCACAGACCACAAGGCATTTGTTCAGCAGGGTATAGCAGCCAGTAACCTCAGGGTTCTGTAAGGCCTGGGATAACAATCCAGTGACTCCTTGGAGAGGCTGGACCCTCTTCTGTTCTCTAGGTAGAAAGGTCTATATATCACTAATCAAACCATAATTCACTTAACGTGACCTCACAGTAACATATATGTATCTTTGAGGCCCTGCAATATTCTATTCACACAAGAGTAATGCAAATCTGGTCAGATCTGAACTAAGTTGTTAAAGCAGAATCTTCTTGCAGCTCTCACAGAAGCTTTCCCATCTTTGCCTGGTTTTGTCTCATGTTGTGTCTTGGTAAGACCACACCCTGCTTTCACACAGTGCCTTTCATCTAAAGACTTTAGAAGCATTCACAGAACTATTTTTATCTTCATTATCGACATGGAAAAATCATGAGGCAGGCAGATGATGAGTGCATGATGATTGGCAGCTGACAGTCAGTTAATGAGTAGCTGACCTGGGTGTGGAGCACAGACCTATGGCTCTTTGCACTGAACAGTCACTTGTGCTTCTGTACACAGAAGGGTGATGACAGCTGATGTCTCCTTCTTCTTCTGCAGGAACAAGGGCTGTATCTAGTATTTCAGAGAAGGAGGAGACCTCAGTTGGCAGCTACCTTGTCATGTGCAGAAGGTGGTAAATCAAGATAGTTGCTTTTTCTCAGGCTTGAGAGAAGAATCTCTGATCACAGGGTTCCCCATTGCTGCCTCTAAAAACTGCTCAGGCTTCTTCCTTCCTTGACTATGACCGTAGCTGCACTGAATAGCTCCCAATTTGCTGAACGGTGATTGAAGAGTGGTTTCAGCCATGCAAACATCACGTGTGGGGAGTACAGGAGTGTGCTCCTGTTGGATCTGTGATAGATATCCTTCCTTGATGGTTAATGATTATGTTCCTGACTGAACTGGTCATCTGCAAGCAGCTTCTTGCAGGAACTAAGGGCTCCAAACTGTAACTTAAAGTAAATGTTTGATACTGAAACAGTGAAAAAACAAATCTCATGAAACCATAGAAAAAAGGCAAGTGATTTCTTTTTCATAACATGGTCCCTTAGCTGAAAACTCAATTAACAGCACAACTGTCTGAATGAATACAACTGGCTAACAATGACCAGCTAACAAGTTTTTCAAGTTGTATGTGATTTAATTGCAAATGGACCTGTTAAAAACTAAGAGATAAATGTCTCTTTGTAAATTACTACTTTTTTAACAATACCTAATTTCTAGCTTGTTTTCCTACACTATTCTCTACAGTCTAGCCCATATTCCTGGGCTTCTAGTATTCTGCTTACCAGCTGTCAGAAATGAATCAGCTCTTTGTTCCTGGAAACCAAAGCAGGACACAGCAGACACCATGCTGTTCCAGCACTTGATTTAATAGAGTTCTTGGTTGTCTTTATGGTCTCTCAGTGTCCCTGACTGAAGAGCCTTCCCCATTCCTCCTTCTCAGAGTTCGATATCACATCTCAACCTGAAAAACCTGTTGTTGATATCCTTTGTAGACTAATGAAAATACACTCAGCTAGGAAACCTGCTGGTTAACCCTCTTGTGAGATGTTTTTGTGCAGTGCTTTTACGCTCTCAAGTTGATAGAAAATGTTCACTTGGTGATTGGTAATACAAGTTTGTAGCACCGTGAATTCAGGAAAGCACTTAAGCAAATGGTTATATTGATGGCAGGGTGATTGCAGACATGTTTAAATGAAACACATGGCCATATGCTTTGCTGGACTGAGTACTTTCCTGGAACAGTTAAATGAAGATATAAACCTTGGAAAACAGATAGACATCAAACAAAACTCCCAGGCCTCCCAAACCATTGAAATCTTCATAATCCATGTGAAACCATTAGTTCTCAATATGCACTCATAAAGCAGCATATTTAGCAATATTGAGAGGGATGTTAGAATTACATTTCCAGAGCTTACTCGCACACGTGAGGACATGCGTGATGTTACAATGGAATGGAGAGGGTGGGATAGCTAAATAATAGGCTGCATATCAAAAACAAAGTCATTGAGAGTGGTGGCATTGATTTGTATAAAGATGGATGGTTACAGGAGAGCCCCGGTGCTCTATATGTGTGATTGATTTTCTTTCTTTTAAGTGCTGACTAAGGAAAAGAGGACCATTCCCTTTGTGCTCAGAGAGGACACATCTCATTCCTGCACTTCACAGTTGGAGGTGAGATATTGAGGAAATTGAATAAATTTGTGAACAGTTCAAAAAATACAAGTGGCACTTCTCAGCTATTTCTACATTGCTGAAAAATAACTTGTAAATACTTTAATAGTATGAATTGAAAGCTTTCCTTTGGAAAATAAAGATTTAATGTCAAGATTCTATCTATCTGTTTGAGAAAAAGACAAAACCCAGTTATGTATGAAGGTTTCATATTAAGATTATGATTGAAGCCTCTTCCCTATAAACTCTTGTCAATGTTAATCTTTCATCTTTTTATTCTCCTTTTGACATTTATTGTTAGTATCCCATGAAATCTGTTTCTATTAATATTAGAATTAATATTTTATAATTAATTCCTAAAAAAGTTTTAATGGTCATAAATTGGATTTTCTCCTGCAACTATTTTAATAGCTCTTTTCCTCATTTGGGAACATTTAATGACTTCCTGTGGTGCTTAAAGGAGAAATGATACACAGAGAATGTGAAGGTTCCATAAAGGTTCTAGTAACAAAGATATGGAAAGAGAATAAAAACTCATGTTTAGTCATGCAACATGGATAAGCTTATTGGCATTTTATGGCTGCTTTTCTCTCAGCTGCAGAATGTGATGCATCATATTGAACCAAAATGTTATTAATTAACCAGCCATTCCTTGGCTGCAATAATCACAGTAACCACGTTTAGTTCAAAGAGTTTCCGCAATCTGCCTGTAAATATGTATGTACCTGCCATTGGTAGATCAGTTAGCAAACGATGCAATGACCTGATAACAGCAAAGGATAAAGCCTCAGGTTTGATGTTGAGCTTTACAATCAAGAGCAGCAGATGAAGGAAGCAGAGGGGCTTTAAGGTATGTCATTCCTTCTATTGCCTCCAAGTTTGTGGAGACCTTTACTTCACTGCTGAGTGCACATCACACAAAAGAACTTACATTCATTCCTGTGGCTGTGGGACTGCCATGAATAGGGGTACAGGTAGGGTGGTGGGTTATATTTGGAAGAAATGGGAGACAAGTATATACAATAGACTTAAACTGTTATTTCACAGAAAAAGAAAGAGCTCCTTCTAAAGTATTTTTCGTTCCTTTGGGTCATCACTAAAACATGTAAAAGTGTTTTGCTATATGTCAGAGCAATGCACATGTATTCCCACACTTCCTTGCTTTAGCTAAAAAGAACCAATTTCTCTGTATTTAAGGCTGTTTTAGAAGGTTAAATGTTTTTAACCAAATGTTAAATGCAGTAGCAGCTGCCAATGTATATTGATCTGGATGCTGGAGATTAGTTTTAATTAGTTTTATTGCTGGTGTGCAGTTCAATGTTAATGGTACCGTGTTGTTATTCGCATGGGGCTGAGCAGGTGGCTCTGCAGCCAGCACAGCCCCCTTGGCGCAGCACGCCTTGCTCCACTGTGCCTCACAAAAAAGACAATAATGGGAAAAAGACGACTTTTACATAGTAGTTGAAGGCACTGACTCCATCAACATACTCTGCCTCATTTCAGTTGTGATTTCAGCAGCAACCAGTGTACCATGGGCTTATACACATGATATATTCTTCCATTTTACAAACAAGTAATTTACCCTGTTAACCATGTCTTGCCTTTTCCAAGTGTCACAAGCACGCTGTCAGAGCTCATTAGAGGTTTTGTCAAGTACGCTTGTAACAAATCAACATCCTCCTTTGTGAAACAGGATACAGTTTGTGTTTGTTCTAAAGAAGGAAAGAAAACTTGCAAAAAAAAAAGGGGGGGGGGAAGAAAATGGGAAGAGGATTTTGTTTGTTTTTTGTTTCAGGAATTTCAGTAAGAAACTCCATAGTTAATCTCAGGAGAAAATTGTTCTTTGTGTGTGAAGTGGTTTGCAGGGAAGAAAATACATTTCTCAGTGATAGTTCACTAGTGTAATAATGCAGTAATCTGTGCTGTGCGAGTTATCCTGCGTAGGAGATTCATTGCACATAGTCCTTAAGAAGTGTGTTATTTAAACCTTGGGATTAGGGGTGACATGGTTTAAAACCTGAATAATTTATAAATTTTGCTAATTTATTAAATTAGTAATGTAATTGCTAGAGTTTTCAAAGCTGTTACTTGTGTTTTCCTTTTACCAATGGTGTTTCTCTGGGTCTAGATGGGCAAGAGGAAGTTCAGTGGGCTGGAAATCACCCTGATCGTCCTCTTCTGCCTGGTGGCGATCATAGCCTGTGTCCTCATTGGGCTTTTAGCGTCAGGACTATCCGGATTCAAAACTACAGGCAAGTACTTCCCATTGCTGCTGTAGGACCAGAGCAAAAACCCTGAGTGGGACCTGCTGAGCTTTGCTTGCGGAGACTGTTGTAAATGCCACAGAGCTTCAGGAACTAATCATTGGCATTACTTCTGTCACTGTTTGATTCAGGCTTTTCAAGAACATGGATGTTCAATAAGGAAAAAAAAAAAAATCACTGTAAGCGCTGTAAAAAAACCACCTATACCACTGTAAAGTACTGACTCTTAGTGTTACTGTTATGTTCTTATTACCCAAAGGTCAATCATGGGAAATCCTTCCTACAGATAATATGAGTAAAGTTACCAGTGATGAACATAATAAATAGTGTGACTCAGAATTTATTTTCATGAAAAAAACCTTATCCCTTCCTCCAAAGACTGGACTTGTTTTATAAACATAGCACTGGTATGATTTCACAATTTTTTAATATAGAAAAGACAACACTGAAAAAAAGAAAATGGTATCAGGGAGACAATGTAGCAACAGCCAAATTGTGTGGAACATAGATTGTAACCATAAAAACCTATAGTGTTTCCTGTATTGGTACATTAGAAACCACTTGTCTTTCAGGCGTGTGATGCAGAGCACCCTGCTTTACATAGAGTTCCATTTTGTGTGAGTAATTCCGTTTACACATGGGGATTGAAGCAAAAACTTGGAGGTGAGAATGGCAGTAAAATAAAAATAATTGCTTATCCAAAACAAACACTTTGGTGTTTTAGTAAAACTGCCCATACAGACTAATATCTGCATATTTGCTGCCTGTTTCAGTCTCAAAATGAGTAGGAGTCTGCCTGAGCAAAAAGATACAAGTGCGTATATTGCAGATAATGCAAACAGGCGAGTCTGTGCATTTGTGTGCATCTCAGTCTGAGACAAGATTTCTACACTTCATAGTTCTCATTCCAAACATGTGCAGTGTTCCAAAATATATGTAAAGTAGCTTTCATTGTTGGGAGAAACTGAAAGCAACCATTGGGTATCCTTTTGTCAGCTAAAGTTGCCAAGAGGTCACCTTAAATTCAGTCTGACGAACCTGAAATCTAATGGAGCATCTTAATGGAGCTTTAAGGTGCTTTTGCCTGATGCTCTAATTCCAGGTCCTGTGGAAGAACAGTATTTCAGGGGAAGGAGCACCTGTGAGAGCAGCAGCACAGTACAATTAAGAAAAAGAAAAGTCCTTCCAGTTTTAATTTGGCATGTATTTTCACAATATTTTCACAATATGCATATAGAGCTACAGGACTTACTGAAAACTGGATTAATGTATACCTTAAGAAATAAAATTAGCAATGTCACCCATATGTTCAAAAACTTTAAAGTGAAGTTGTCCTACCTTTATCTGAAATAGTGGTGTGCAACTTTTCAAAGGTAAAAATAAATCACAGTAGCGATAGTTTACACCCATTTGAATCTGTATTAATGGTTAGAGTTTCAAGATGGTGAGAAACAGCCAGCAGAAGCATTTTCCTACATTTTGGAAATCCTGGTAATAACCCATTAATTTATTTCCCTAACAGAATTTTCACCAGAATGTCCGAACATATCAATAGCAGAGAGAATTGACTGCATCCCGGATCAAGTAGCAACAAAGGTCTGAAAACATTCTAGAAAAAATTAGAAAATAATCTTCATCCCATAAAGCCTCAGGCTTAATTATAAAAATTTAATTTGTCTCTACTATATCAGTTGTTTTCTTAACCTTTTTTAATCTGTGATTGCCTGAACACTTTGCAGTGAAGTTTAACTCCTTTATAACCCATTTCAGCCCATTGATGGAAGGTCTGATTTTTCTAGCCACTGTAGCAGTTTGCTGTCAAAAGTTAAAGACCACTGCCAAAGTACTCCCCAGCAGTTTGGTTTTGGGATAGGTGGAAGCAAAATTAGTCAGACATCATGCAGTTAAAAAAAGGCACTCTTTACTTTTAACAGCTTTGCCTGAACAGTTTCTTTTTGTCTGATGGTCAAGTACTAGCATTTATAATGGCAGAAATAGCAGGTGAAGATGCACTTTAACCAGGTGCACAAGACTTTTATAAAATAAGAGACATGGTCACAATTTCCCTTCAGAACGCATTTGAATCTCAGTGTCTTCCTTTCTTGGTTCTGGTGTCTTACCTGGGAGAGCGCAGAGTTTAGAAATGACCGTTTGGCTTAAGATTCTGTGACTTGATTCCCAGTGAAAAGTATCATCTTAATTTTTCAGTGCTCTCATATTCAGAACATTTTTGTAGTGGTTGGTCTTGAAAGGCTATTATTGTTATTTTTATCATTATTATTTTTCATCTTTGCAATGGATGTTTCCATTGTCTGATGGAAGCTCGTAGATGCCTGGCAACTATCTTTGGTTCGGAGGCAGCTTAGGAGAAAAAATAGTGAATATATTATGATGCATGAAGTTTATGTCATTCACAGAGTTATAAAAAATTATTAACCAGCTTCTTAATCACTCAGGAAATTCCCAGTCTAATTCCAGAAATGACAGTTGTTAAAGCTTCTATCATGCCATGGCTTTTGCTATACTATACAGTTCAATAAAGTCCTGTGGGTGAACAGGTTAGTAAAGGCTCAAATCACAACCTATTCCTCTACTCTTTCGGTTCCCTCACTCTCCCAGGAGCTAGCACACCACAGTAGGAGCAGTCATGCAGATCACTTTAATCTTTAATTACTACCTTTGAACCAGTCACCCCACATTACGTGCTGCACTCATCATCCAGTGAGGGAAATTGTTTTGCTCTGGTTGCAACTGGAAGCCTTATTGTAAGTCTGTCCTTGCTTTTTACCATCACTGATTAGAAAGAATTAAAAATAATCAAATTATAGATACCAGCAGAAAAGTAGGGCGAGATGCAGTTTTGAATGTTGGGGTACCTGCTCTGGAATTAGAGGTAAAATAATGATTCCTGAATCTGTTCTTTCCTTGGTGAAGACCAGGCAGCAGATTTCACAGGATTAGACGTAAATATCACCTTTAACCTGTGCCCTGAATGAAAGCTGTTAGGTGCCAGAGTCCCACCCCGGTGTGCCCATTCATTCCTGTATAAATTTTCTCCTGGAAGCATTTTGGTTGTCCCTCTTTAGGCTATTCTAATACAGCAAACAGCAGAGCTGTAAAACTACAGGTACCTGCTTAGGATAACATAGCTCTTCTGTGGTGGTTCCCATTAGTAGTTTTCAGAAAAAACAGCAGCTGGGAAAATTATGATTTGCTTAAGCTCATATAGCAGGTTAGTGTCTGTCTTGATTTCTTTATTCACTGAAGTGTCCTAGACGAAGCCAGAAAATGAGTAGGATTGCAGAGGATAGAAGTATGGAAAGCAAATAGATATTTATTAACCGATCACAGTGTTGACAAAGATAGACATGCAGAAAGACAGTAGCTATTTCTTAACTATTCACTGCTGTGGAAAATTGCCATGAAGTTTGATTAGACAAGAAGAACGCACCAGTAAAAAAATGAACTACCACAAGCAGAGCTAGTGTAATCCATTATTGGACTGATACCTCTGAAAGCTTGGGGAAAAGGTGTATTGTTGGGTTTTGTTTTGATTTGTGTGGGTTTTTTCCCAAAATATCCTGCTGGCAGAGGTTTGTTTGGGTGCACATAAGAGAAACATTTTAGATCAGCACATAGACAAGCTATTCTTTTAATCCTTGGTGTTCAGTTCAATGGTCAGAAGCCATCTCCTAGTGTACCCCAGCATAAACTGTTTCCTCGTATCAACGATTATTTCTCTTTGGCTTTATTGGGTATTGGTATCTATTATGCTAGTTTTATAGCTCAGAGGTTGTGATCAGCTCACATCTTTATTTACACTAAACAAAAGCTTTTATAACAGCCTCTCCAGTGTCTTTGGATGAACTCTGCTCCTTTCCCTGTGTCAGGCATAAGCGATCTTGCACTTCTCTATTTACTTCCTTATGCAGCAAGTTCAGTGTACCTCAGAAATACAGAGCTATAGCTTACAAATCCACTAGAATAAGATTTAGCTAGAAGAACATCACTGAACTGTAAAGTAACTGCTGCTGAAAATAGTCAACAAGTATTCATGAGAAGTAGCTGGGGAAAAAGAAAAGCATGCTTACAAAGTTGGGCACACAGATGCTTGAACTACCAGGCTTTAGGAAAATCTGTTGTTCAAGCTATTCTGCATTGCATGGGATAGTCACTGGTCTAGGAAGGGATAAGAGGACGGAGGTAGCAACTCTTTTCTTAAGTATTTCGGATATTCCCCTCTGTACGAAGGAAATTAAGTAAATGAAGAAAGGGAGTAAAGCTGTGATCTCTGCAGTCTTGGAGGGGATTGGTGCTTCTTCTCATTTACTCTGAAATAGTTTATACAATGGGAAATAGGGAGCTCTCATGGTGAGCATTGGGAAGGTGGAAAGTGAGCATGGGTTTTTCACAGCCTTCGAAAGTGCATTGTTTTGTGGATCGATGTGGAGGAAAATGAGTCACTATATCTCTCCTCCAACTGTGGTTTTTTGCTTGGAACCTAATGAAATGACAGCAGACATGTTTTCTGCTGTGATGAGTCCATGACAGAGAGACAAACACTTATCTGTTTGGTGAATCTGGGTTTTGTCTTGGCTGGTTTTGCAGAGATTTCTGGGCTCTGTGCAATCGTTACCGAATAAATGCACTAAGACTTCCCAAGCCGGTGGCTCTGTGAGCTCCTTCTGTGCTTTCCTTCACCACGTGCATGATTTCTGGGCTGGAGCTGGCTTATCTTTGCTCTGTTCAGAGGCTGAGAAAAGCATTTGACCTGCATCAACCAGGCTGGGCTCTATAACCCAGAAACTATTGTCGCCAAGGACAGCAGCAATAGAGATTTTGGACCGTCTCCACCTGTTTCAAGCTGCAGAATGCTTTAAATAAGCATGGCACAAACACCAAAAACATTTGAGCATAATCAGATGAAGGCAGAAACAGCTTCTGTTAGTGGGCAGGTAGAGGGAAAGGTCTTGAAGATCTGCATGTTGGATTTGGATACCCGAGATCACTTATGGACACTGCTGTTAGCCTCCAGTGAAGCTTGTTGTATTACTACTGCCCTTTGCCCTAAGTAGTATGTTGGGGTTTTAATGTGAGAAAATGTGTGGAAACTTAGTGGTGTATTACCCAAATCTTATCTTCAAACATAAAACTCACGCAAACAGTACATGAATAAGTTAATCTCTAACAGCAAAGCAAAGGTACTGTAGTTTATTAGACTACTGAAAGGTAGTGTAAAGGTTGGTGCTACTACACTGAGATATATGCTTTAAACAATAGGTTTATTTGCTTGGGGTTTTTTGAAAAAAAAGTTGATTTATCTCAATCTGAGGTTCTGCAGAAGCAATCTGAACATTTCTGATATTAGAAAATTACATTAAAATGTAGGTATTATACATGAGGATCAATTATGCATATGTAGATTTTTAACCAGATGTTTACCAGATATTAAGCCAACTGTAACTTTCACCCTCTCTCCAGTGTGTGATTTTTGGCCAGACTATACTGCATCTGTGACAGCTCAAATATTTCAATAATTCTTTTTAAATGTTCATTTTGCCTGTGGATCTTGTGGTTTTAAGAAAGAATGAATGTCTATTAAGCAAGTTTCTACTCTGATTCCACAAAAGTCCTTTCTATTAAGTGTATTCTGTGCCATTAAATTCACTCAATAGAGTTTCAGAGAAGGAGTTGATCTGATTGCAAATATTATTAAGGTTTCCGGTGTTTGGGGTAAAATACACTCCATGTGCATTTTAACTGTTTTAGTATAGAGGATTTATTTGTGTGAAATCAGCTCATCTGTGCCCCTCATGTCCTTCAATCAGAGCACCTGCACCCTGCGTGGCTGCTGCTGGAGTCCTGGGAGTGATACCAGTGTGCCCTGGTGTTTTTTTGCTTCAAACCATGGGTACAAAGTGGATGGGTCAACAAGATCAACTCAGGCAGGTAAGCTGCAGGCTGAGCTCCCCAATTTATGTTTGTGCCTGTGTCTGATTCAACACAATAACATTGCAACATGTGTTTTCTTCCCAAGGATTTGAGACTATGTTAACAAGGCTGCCATCACCTTCCCTGTTTGGAAATGATATCAACACTGTCCTCCTTACAGGAGAGTATCAGACGCCAAATCGCTTCCGGTTCAAGGTAAATCTTGCTGCTGTGCTGCTTTAAGGTTCATGTTCTGTGCGAGATTTTAGGCTGGCTGTTCCTGTGCAGTGAGTTAGAAGGGGTGGATTAATCCCTCATGACTCCCACTGAACTGCTCGGCTCCTCCTTTCTTTGTCCTCTCTGCTGTTGCAATGCATCAGGTTAACAAGCATTTAGCACAGTGGGATTTCTGCATGAAAAATTACTGAGACCTTTGAGAAGCTCAGCTTTTATATTGCCTACCTTTTTTACTCATCATAGGAAAATTATGGGGATAAATGTATTTACTTACTTTTAATTTATGGCCTGGCCATATCTCTCAATCATTTTGACAGACAACATTAGCTTTTTGAATGATTTCTGTTTTCTATGGAAAACTCAACAGTACGCACTGTGAATGTAGGGTAGCGATGGGTTCTGGGATGGAGCAGGGCTTCTTTTGTGGGAGACCTTCCTCTTCTGGTGGGTTCCTACTAAGCCAGGGAAACACAGGGTCAAGTATTATGAGGGAAATGGCTGAAAATGAGTGATGAAAGTTGGAACTGAATAACAATGAAGGCAGAAGAGGAGACTGGAACGGGGGTGGGAATATCCTAAGTCAGAACTCTATGTTTAATGCTGGAAAATGTTTGAATTGGGCATTAGTTTTTAAAAGCCCAACACTTCTGTTGTTAAATATGTGCAGATCACTGATCCTGAAACACCAAGATTTGAAGTCCCTCATGAGCATGTGCGACCTTTCACTGGATCCGCAGCCTCCAAATTAAACTACAAAGTGGATGTCAAGCAGAACCCCTTTGGCATTGTGGTGACCAGAGTGAGCAACGGTAGAGTGCTGTAAGTAACATTGGTGCTTTTTATGAATGACACAGATCTCATTGGTTTTCTCTGAAAGCCCATGTTGCCACGCAAGCAATGTACGTCCAAGGTGCCCTGTGTGAGGTGCCCCCTTGGACATGTAATCTACTTCTCTTCTTTTGACTGATGGATGTTCTGCAAGGCCTTCTGCGAGGCCTTTGGAAACTGATTCTGGGATATGGAGCGCTCTGTCTAAAAGGTTTTAGGCCTGGCTCTGTTCACTTTCCCCCAATCCTAGGGAAATCTTTACAGTTACTTTGTTCCATCAAATTGGGGAATTTTTATGATCCGGAGAACTCCTTGCCAGTGCTTCAAATCACATGGGAACGCTCTTCATTGCATCTTTTATCTCATTTGTTGCAATCATGGTGAAGCTCTGAATCACCAAAACCAGGTTGCCCTTCAGACCTATGATATCCATGAGTAGCTGATGCAAACCTCTGATAAGCTGGTCACGTAGTGCTGTGAGTAAAATATTTGACAGACTTGTACATTGAGTGCTTTCATCCCATTTAGGTACTAAAAATAAATAAATAAAACAAACTTACAAACCTAACAGTGTGGCTTTAAGGCCTGTTAGAAGGGGGAAGTGTCAGGATGAACATGCTTATTAAATCAGTCCAAGAATGATTACCTGTCAGAGTGCTAGGCCAGTTGGATTATCAACGCTTCAAGTTTAATTAATTAGCGATTACTTTTATGCTCTTATTAGTATTGTTTTCTTGCTTAGAGTCCTCTATAATGATTGATTTGCAATTATAGAGAGCACAAAAGATGGACTTGGTATTCAGCAGTGCATGACTGATTAAACAGGTATGTGGAGGGGGAATAAGAAACCTAGTCCAATAGAACCATGTTGAAACAGTGCTCTGGAAGATTGTCTGTATTTCCCTTTGGCTTTTGTTTAATTTGATAAAAGCGGTTGCATTTTCTGTCTGTAAAGAAAAAAAATACAATGATGCTTGACTGAGTTTGAGTATCTTCAAGCAAGCTGTTGTTAGCATGGGGTAAGGGCAGCCCCTCACAGATAAATGCCTGATAAATTTGTTTACACAAGATGAGGGCTTTCTGCCACCTCCTAAACAACCACACAAAAGGGAGACCTCTTTGGAGAAGGAAGAGAGGGGACCAATGTGTTATCACAATTCATGACAAAAATCCTAATTACCCAGATAGTTATAAAGCCTATGACCTTCCATCATCATTTGTTACACTTGAGCCCCTCAAAAGACTTACAGTTCTGACCGACCTGTTACCATCATCATTTGCAAGACAACCTGAAAGATTGCCATAGTTTCATTGGAAATACAAACTTCTCCCCCGCCCCGCCCCCCCCCCCCCAAAAAAAAAAAAACCCCGATAGTTTCAGTGCAGTCTTTGAGCAGATGGGCAAGATAGTCCTTGGCATAATTAAAACTGGACAGAAACACATCAGAAGAGGATTTGACCTATGAAGCCTCTTTCAAGTGCCAGTATTTTTAACTTTAAAAAAAAGTAATATGAGCAGATTAAATTTGTAGTAAGCCCAAACTGCCCTGGTTTTGTTGCTTGTTTGTGCAGTGTTTGGAGTTGCTAATGCACTGTGTATTTATTTAATAGTTTAAGGACCTCTTTATGCATAAAAGAATTTACTCATAATTACGTACTCATAGCGATAAATGTAGTTATAGTGTACTAACCTATCTGAAGTGATAAAGTCCCTTGAAATTAACTTGGCTGTGTTTGCGTAAAGTCAAGAGAAAGTTACATTACTCTCCACTATATGAATACCATGACTGTTAAATGTCACAAATATCACACAAAAATAGAGTTGTAAAATGAGTTTCTAATTAAAACTACTTAAAGTGAGTAGATAAAAGCATATGCCTTTCAAATGTGTGTGATGTTAATGCACTTCATGGTAGATTGTGGTCATTTTCTCTGCTTTTTTGAAAATAAGTCTTTTTCTCTGCTTTCGATAAGCTCTTGGTTTCATGAAGCTGAAGACAACCTTCAAACCCAAGGAACAGCTTCATTCCAATTGCTCTCTGCTTCAAATGTGTTTTCACTCACAATTATGTTCTATTTATGATTGTTTCATTTAAAAAGTGATGACTGATGGAAACTCGAACTACTTCTGGGTACGGTAGATTTTGACACATTTACCAATTGGAAATGTTCAAAATCTTAGAGGAATGAAAGAGGAAAATGAACATGATTAAGGTCAAAAGGAATGAAATGTAATGTTTTGATTAATTCCATGAGTTGTGGAAGATCCTTACCCAGGATGATATTTGGTGTTGCTTAGGAAATGCAAAGCGGTCCCAACCATTCCTGTGCACTTGGCTTCTTAGGGAGATATTTAATTCTATTGCTAAAATAAATGGGACCAAAATCCCGGCATTCTTGTCATGATAGAAAAAGATCCCATTTGGGTGGTGGTGTGGGCACACACCTGGCTGTAGAAGCAGACCCCTGTGCATGGTCCCCTCCATCCATCAGGAAGGAGGATGCCTAAGATGCTCAGTGAAGCCTTTTTGGCAGCATCAGGGACCGGAGGCGGGGGGTCACAACCTGTAATGTGGCTGGTCAAGCGAGTCTAGAGTCTGGTTCACCGTTACAGCCGCAATAGCTCAGCAGAGCTAAAGGAAGGAGAGCGAATCAATGAGTCCATTGCCTTGCAGTGAGCTGCTCCTCAGTGCACCCCATGACAGGATTCGGGCTGCTTCCCGCTGCTCGCTGCCTCAGCACCGCTCAGATTTCCCCACCATTTCCTGAGTCCTCCCTGTAGAAAGAAGGAGTGAAATTAGGTTTTGCCAAGGTATTTGAAGCTCTTGTAACCCTTGTTTGGAACAGGACTTGTTTGTCTGTAATGAAAAGGGAATGGTAAAATGTGCAAAACTAAAATAACAGAAGAAACTTTATTGATGGAATTGACTTTTACTGTGTGTTTTGCTAATAGATGTAAAGGAGGAATATTGATCTCCGCCTTGTTCCGTTCGTACAGATATATACGATAGTCTCTGTATCTATGTTCAACACCACCAACTTCACGTTCCTTAAAAAGCTTAGAAGTGGCTTTATGCAGAACGCGCCACAGGAGATGTGATAGCCATCAAATGGGATTTGAGCCATGCTAAGGATCACATTATCTCTTCAATCTGTGCTCGCCCACTCCTGGCTTATTCGAGAGCTAGCACACAGCCGTAGTCTGCCTTTCCCTGTAGCGACCGGCCTAGCAGGACACAAGAGTGGGTCTTGTTCCCTTTTCCCGGCAAGAAAAAGCTGCAATTGATCTGCAAATTCTGATGGAGTGGATTATTTTTGTGTTTCTGTCCACCCACAGAAATTTTCCATCTGCCCCGTTACTGTGAGTGGCCACAGAGAGTGGATTCAGGATTCAGCACAACAGATGCAGGGTGGGAAGCTTTGGTGGAAGAGGGGAGCACAAATGTACCCCTGAAAATAGATGGGCCACTTGTATGAGAGGTTTCCACAGGATCAACAGGCACCGCTCATCTCCTCATCTGTGCAAGGGTCGCTCTGCTCCAGCCCTGCACCATCCCACCTCCCTCTGCTTCAGGTGTCTGGGTGGAGACCTGAACCTGCTATCCAAGTCTAACTAAAAGGAGTAGAAACAATTATTGCAACAACTCTTGGTAAAATACTTCTTTTCTTTTTTTTTTAAATGGTTTCATCAGGTTTGATACTACCATAGGACCACTGCAGTATGCGGACCAGTTTTTGCAGCTATCAATCAAACTACCTAGCAGCAACATCTATGGCGTGGGAGAGCACGTGCATAAGCAGTACCGGCACGATGTTAACTGGAAAACCTGGCCCATGTTCAGCAGGGATATTGGCCCCTCTGGAGTAAGGACTGGTTTTATTCCATCTCATTCTTTGCAGATGATGTCTGTAATCCAAACCCATTATGCAGTAGACACATTAGTAATATTCACTCAGTTTTTCCCCAAAGACTTTTCAGGCACTGCGTGTTATTACTAAAAGCTAGATGGTACAGATAAACGTTCCCTGATTTCTGATTTTTGTGTTGATGTGCAGTTGAAAACCAGTTGATAAACATTAATGTATGAGAGTCTTCAGTTTCTACTGATAAAGAAAATAAATAAGAGTATGTCCTAATGCATTGCTGCATGCAGCATTCAGTACAGATGACACATGCTCCTTCAGTTAACATCCTTGTAGCTCAGCAAAAGATGGAAAAGTTCTCTTTAACAGCTGTCTCCTTAGGAGATAAAGTTTGTCTGTTACCTGTTATTTGTTTCTATAGTTTGTATGGCTGTGTCTCTACGAAATGATTTCCAGGGCACCCATTTTTTGTTAATTGTATGACTATTTATTTGTCGCTATTACTTCAGTTTCATAAAGCAACAACCCATATGCTTTACTTTGAGTTAGCACTTCAGCGTTTTGCTGAAATAAGAGAAACTAGAGTGTGAGACCACTACATGTAATTAATTAATAATTTGGAATTTGTACTGTTCCCTTGAGACACCTTCTCACTATCTTCTCTGGTTTGAGGTTAGCTCTTACCTGAATGGCTGTATTGAGTGTAGAGTCATTAAACTACACTAACAGTGAACAGAATCAAGTTAGGCTAATTTCAAATTGCTCAACTTCTGTTTCTCATTAATTTGTTCTGAGTTTTCTTTTGCAGGGGAAGAAGCACAACTATTACAACAATTGTTAAAATTTCTAAGGTTTTTGTTGCGAATAATAATGGAAAAAACATTAGAAAGGAAATAAAAAAGAAGGAAGGCACTCTCTTATTTCCATAGATTAGACATAAAAATGATTACCTTGCAGGATTAATAGAAATATAGATTAGATGTAAAATCTAATCTATGGTGAAAGGTGATGCAAGCACCCTTCAAGTTCTATTGTTCACTTGATGTGCATATATATTACCCTGAAATAGTACTGCAATATATGCAGACTTGCCTGAAGATCCATCATATCTGCTTGCTTATGTTATCTATATATTTGGGGAAGATTTTTCTTTTAATGGGAAATGTTCTCATAAAGGAGAAGAATGCCAGGAAAGAGAAAACAGAAGTGTAGGAAAGTCAGGATTTTTATTTCTGTTGTTTGCTGTACTTTGATACGTTTCAAGTTCTACCTGTGATATATTTTGAAATATCCCAGAACAGATACTGTTATTAGATTTTAACAGCTTACTTTTATCCTTTAAGGCAATGCATAACTTATACGGAGTTCAAACTTTCTTCCTGTGTTTGGAGGACAGCACTGGAGCCTCTTTTGGTGTTTTCCTAATGAATAGCAATGCCATGGGTAAGAAAGCTTTCTCTGCAGGTCTGAGCACTGCAGTTAAATATCTTTTTAAATGATCTGTGGGATTGGGATCCTAACTGTAGTGTTTAGCGTATGCGACATAAGCAGTAAGTAGCGCACAGTTAACATGAAGATTGCGCTGGAAACCTGAGGGACAGAAACCTATCTGAAGCCTGTGCAGCTTTGTGCAGATGTGCAGAACAGTGGAATCAGAGCCTAAATTTGGAGTTAGCAATACTTGACGTTAAATGCCCTTTATTCTCTTTAGGTAAGCATGCATATATGTATGCTTTACAGAGCTCTTCATGCCTCTTGAGGCTGGAAAGTTATACTAAAAATTTAAAGATAAAAGTTTGAGCCATTGGATTCCTTCTGATACTCTTCTCTGTAGAATGTAAACGAATGGAAATATGGACATTTAAAAGAGTCTTCTGAATACATTTCCCCATCATTGCAAGTTCAATTAATGCGTTTGTGTTCCTTAGGTATATTTAGTTTGTGTTTTCTTCTTAAGTAAATTTTCTTATCATCAATTAGAAAATTACAAAGGTGTTTTAGAATTAGCTGGTATTCAAAATTGGTTTTGTGCACTCTTTTCCGGCAGAGTTTGTGGTGCAGCCTGCTCCAGCTGTGACCTACAGAACCATTGGTGGGATCCTTGATTTCTATATCTTCTTGGGGAACACTCCAGAGCAAGTAGTCCAGGAGTACCTGGAGGTACCTTTAGCTAGAGAGATTATGCATTCAACAGATTTTTAATAGTGTTTGTGATTTTTTTTTTTTTGTGGGGGGGGGAGGTCTGCCTCTTTATATGACAGTATGTCTTCACTGTGTTATCTATTAACTGAAAATATGACTCAGTATATATTTAACTAAGAATAACTGTTAGTATGTCCCTAATGTGACTGCTGTCATTAGTAATAGCTAGCTGGTGTTAAGCTGGGGTGTAGATATTTTTAGCTGGCCTATTACGGACAGCTGAAACGTGAGCACTACTCTTGCTGGAGATGCTGGAACAGAGACCATGCAGCAGCTTGAGGCCCATCATCAGTGTGTATGGCCCAACTGATTTACACAGTGGTCATTGGAGCTAGAAATGGTCTACATGGAATAACTTACGCTTCCTTGCTGGGGCTTACTCTTGTTATAAGGACAAATTCCTGTTCATATGGCAGTATTATAGGGTAGATAATGTGCTTACATGGATGTCATGATTTTATGGTCATAAGATATCACTGGTATCTTCTATGCTTCTTGAGATCTGCTTAGGTTTCATCCTTTAAAGAATGGGGATTGTCCCAAAATATTTGTGTTTCTTAAAATAAAGAAAGAATCATAGAAAAGTATTGCATTTGGGAGTGGGCTGCTCATTTCACACACTCAAGCTTAGTGTATATTATTCAAATAGATTTGGAGAGTATGGATCTAGGGAAACGGGCACCAAGGTGATGCATGCAGCCTCCACTGACGATGAGTGGGATTTTTGCTCTCAACTTGCAGCTCGTGGGACTGCCAGAGTTGCCTTCCTACTGGAGCCTGGGCTTCCAGCTCAGCCGCTGGAATTACGGGTCTCTGGATGAGGTGAAGAGAGTTGTGGAGAGGAACAGGGCGATTGGACTCCCTTATGTAAGTATGGGGTTTGAGAAGGGCAGCAACCGCACGAAGGCAGGGCTCTGCAGGAGAAATGACCCAGAGATCCTGATTGTCGTGTTCTGCAACTGCTTCATTTCAAAACAGTTTAAATTAGTAAATTTTAACATATAAGCTTCTGGTGTCAAAGGGTTTTGTGCATTTTAATGGTAGTCCCATTATCAGAATGTGGGACATGGTGGAGCTTAATTACAATACGTTTCATTTGAACACGTTATTGTACTGCTTTTTCAGTTATACTTTCCAACTATATCCACTTACCTTCTCATGATACCTAATCCATGTATTATTTTTTTTAATTGTCCTGTGGACAGTTATGGAACTATATATTATTCTTAATCGACAGCCAAAGGTAAAGTACAATTAATTTTTAAAATTAGATTTGAGATTACATTAGCCTGATGGCTTAAATAGAATGAAAATACTCTAATGTTAAGCTAAGAGTTGAGGAAGAACTGTTCGGATTTAAAGGGATAGCTCTTGAAGTCAGGCAACTGCAAAGAAATAACCACACGTCCAGGGGCTATTTGAAAGGGTGCCAATATACACATTAATTTAAATTCTGTTAATGTTAAATGCAGCTCTTCTTAGGCACAAAAGATGTGTCAGTACCATTAATTAAGGCTGTAAGTATGAGATGAGAGGCACGTTGCAAGTGGTCCCGACAGCATACTTTCTGCCAGGCTGCAGTAAAGTCCCAACAGTAAATTCACTATAGGACAAACAGGAATTGTCAGAATAAATTGTCTTGGACTAATATACAAAACCTTTACATATCACTTCTCATGTTAGAGCTGAACTCCCTTCCCTTTCAGGATGCTCAGATCACTGATATTGACTATATGGAGGAAAAGAAAGATTTTACTTACGATAAAGTGAAGTTTCAAGATCTCCCTAATTTTGCAGCTTATATGCATGACTATGGACAAAAATATATTATCATATTGGTAAGCATTTAACTATTTCTTTTTTCCCATGTAAATACTATCATTAGAACTATTTATTATTATACTTTGCTTATTCTATGCAGTTATTACATTTAGTGCCTAACATTCTAGTAGTCTGTAATAATTGATGGAGTGTATCCTGGTTTCTTCCTATTTTTTTGTTTTCTAATTTTATTTTTTTTTAGGATCCTGCTATTAGCATACAAAATCTAGTTGATGGGACTCCATATGGAAGCTATGTCAGGGGAGAGAGCAAAAAAGTCTGGATTAATGAATCGGATGGAGTAACAGCATTACTTGGGGAGGTAATTGCATTTTCATGCATTTGAACTTGGTCTGTTGTCACTGTTACAGTTTAATTTAGGTCAGGGGGCTGCTTTTAAGCTCTCATTTTTCTGAGTTGCTTCTTTCAGTAAAATTACCTGCCAGTGAGAACTAAGTTTATAAGGTCTCACTTAGGATATGATACTTCCCAACCTTTCTTGATTTTTTTTTTCATTTTTTTTTATGTTAAACAAAAAAGAAAACTAAAGTAGTTTAAGGCTCAGGGACAATTCATCAGCCAGCTCCTCTTTATTTTCAGTAGTGACTGAAGAGCCAGCTCCCACATTACCCCTTTCATTTATAATTTTAACTTCTATTGAGAAATTTTTCTGTTGTGTATTGTTCCTCATATGACTTAAAAGCAGTTGAAAACTCCAAACTTTAGAAACTCATACTCTTTCTGCCTTCCTTCAGCATGCAAGCTATTGTCACTCTAGCAGTTTGTCGTTCAAAATCATCGTCAGATCATTATATTATCACTGCCTTTGATGGCAAACTGGGGGGGTCCTGGTGGACAACAGGCTGAACATGAGTCAGCAGTTTGCCACTGCAGCAATGAAGGCAAATCAGATCCTGGGCTTCATCCACAGGGCATTATAAGCAGAGATAGAGATGTGATCATCCCACTCTACTCAGCGCTTGCCAGGCTGCACCTGGAGTACTGTGTTTAGTTCTGGTCCCCACTATTCAAAAAAGATGCAGACAGACTGGACAGTGTCCAAAGGAGGGCCACAGGGATGATCAAAGGGCTGGAGAATCTGCTTTTTTAGGAAGGACTGAAGGAATTAGGTCTTTTCTCCCTAGAGAAGAGAAGGCTCAGAGGAGACTTCATCACAATATTCCAGTATGTAGAGGGCAGCTACAAAGAGGACAGAGGCTTTCTATTCACAAGGAGCCACATGGAGAATATGAGGGGCAACAGATACAATTTGCACTGTAAATTTTTTACAATGTGTCATGGTTTAACTCCAGTGGGCAACTAAGCACCATGTAGCCATTCACTCACTCCCCCCCACACAGTGGGAACGGGGAGAGAAAAAAAGTTAAACTCGTGGGTTGAGATAAAGACAGTTTAATAGGACAGAAAGGAAGAAAATAATAATAATGATGATAATAATAATAATAATACAATACTAATAAAAAAAGGATTGGAATACACAAAACAAGTGATGCACAATGCAATGGCTCACCACTTCCCGACTGATGCCCAGTTAGTTCCCGAGCAGCAATCCGCCCCTCAGGCCAGCTCCCCCGAGTTTATATACTGGGCATGATGTCATGTGGTATGGAATATATCCCTCTGGCCAGTTTGGGTCAGCTGTCCTGGCTGTGTCCCCTCCCAACTTCTTGTGCCCCTCCAGCCTTCTTGCTGGCTGGGCATGAGAAACTGAAAAATCCTTGACTTAGTACAAACACTACTTAGCAACAACTGAAAACATCAGTGTGTTATCAACATTCTTCTCATACTGAACTCAAGACACAACACTATACCATTAAAACATAACACTATACCAGCTACTAGAAAGAAAATTAACTCTATCCCAGCTAAAACCAGGACACAGTGAGAACAATCATTCATCGGAACACCCTCCCCAGGGACACAGTAGTCCCCAGCAGTGGAGCTTTTCAGGCTGTGATTGAACAGGGTGCTAGATGATCTCATCCGGGTTCCCTTTGAAAGATGGGACCAGATGATTTTTCATGGTCCCTTCCAACCTGGGTTGTTCTATGATTCTAGGAACTCTTTTTAATATCATTAAAAGTTTAATTAATTACTTCCCTTCTAATATTGCAGGTGTGGCCAGGGGAATCTGTGTTCCCAGACTTCACCAACCCAGACTGCACTAGCTGGTGGGTGGAAGAATGCAAACTGTTTTATGACGTAGTGCCGTATGATGGGATCTGGATTGTAAGTAATTCAGAACTCTCTTTTTTATTTTTATTTTTAAAAATAGGCAAGGATAGATGTTTATCACAATTTGCGTTGAATTTGAAAGGGATGTTTACTATAACTAACCTGAAATCAGTGCAGGATGTGTAAGTCTTCTGGTGCTGAATTTGCAATTCAAATTTGAATTTTTAAATTTTAATTTGAATCATTTATCATGGCATTTAAATGATCAGTGTGCTGGTTTTTGGATGTTCAGTGACACTTTAAAATGCTTCAATTGATGAACTGTTGCTAAAGGCAAATGCCAGCACACTTCTATATTCAGAATGGCAATATTTGGAGACCTGCATACCTGCTTAGTGAATGTGTGATAAACAGGTCCTGAATACAGGGTATAATATGAATAATCTATGTATCTATGCTCCAAGTAGCTCATGGAATTTCCAGTTAGTGAATCTGCAATTGCTACTCCATTTAAGGATTTGGAAAAATCAGGCTCCCTAGACAGGTTCTCCCACAAAAGGACTAAAATACAGTCTGGTGCAGTGGATTTTAGGTACAGTTTTTGGAAATCAGATGAAATTAAGAACCGTTTTGACTGACCAGATTAGTTTTTTAGAGGAATATCCTGTAATAAAGCTTCTAAAAGTGGATGCCTGAAGGAAATCTGTACTTAAACTTCTCAGTCTCTCTCTCAGAGCATTCTTCCTTTTATTCTTTTTGTGGTTTTCCTACTTCCTTTTACTTAAAAATAAATAAATATTTCAAAAGAAAACAAGAACCTACTGAATATTTTGCGTTTTAAAAGGCTGTAACAATTTTAAACTAATCTGTATGGCAAAATACAGTCCTTCAGCTGCTATGTGTGTGGTGGGTTGACCCTGGCTGGAGGCCAGGTGCCCACCAAAGCCGCTCTATCACTCCCCTTCTCAGCTGGACAGGGGAGAGAAAATAAAACAAAAGGCTCGTGGGCCGAGATAAGGACAGGGAGAGATCACTTGCCAATTACCATCACTGGCAAAACAGACTCAACTTGGGGAAAAAATCAGTTTAATTTATTACCAATCAAACCAGAGTAGGGTAATGTTCTTCCCGAACTGCTCCAGCATGGGTCCCTTCCCCCGGCTGCAGTCCTCCAGGCACAGCCTGCTCCAGCGTGGGTCCCCCGCGGGGTCACAAGTCCTGCCAGAAAACCTGCTCCAGCGCGGGCTTCCCACGGGGTCCCAGCCTCCTTTGGGCATCCCCCTGCTCCGGCGTGGGGTCGTCCCCAGGCTGCAGGTGGAGATCTGCTCCCCCATGTACCTCCCTGGGCTGCAGGGGGACAGCCTGCCTCACCGTGGTCTTCCCCATGGGCTGCCGGGGAATCTCTGCTCCGGCTCCTGGAGCATCTCCTCCCCTCCTTCTGCACTCACCTGGGGCTCTGCAGGGCTGGAGCTCTCACATCTTCTCACTCCTCACTCCAGCTGCAGTTTCTGTGTCCCAGCAACTTTTTTTCCTTTTTAAATACGTTATCCCAGGGGCACTACCCCTGTCACTGATGGGCTTGGCCTTGGCCAGTGGTGGGTCCGTCTCAGAGCCGGCAGGCATTGGCTCTGTCGGACATGGAGGAAGGTTCTGGCAGCTTCTTACAGAAGCCACCCCTGTAGCCCCCCGGTACCAAAACCTTGCCATGCAAACCCAATACAATGTGATACAATGAGTTTTTCTCACTTATTTTTGCTGACTCTGTGGTTCCATCAAGTGAAGCTATGAAGTGTAAGACTGCACAGCTCTCTTACAGAGAGCAAATAGTTCGAGTGAAGGGATTTGACTCCAGTGCCTCTATGATGCATTTGCTCTCTTCTTCCATGCATGCTTTTCCTGCAGCACATTCAGGGATGCACACAGAAATGCACTTACAGCACTACCACATAAAATATTCATGGAAGGAGACAGCACAATTTGAAAGTATAATGGTTTGGAAAGTATTATAAAGGAGATGTTTAAGAATATCTAGTCACCTTGTGTATTTTGACAGTAACAATGTACATTTTCTGGTTCTGCATTTCTCTCCAAACACATGCTCCATATCAAAGCCATTTCCTTGAGAGATGTGTGGAGTTGGTCATAGGTAGGGACAATGTATACATGAGCACCTCTTGCAGTTTCTTTCTGTGGAGGGATAAGGTGTAGCTCTTGCAACATGATGCTCACCTGCATATAAAAGTCTATATTAACACAGAAATGAACCAGATCAGTATCTGAGTTATATCATTCTTGCCTAATTGTATGGTACAAGTTCCAAGTAATTATTCCTTAAAGGATAAGAGAATAGAATGTAAGACTTCGTTGGAAAAATATACTTGAGGAAACTTTATTACATTCTGCACCTTACCTTTTCAGGATATGAATGAAGTATCCAACTTCGTTAAAGGCTCAAAAAAAGGTTGTGCACAGAATGACTTAAACTATCCTCCTTTCACTCCCAGTAAGTCCATCTACTTTAACCAGGAAGCGAAATAGCAAAAAGTTTATGAATTACTGTGCTGTTGGCTACAAGGATGCAAAGTGATTTTAGGGTAGTTCTTAAGGGTGGGGTTTGAGCATTACTATTGACAGAAAATACCTGTATACTTTGGCCCTTGTCGAAGGCGTGGTTTATATAACTGGCTTTTTTCCCTTTTCAAATTATTACAGAATATTGTTGTTCCCTTAATTATGTCTGATAATATAATGATATTCTTTCACTATCAGTAGTTTTCGAGATGTATACAGAACTAAAATGGAGTTCATAGTTTATATTAAGTTGTAGGTTTAAGTAACAATTGCCAACATGTTGTCAGATGATGATTCAGAAATTTAGAGTGTAGTTATCAGTTATTCCTTGAATGGGTGCAAAGCTCAAGAGTAGAAAAGGTCACAGAGCCACAATGAATCAAACCAGCAGCCAAGAGCAGCGTTTTGGTTTTGTAGTAGAAATACTCTCCTTAGTGCAAACATTAAAGAGAAGAAAGGGCTTGAATGTCAGGAATGTGCATTAAAGAAAAGATTGGAAATATTCGTGATAAAAATGTACTTTAAAAATGATTTTTGTATTCCTTTATTGAAGGTATTCTTGATAAGCTCATGTTTTCCAAGACGCTTTGTATGGATGCAGTGCAGAAGTGGGGGAAACATTATGATGTCCATAGCCTTTATGGATATTCCATGGCCATATCAACACAGAAGTAAGGAATGCATCCTAAAATCTTTACAAAAAGGTTTCAGAACAGTACATGGTCTGCATTTTCCAAAACAGCAAGAGATTTAACTTCTAAATGAACCCAATTCCTGGAAAACACTGTATTATATTTAAGCCAATGCAGCTAAGGCAAAATCTACTAACTAAAGTTGGTAGTAAAAGCCACACATTGGTTGTCAAGTCTGTATAGAATGATTATTTAAAATTAGTGTCCTGAACGTCACTAAAATACACCTGGTTAACTGTAAAGGAGTCCACATCCTGGGGATGAATAATTATTGTAAATCAGTCAGTGTAAATCTGCCTTATATAAAACTATTGATGTCTTAGTCATCTTTTTTCCTTTGCATAATTCCAGTCTCATTTCCTTTTAAGAGCCATCAAAGCATTGTTTCCTGGAAAACGAAGCTTCCTTATTTCAAGGTCTACTTTTGTTGGATCAGGGAAGCACACAGGACACTGGCTGGGAGATAATGCAGCAACATGGGAACACTTAAAATGGGCAATACCTGGAATGCTGGACTTTAACCTCTTTGGAATTCCTTATGTATGACATCAGTTTGTGACAGCCTTTCAAAACATATGGATAAACAGTAACTCTGCCTCTGTGATAACAGATTATCTACTATGCTATCTAGATAACCATCTTAGCTTTTCAGCTCCAGATGAATCCCTTTCAGGAATCTGGGTTTAACATTTTTTTCCAATTATTTATTTTTTGTTTAGGCCACTTATTTTGATTACTGTAGCTGTGTGTGTACAGTGAGATGAATGTGGGTAACAAACATCTTATATATTCCAAGCTACCTGTTACTTCCAGTAATTTTTAAACACTAGTCATTGATGTGAAACACTTTGGTGTTTTCCTTATCATTTCAAATGAAATAGAGACATCCATTTATAAGGGAAATAGCCAAATTCCTTTCCATGATTTAAATTTGTATGGCTCTTGAGCTTTTTTTCCTATTATTGCATATTAGCATCAAACAGGAAGGTAAAGATTTGGAAGAAATAGAATGATGGGCAATGTTAGCTAGTATTCAGTTTAATTTTTTGGACAACTTCCTTGAATTTGAAAGAATAAATGTACAAATATGTTGAATGGCCCAGTCACTCTGGCTAGCAATTAAGGTTAAATTAATGCATCTCTGAAAACTAGAAGTTTTGTGTAGAGATTAGACATGCAGCATACTGTACATCCAACACATTCTGTTTTATTTTTAAAGATTGGAGCAGATATTTGTGGTTTCTTTGACAACACCACAGAAGAACTTTGCAGACGATGGATGCAAGTAGGAGCATTTTATCCATTTTCCAGGAATCACAATGCTGAAGGATTCATAGTAAGTTGTGCTTTCTCTTACAAAATGCTCTGTGTTACCCAACCACATTCCCTTTAATAGTATCACTAGTAATCATTACTATCACTGACAATTATGTAGCTGACCAGTTTGAAAATGGCAGAAACTTAAACTCTCTTTATGAAACCTTAGATATGAGAGGTTTTGCTTCTTACAAGTTAATTGAGATTACACTTAATTGGCAACAGTATCATCCCCATCATGTGCCTATCACCAAGGGCAAGGACTCACAGCTCTGTAACCCATCAGACTGACTCTTGGGAGCCCTTTAGCATGGACCTGACTGCATCCCAGGATGAAACACAGGCTAACCCTGATGTGCCCTCCTTGCAGATGGGCAAGGAGGGACATGCAGCACAAAACAGAGCGAGCCTGAAGGAGCAGGACCTCCAGTCACACCACTCAAAAGGCAAACACTGTGTAGCTGTGCACCATTGAATTTCTGCCTCTCTGAAACAGCAGCCACTTTTTGCATGTTTTCTTCATGATGAAAATATTAATAATCCAATATTTGTGTTCAGCCTCAGGATCCGGCTGTGTTTGGACCTGATTCGGTCTTGGTGAAAACCTCCAAGTATTACTTGAACATTCGGTACACTTTGCTGCCCTACCTGTATACACTCTTTTATAAAGCTCATACTCAAGGAGACACAGTTGTACGGCCAGTTTTGCATGAGTAAGTTTACTCATCAGCCTTTGTGATAGTTTTATGAGGAATAAAAAAATCAGACACATTAAATGTTGTTAGGGACTTTCTAAACACTGATGTAGTCTGTGAAAATGCACATTGGAATATATATAGACAACTTCTCAATTCACGAAATACCATTTTGGAGCAATCAGAAGAGTAATCAGAAACCATCTGTAATTTCTGCATATACACATATATTATTATCAGTCACTCTTAGGAGTTGCTATGAGATGTAACTGTCAGCTAATCAAATTATTCTCCACCATCATATAGACATATTAGAATAGATGTTTCCTTGCCTGGAAACTCTTGAATAAGGTGCATCAAGAACACCCGCGCACCTACAAGTTCACACATGTGTAGAGAACACTAACTAAACTAGTAAGACCTTACCTTCTCATCTTCAGATTGCCTCAGATGAAAAAAAAAAAAAAACAAAGCAATTTTGATATGACACTCTTCAGTCATGATTCTGGACAATCTGATTCTAGACAATCAGTACCCTGAAATATTGGGATTGCTGATGGTGGTATAGTTCATAAAAACCAGTTACTGCTCAATCCTTCCCACTTGCCCAGGTTCTACTCTGACGAAGTGACATGGAGTGTGGATAGGCAGTTCCTGTGGGGTCCTGGGCTGCTTGTTTCCCCTGTACTTGACCCGGTAGGTTTGGCTGTTTTGCTATCTCTCTCATAACCACTTCATGGGGCACAGGGACACGCTGAGTGACCAGTTCCAGCCCTTTTCTCTGGCAGAGGACTGCAGCATTACATCCCCAAGGTACACTATTCCTGTCCCTCCTTTATTGCTCTGATTAGAAACCACCTCCCAGTTCTGAGCCTTTGCTGTTCAGTCTTGTGACAATTCTGTTATTCAGCTTAAAGGTTATAGCTCCTCTACTATATACACATTTCTTGCTGAAATCACACTCCCCCTTGGTTTTTTATGCTGAACAAACTGAACTGCAAAAATAGGCTCTGCCATTTCCCTGAGGATCCCAGGAAATTTGCTCTGGTCCCATTCTAGTCTGAACTCTTCTGTCTTGACCAGACCTGTAAACTCTATTGGCAGAGTGATTGCAGAGGGCCTTGTTTATTAGCATTAACACAGCTCTATCTCCAGTGCAAACATGGTTTTTTGCTAGATGCTTAGATTACATTTATTTTTTCATGGGTACAACATATTACTGACTTATGGCTGTTGATGGATTCCTAACAAGCCTTGGTTTTGCTTCTTCTTTATTTTCTTTTTTTTTCCCCCTTCATTTATTGCTTCCAGTGAGGGAGCACACAGCATATTTTTATCACTGCTGAAATGGAAAATCTTGCACTTTGTGCTATTAAATCCCACTCCTATTTTCCAGTCCTCTAGGGAGTCAAAGTCATCTGGAATGATACTCTGGTTCACCTCAACTTTGTATCATCTCTGAATTTCCTTCAGAATCAGCTTGTCTTGCTGCATTTCAGCTTGTCTGTGGTGCAACAAGAAAACAAATAGGTCGTGGCTTATTCTGTGGCAGAATCTTGTAAATAATGATTGTTAATGCCGGTAACACGTATGCCATGGAGAAGCACAAAACGTTTGTTAAATACATAAAATGAAAGCAAGAACCTGAAAGACGCCAGCCCAGAAAAATGTGAAAGTAAAGAAGATACAGCGATCCTTGTGGCTATGATCTGAGCCACTGGATTTGAAGCACTGTGACTTTGGGCTGCATGCAATGAGCTGCCGCATTGTAGAGTGGTGATTCAGTGGTCTCCCAGTAGATTTGCAGAAATTGTACTTGGATTGCTCTCTTCCTTTCTGGACATCATCATAAAAACCATTACAGAAAACAGCGAAGAGGCAATGTGAACTTTAGTTTTATTGGAAAATTTAGTTTATTTGATTAAGTTCCCTTCAAATATGAAAGTCGTTTCTTTGTTCACCTTTCAGGGTGTGGATGTAATTCAAGCATATATTCCCGATGCAGTATGGTATGAGTATGATACGGTGAGTAAATGCAGTGGATACTATGGGGAGATTTTCTAAATGGCTATGTGAGAAAATAAGATTGTCAGCCCTGCTTTGGTGACAGAGACCTGAAGAAAAGCCCGCAGGAAGGAAATGGTGAGACAGGGGATGAAGGGTGGTGGGGTAAGTACATGTATCAGTGCCTCAAGAAAGGACACAGAGGCGTGGAACATAGTGCAGGAGATGGGAAGACAGATTGAGTGCAAACTTTAACAAAAACTGTATTTGAAATAAAATAAAATACAATAATTATAATTATAACATACAAGAGTCTGCAATTATTCTTTACGAATCTCATTTCTGCAAATAAGTTTCCCACCGCTGTGATGATCCTTTTGATGGCTGAAAAAGGACAGTGCTCACGTCAGATTCCCATATTCATGTCAGAGTCCCAACAGGACTTGCTCTCTGTGTTGACTGAGCCAAAACTAAATGGTGAGAGATGCTGAATTATGACATTAGATCATATTGACTGGTGGAGTTGTTTTATCTTTATGTGCCCATTGGCACATAGATATTTACATAACTTAAGCATTTTCTAAAAGGAAGCGTTACGATGAAACTCAGGACTTAAGAAAACATTGCCAGCAGCGAGTAATGCAACATACCCGTTCTCTTTTACATCCCTGTCAATAAGGGGGCAAAAATGTCAGTGAGAAAGCAGTGGACTGATATGTACCTGCCAGCAGACAAACTGGGACTCCATTTGAGAGGAGGCTATATTTACCCTACTCAACAACCAGCTAACACAACAGTTGCAAGGTATGCTCCAAATCTGAATGCTTTTATGTTTGGGCTTTCTTTTTTTTTTCAAGACTGGGCTCACGACTTTCAGGTTACAAATCAGTAGCAGCCCGTTGTGTTTAGCATTTTCACCTTGAAATATGGGAATAAGAGTGAGCCACACCTCACTTCCACAACCATTTACATTACAGGTTCAATGATTAATTACAGGCTTAGTTGCATAGCATTTTGTAAACTTGCCATGTATTTTAATCCGTTTACATGAAAATGAAAGGCAACCAAGGACTAATGTAAGGCAATTCTCAAAGTATTGCAACCCCCTTGAGCGTCACGTTCTTAACATGAACATGAAGGATGTATTAAGACCGTTTAGATCTTTGTTATACATGTAAGACAGAAAGCCTCTCTTTCCACAGCCGCAAGAATCCCATGGGACTTATAATTGCCCTGGATGACAACAACGCTGCTTCTGGGCACTTGTTCTGGGATGATGGAGAATCCACAGGTGAGCAGTTACCAATAGTGCAATAAGTATGATTAACACAGCATTATTATGTACAAGTTTCAATCTTCCTGCTGATTTCATGGAGCAAGAACAAGATTTCCAAGAATAAGATTTATAGGTTTTTGTGTTCAGGTTTCACTATAGCCTTAAATATGTAAAGGTTTGGTGCATTAGCATGCTGACTGTTAAACCATGCTGTCAAGATTGATATATATTCTGGTATATATCCAAATTAGTTTCAACGGGTGCAAGAACACACATAATTAGTGTTCGACACTAAGAATTGATAGAAGATGAAAAACTAGCACTGTTATTAAGTCTCTGGAATTACTTAAATTGCTTGTGAAAACAGTAGAAATTTTGTTAACTCAGAAGTGCGGTATTGGAGCCAACGTTTTTTCTACCATCTGGTTTCCACGGGATACTGGTGCATAAGCACACGAGGAAGTGTGTACGGGCTCGATTTGTCACGTTGCCAACCTCGCCTTTAGTAAAGCTGCCGGAGAACTTGTTTCCCCCTGGGACAGTCACTATGATTATGCCAAGGCCTGTCAACCTCATCGCTTGTGATCAGCTGGCGTCACTACTACTTACCTCACGAGGTTTTCTCTGTCAAACGATTTACAACACACATACCTTTTTGCTTAGTGTAAGATTAAGGTCACAACTTAATTCAACTGAAGTTGAAATTTAAAAACAAACAAACAAACCAGCAACCACAACACAAACTTTTAATATAAGGTTGAATTCATTTTGGCTTTCAGTAAAGTTAATGCTTTTGGAATATGTGCATGTCTAAGGCAAGCAGAGTTCATTCTAGAGCAATGGAAAGAGTGTTTCCATTCGATATCCGTAGATATATTCTTCATTTTAATCTGGAGGTGAAGGAAATGTTGAAAAATGAAGTATCTTGAACGGTGGGATTTTCGGTGGGATTTCTGAGGATTTAGTTTAGGCATCCTATTTCCATTAAACTAAAAGGGTTTGGGGTACTTAAATCCTTTAGGCTGCTTTTGCAGCCTTTGTCCTTTATTGTGTACTTTTTAGAAAAGTCAGCAAGCAGTTCAAAGGGTTATCCTGAAATGATTTTTTGAAGAATGTTTTCAAAATACTCAGGCTTGTACTAAAATGATTTAAGGACTTGTATTTTGCAGATTTTGTTGTTTTATGTGCAACAAACTGTAACAGTCAGAGCTGAGGACTTTGGTTTATGGCATATGCCAGTTAATACTGTTGCACTTCTTCAAGCAGACCCGATCTTCTCTAATTGACGTCCTACTGTATCTATAGGCTGCTGTCAGTGGCAAAAGTGTCAGAGGTTTCTTTAGCTACACTGGAATAAAATGTAGATTAGAAAATAGGAAAATCTGCAACAGTTAAGAATGTACAGATAAGAATGAGGTTGGAGTAGTATTACTACTGAGGTAAAAATAAATAACACTACAATATTATGTGCATGTTTAATTTATAATCCTGAAATTAGGTAGACATCCTGCAGACAGTGATTCATGGATGTATTTTATACACAATCTGTCTAACTATGCATACATGTTTTCAGGAGACATCTTCATGTGAATTAACCTCACCACTGAATTGGTGCATTCTTATCTCTGCCTTCTGATACAACTAATCACCTTCTAGATACTTAAGCAGTCCAGTTTCTCTGGCTTATCCTCCAGTTGCTAAAAGCTTCCTTTATCCTTAGTCACAATCTGTTTGTTTCATTTGTGCAGGGCCCGTGGCTCTGACAACTTCCATGGAACCAAGCACCTCTTGAGATTCACAACTGCACCCCCCTTTCCTAATTTCATAGCTACCTTGTCCTCTTCATTATGCATTCCACCTGTAGAGCTCCCTTGTGTTATTTTAACTATACCAATCATATCTCTCAGAAAAGTTTTCAAGCCTCTACTTTTTTTAAATTTTGTGGAAGTTTGGGATGCTTTTAAGAAATAGAGCTGTGATTCAGGTGATTATTGCTGCCGTAAATATTGAAGGCCTTGGGTGGTTGCTGATATGACAGCTGTATGTACTCCTTTGTCAAGGCCTAAAATAACGAAGCTATTATTCTTGCTTCTGTTGAGAAACAAAACAATAAAACATCTTATGATTTTATTTCCTGCCCAAAACTTACAGGTTGCAGTCTTTTCAGGGAACCCGTCTACAATTTGCTTGCAATGACGGTATTTTTCTTTTCATACATGGAAAAAAAACCTGCCAGATATTGACTCAACTTTTGTATTTCTTTTTCCCAGTCATGTGTTATTTCCTCTCTTAGAGATCTGTGGCAGAAAGTATTGTCATTTTTGCATGTAAAGCACTTATTTAGGGTATTTTAAAGGATTAACTTTGAGCCATACATCTACATTTAAGAGAAGCTAAGAAGGAATAACAGTAAAATAAAAAACTAGTACATTTTAGAAAAGCTGATTTCAATGAATTTTTGGAAAATTTGGAAAATTAGATCTCCTAGGAGACTGGCCTAAGGAAAAAATAAAAAGAGGAATTTCAGTTCCTCAAATAAACATTAGTAAATATTTGAGTTGCTCACTGTAGTCTCTGAATGCAGTAATGCTAATAGTTAGCAACTTATCAGTCACTAGCAGTGTACAATCCTGGTTTCAATGCTGTTCCTTTCTGCACTGCAACTGTAACTTCTTTCTTTACCTTTTAGGTACAGTTGAGAGTCAAGCCTACATTTACTATGAGTTTACAGTTTCCAATGTAAGTATTTTGTTTTAAATGATCTTATTTTCATCTTTTATTTTTATCAATAGTATCTTCAAAGGGCATTCTTTTCTCTCTCCTTATTCTCCTATAATATTTACTGAGAAGCAAAATATTTGGCAAAGTCAAAGCAGAGTCATGTTCAAAATACTGTAATGTACTGGGGTGAAAATCTGCTATTTGTCTTTTCTTCTCCTAGTTAATGTAAATATGTAAAGAACTCCTATTTCCTTTCATAAATAAACACAGTAGCAATATTTATTGAATGGGAGAACTATAAAGCATCAGTGGCAGTTAAAACAGAGTCAAAAAGGAGGTGAATATAGAGTTTGTGATTCTCAAAATAATAGAAATTTGAAAAAAATCTTTGTATACTGTAAAAATATATATCTGAATATCTCCAAAGAGTGAGGAAGACTTACGCCTTGTCCAAATCCACAGAATCTACTTCATGACTAAGTTTTAATATTTTTTTTAACTGAAACTGCCTTGGCAGGGTTAATTTATGTCAGGGTGAAGTCTGGATAGTATTTCTGTTCAATATTGACTGGAGCTATCATATGACAAGGATTCCAAGTAACTAACAAATTTTTTTGTATCATAATAATAATATTTGCTAAACGTGTTCTTTTCCTTGCCATAGTGAAACAACAGGGCAGCAACTGAGAGAGAATGCATAGGAAGACAGGAGTGGAAGCAAAGGAATAGAAAGTGGAAGTACATGCATTATTTTGGGGTTTTTAATCCTATGTAATCATATAATTATTTGTGATAAGAAAGCTTAGTTACTATTGCAGTTTGAAACTCTTGTAGCCAAATCATCAGTTGACCCCAGTGATGTCGAATTAAAAATTAACATAAACTTTCATGTGGTGGGTAATAAGGAAGTTATACACTGGCATATGTGACAGCCATGGTACAGTTCCACTGTTTGGACTCTTAATCTAATAATAACTAATGCAATTCAATAGGAACTGGTACTTTTATATGAGGAAAAGTGAATATGAACCTTCACTTGTTAGAACCCGACAAGATCACAGTCGAGTAGAGGTTATATCTGCCCTGTCACAGACATGTGTCAGCCTTTTCTTATTTCCGAAACAAGCAAAAAAGAAGCTGAAACACAATTATGAAGTGTATTATGTACATGGTAGAAAAGCATTATTGTGATAACAATAAGCAGGGCAATAATTGGTATGTTAGGGAAAAGGTATTGGCTTACTTTATGCTACAGTATGAAGATGTAATTAGAAAAAAAAGTTAAATCACAAGGATTTTTGGCAGAATTTCTTTTTTTTATTATGAGAATGTGATCACTATTATATTTCAGAATGTGCTACAAATGACTGCTATAAACAGCAATTATACTGATCCAAACAACTTGAAATTTGAAGAAATCAAGATATTGGGAGCGCTCCAGGAAATAACGGCAGTTACTGTATCTCAGAACAATGTTGTGGAAAGTTCTCCACTTAATATCACCTATTATCCTTCAGAAAAGGTAAAATGATAACAGAATAATGGGAAGTAAACATCTTTGAAATTGCATCACCTTTATTTTATATATTGCAAAGGACAGTACTCAGTACTAATGTTGTTTCAACAGAATATCTCGTGTATTTTATTACAGAACAAAAGTACAATTGCATTCAACTCAGCTGCATAGAAAGTGCATCTAAGTTTTGCTCTCAAACCCTCAGTGCCAGAGGAAGTTTAGTTATACAGTTATTCATGTAGCAACATTTAGTTTTTAAGAGGAGGAATAGCTTTGTGATTTTGTTTGATATTGGAGGAGGGTAACAAATACTTGTGTTTTAGATGAATATTTATGCATTGATTTTTAAAACAAAATCAAGCACACTGTTTAAGCCTCCTTTATCACTTTATACAGAGTTTTGCACAGGATGAATACAGGAAAGCAGCAACACAGTGCATTTAACTGCAAAGCGAGTGAACGTGCTACTGCTAGTGGGAAGCTTTCATGAAAGTGCTTTCCCACACTAAGGATAGTGCTGACATTGCTTTGAGCTTGCATTGTACACCCTCTTTCCTTATTACAAGCACCTGAGTTACCTGTTATGGTATCTTAGTTACTGAATCAAAATGAAAATATTTTAACTTTTTCTTATCTCTTCATTCATATTTCAAAATGTGAACGAGCTGTGCTATTATCTTTATTCCTCTTTGCTTCCAAGGAAGCTGTGGGATTGACTCAATTTTTTTAGATTCATAATTTTTCAGATTTTATCTGCAAGAAGTTCAGTTGTGTGTTTTTGTAAAAGTGAGACAATATCAAATGTTACAGGACAGGGGGTTTTGTGAGTTGTCATGTAGCAAAGTGTATTGATCTCAAGGACTGGCATCTCTGCTGATGGAAAGAAAGATGAATGTCATGTGGGATTTAATAACTGTTTATTGTTTAATATTTATAGGTTGCTCATATAACGGGACTTCAACTTGAACTGGGAAAATCTTACACGATAAAATGGACTCAACAGCTGAGTGTCAATGAAAGGTTTAATTGTTATCCCAGTCCTGATCCAACAAAAGAAAAATGTGAACAACTTGGCTGTGTCTGGGAAGTAAGCAAAAATTATTTCTCTAAACTAATGACATAGAAACATTTCCAGAATCATAGCTTTCTCTACACAGTGGTTACAGTGGAAAAAGTAGTCTGGCACATTTGTCAGATTTAAATAAAATGGGGGCACAGGCATGAGCTGGCCTGTACTAGCAGATTTTATTTACCTCACTAAAACTAAGGTAGCTGGCAACCGTGTAAGCTCTTCCAAAGTATATCAGAAATTGAGGGAAAAGGTGGTATTTTTATGAAAGATGGAAAGAAATAATATTAGTTATGAAAAAATAGAATAGGCTTGAGACTCGCATCTTCACCTACCTCTTCTGCTTCACTGGCACAGTGGCCTGCAAGGCTTATCCCCTTTCTCTCACCTTTATAGTCACTGAAGCACATTTTGAGTCAAACTCATTCCTCTGGATCTCAGTTTGAGAGGAAATCCCTGAATCCCCTGGAAATTTTGGTTCATATGTGAACTTAATTGTTTATATCCCTGTCGAGGAGGTATTTCCAAATCATAATCTCTGACATGCAGAGCTTTGCCACATAGTTTCATTTATTAATATCCCATGGCTATAAACATATGGGAGCAGCGTGCTCTGGCAGGGTTGAACTTTAGAGGGTCCCTCCAACTCAGTTAGTCCGTGCTCCTCTAAATCTAAATTTTGCAGCTTGGACATATCTCCTAGGCATGAAGCCCCAAATTCTCTGCTAGCTGCTCCTGGACCAGCAACAGCTGAACTGGCTGATGGACGGTCCTGATCTTGTTGCACTCTTAGGAATATTTTTTGTAATTTTGGACATTTGGAAATGACTTTTCCTGTGAAATCGAACTCTGGTCCTGTTATGGACTGGGTATGTTTTGAACGCTTGCTCAAGTTGAAAGGCGCTGTGAATGTGGTGACGACAGATGAATAAATATTCATTAGCAATTAAGATGTGCAGCGCAGGCATGGTTTCATTTGAACAACTAGGCAGGATTGATGGTAAGTATCCGGAGGTGAAAGGCTAATGCATTAACCTACATCAGCTCATCTAACCTCAGACTACCTAGTTTGAGTGTTTATGTTCAACTGTAGCAGGCAACTGCAAGTAATTTTGATCTTGCTGTCAGGAGATCTTGGATAAATAGGATGTAATTCTCAGTGGATGTTTTAAGGATAATTTGTGTGAATAAAGCCAATGGAAAGCTCTCATCTGATGTTGCCTGAATATCTAATGGGTTTTGGGCACATCCCCTTGAAGGCAGCCAGACACCAGAGAGCAATGGGATTAAAAGGGAGGAAGCTTTAGGAATTTCAACAGGCCAAAACTAAGCCATGTTATGGGATTGAACTGAAGATCACAGATACAGGGAAATTAAATCCACCTTCATTGTACAAGGATTCAGTTTCCTGACTGAACTATTTGTACAGCCTTGACTGGATTGTTTGATTATATCTGATTTAGTGTAGAGATCAATAGGTTGTGTATTTATTGTTCACTAGTTGCATTAACTTTTCCCCCATATTCTACATTTGACAGATATCTGAAAAAAATGGGAGCTTTGCATTCCATTCTAATAACTAACAAAAAATACAGCAGGCCAGTGTAGCTCACTAACCTGTAAGTTATTTCTGTTTGCAGCAGGTAACATCAAACTCGGACATTCCACCTTGCTATTACAGCTCCGAAAATGCTTACTCTGTAGACAAAGTAGAATATACCTCGTCAGGTTTCACAGCCAACCTCACCTTAAACAATGCCAAGACCAGAGCTAATGAGAATTTCACTACACCGATTAGTACACTACGCTTGGAGGTGAAATATCACCTCAACCACATGCTGCAATTTAAGGTAATGTCATTCCAGAATTTCTTTAAGTATGTAATGTCCCATTGTTAAAAATAGTCTTATTTATGGAAATTATAAGGGCTTTTTATGGATGATTTTATATTACACAGACAGTAGCACCCTTGCCTAAATAGATTTCTCCTTCTGAGCAATTAGTTGTTATTGCTCTTAGCTTACATCTTTTTTTGTCCTAGAACTTTGTATTCAGTTTTACAATGAAATTATATGAAACAAAGTTATAATGTCAATGTATATGTGTAATGTCAACCAGAAACTATGGAACTGAAGACAGTTTACTAATATACAGGTAAATTTATCTGTAAACATTACCGTGACTGTACAATTTATTTTTACATTAATCATTCTACTTCTAAAATCTTTAATACAACAAACAAATAAATTGTTTAGACTATAACTTATTACTGTGCACTTAATAATACTGAAATAAGTATGATGCCTTAAAATGGCCAGGCATCAAAAACTAGCTTCTGTCAGCTTTCAGAATACAGAAAACTTTAAAAAGAATCCCTAAGTTGACTAAAAGATGAATCAGAAAGATATTTACCATATATATACACACCCCTATATTTTAAATATATGTATATACTTTAAATTCATATAAATAATTAGACAAGCCATTCCTGATCCAAAATAAATCCTTAAGGTTTGGTGGGGTTTTTTTCCCCAAACCAAATGCTGTGAAAGAATTGGTTAAAGAATATGTATTGAAAGAAAATACTCATCTCAGCAAGTGTTTTCAACAATTTTCTATCAGATTCAGATTTCTATCAATAACAGGTAAGATCTCAAACAAGTCATTCACTGAAATTAATTGATTTTTACTTCATAGATTTATGATTACCAAAATGCACGATATGAGGTTCCAGTACCACTAAATCTCCCGAGCTCCCCAACAAGCACAGACAAGGAACGACTCTATGAAGTATCAGTTCAGAAAAAACCATTTGGTATACAAGTTCGACGCAAAAGCACAAGAACACTCATGTAAGCCATAGTCATTTTATTTCACTTGGTTTTGTTAGATCTTTTCAAGCCAAATAATCTTCTTGTATACTACTTTTTAAATACCTTAAGACTGGCTTTTGTATCCTTCCCAAGCCAAATGCCAGATGCTGCTCCACCACTGCATTGTATGAGAGCACTGACCAGGTGGAGGATGGAGAAGGTGCCCTGAGCAATATCCTATCTTTTCTCATAATTATGTAAGGTTTCTCCCCTGTCACTTCCTGGTCTGACACTTGCTAAAAGTCCTCTACAACATGTTGAAGTGTGGAACATAGACAACTCCAAAGGCCATTTCTTGTGTGTTTCCCAAGTCCCTGGGAGGCACAATTTTCTGCGCTTCCTAAAATTTTCCCTAGGGGACCACAGCACTGATCATTAAGGACTGATCATTTGGTTCTGTTTCGGGGAATAGTTAGGAAAAAAAAAAAAAAAAGAAAAAAGAAAGTAGTGTCTCCACTATCTTGCAGATGGATTTTGGTAACATGACAGCTAATAAGTCTGATGGGAGCTTCATTTCTTTCCTTGATAAAGCTTAAGTCACAGCTAGAAAACAGAGAGCAATGATGTTAGCAGTTGCATGTGTTATGTTTTTTATAAAAAAAAAAAAAATCTTATGTTATTGTTTAAAGTACTCAAAACTTAATTGCAAGCTGAGTTACTTTTTGCCAGCCAGAGTAATCATTCAAACTGCAGTTCAGTCTCCCAGAATGATGTAATTCTTTGGCAGAGCACCATCAAGTTGCAGTTTGGTTTCCGACTGTAAAGAAGCTGATTTACAACAAATGACACCTATGAATACAGTTTCAGTGTAATCTACACAAAAAGTCCAGTGAACTATAAAAAGCACCTTATTTACTGTATTCCATGAGGCACCAAGGATCAGTCTGGGAGGAAAATATGATCACACTCTCCTGAAACACATTTTCTCACTAAATTGCCAAAATATGATGCAACTTGCCGTGCATGATGCTTGTGCATAATATATATCTGAGAGACACAGAGGACTTTGTGTCTCTAAACTGTGTATCAAATTCTTAGACATCCCCATTTCATGTGCTTTAAGTTTTCTTGATAACCATAACAGTTTTATTCCACTTTTACTGAAGAGTGAGATTTTCAGAGAAAAAGAGTAGCCTAAAAAAAGTGTCTGCCAGCTAAAGACAGCACTGAAGACACTATATTCTTGGTTTTATTTTCCTCTTTCCATTTCAGCTGGGATTCGCAGCTGCCCACCTTCACGTTCAGTGACATGTTCATTCAGATTTCTACCCGCTTAGCCTCCCAGTATATATATGGGTTTGGAGAAACTGAGCACACCATGTTTCGACGTAACATGAGCTGGCATACCTGGGGAATGTTCACAAGGGACCAGCCTCCTACTGTAAGTAGAAGTAAACGTGGATTTTGGACCAATGAGCCTAATGTGCAGAGGTGTTCAGCAGGACTTTAATGCCCAGTGGATGTCTGCTGGTACTGGACACACCTATTGGCTTTGACCGTATTTCTCGGGGCTTATAATTTGGTCGGTGTCTCAATGGCAATGGTCTTCTCTAAACCTGTTCTTTGTGACCAGCAAGACCAATGTGTGGAGCTCAGGCCCTGAGTCAGATGATGGAAGACAACAAATGGCTTAGAAATAGTAGCACATTCCTCCTTTTTTTATTCTTCTCAGCTAATTATTCTGAAAGCTAGACATGAGTCAGGACAACTCCTACTACTTTGGGATTAGTTTAGAGAGGTAAATCAGAAACCTTATGTCTGTGTGTATACTTGTGTTATTTCTTATGAGATAGCACAATGTTTGCAATTTGCAGGGAATGATCAATGAAATAGTGTTGGTTAGTTATAACTCTAATTTCCAGTTCAGGTTTTAATATATTTTTCAGTAAATGAAAGAAAACAGAATGTCACCAGCATCTCCTGATCATATAGACACCTGCTACTGTTTGAAAAGAAGGGAGAGTTTTGTCCTGAGAAAGCACTTTCTCATTAGCGAATTTTAAAGGCAGTAATACCTCCAATTTCCTTCCTGCCTGGTCAGTCTGAACAAGACTGACTCAAATTGTGAAGTTGAAAATAATCTTCTGTGGGTATGTTTTGCAGGTATGTAGGGTTTAAGTATGTAATTTTGGAGTTTATTTGTTGCATGTTTGGCAGTTGTGTGTCTGGTCTTATTAAATTTATTAATAAATGTAAATAAGTGAATGCTTATGATGTTTCCCCAGTAAAATGTATTTTATTTTGTTTGCAGTACAAGTTGAATTCCTATGGTTATCAGCCATTTTACATGGCTCTGGAAGAAGATGGTAATGCCCATGGAGTTCTTTTGCTTAACAGCAATGCAATGGGTAAGAAAACCTTCACTTTATTGTCTCAATGTGTTTTATTTTCATGGTCAGTGTTTTGCAATAGTGGTGAATCCAGGCATACTTTTCTCATTTCACTTCCTCTATTTCCAGACGTGACGTTCCAGCCAACCCCTGCCCTGACGTACCGCACCACTGGAGGAATTCTTGACTTCTACATGGTTTTGGGTCCAACGCCAGAACTTGTTGTTCAGGAATACACTGGAGTAGGATTCTTACTCTATTACAAACTAAATGCTGGGTTTTGGTTGGTTGGTTGGTTGGTTTTGTTCTCACCTACTCACCACAAATATTCTTTCTTATTTTTAGCTGATTGGACGACCAGTCATGCCACCCTACTGGTCTTTGGGATTCCAGTTGTGCCGCTATGGATACAGGAACGACTCAGAAATTGCCCAGCTGGTGGAAGGCATGAAGGCAGCTGGGATTCCCTATGTATGCTGGCAGCAGTAACATTTGAGCTCATGCCCGAGCTTTTGGCTTCATAGTATTAACTAAGATTAGTTAAACACAAACTCAAAAACCAACCAAAAAACCCACCACCATGGTAGAGTAGAGCAGACTATGTTTTCTGCCAGAGCTGAACATCTCTGCGCATTCTGGGCCATGTTAAATGTGGGCCTTCACCTGCTTTATTTTCTCTACCATTCATACCAAAGAAACACCCAGGTGCCTTAGTCAGTCATGGGCTCTTGCCGTGCTGGCTGTGAATGAAGAAAAACAAGCAGGAAAGAAAATGAAGCAGCATCATTTCAATGGTATATTGCTCTGTGTCAAGTCAGCTATGATTTGACACAGGTTGTTGTTGGGAAAGTTGGAACAGCACAAAGATCTAACAAAGTTATACTGTAAATTGAGTGTGACTCTTCGTTTTAAATGTAATTAACACCACTATTTTGTTACAGAACGACCGTTTCCAGTGTTTCCTTATAGATATGGTAACATATGTGCAGTTTCTGTGTACATACTCCTATGTACAAATCCAGGACTTTTTTCTCTATCATGTATTAATTTCTACCCTCAGACTAGATGCAGTAGTGAAAGGTTTATTTTGTATTGGACTTGCTGATAGGTTGTATAATATTCATTTAATAGCTTTAGCTTAAAGTTACAGCTTCTTCCAATATTACAGTTCAAACGTTTAGCAGCTTACTTATTTTGGCAGATTTTCAATAACTATGTATTTGGCAAAAAAAGAAAAAAATTCATTTTACATTAATTGTTTTTGTGAACTGCAGGATGTCCAATATGCAGATATTGACCATATGGAAAGGCAACTGGACTTCACCATTGGCACACACTTCGCTGGATTACCAGCTCTGATTAACAGAATAAAAGAAGAGGGAATGAGATTTATCATTATCCTGGTCAGTTTTGAATACTGCTTTTAAATTTCAATATACCATTGCAGAATGCAGAATATATTCAACAGCATTTCTAAACTTGTTTTTTGAACATAAGGGTTAAGAGTGTTTTTAATTGTAGGATCCAGCCATATCTGCAAATGAAACCAATTATCCTACCTATTCAAGAGGTGTGCAGGACGATGTCTTCATAAAATGGCCCAATACCAATGACATCATATATTCCAAGGTACTCTTCTTAAAAAGTTGATGACAGTAGAGGCATGCTGTATCCAAGCGAGTATCATGTCAGCCTAGACTTCAGTGCTGTCCATAAGGGGAAAGTCTGCTAATGGTATATTCATGCCTGGCTGTAAATGACACATTGAATAAATACTACAAAGTGAATTGTCTTCAGTTTGTGTTGTCATTCACACAGGTATCAGGGAAGAATGGTTGTATCTGTCTGTTGCTGATGCTCACTTTATATTCAGTGTGGTTTAATTATTTTTAAATGTCCTTTGTCCTATTAGGTCTGGCCATTTCTTCCCAATGTACAAGTCAATGAGTCACTGCCTGAGCAAACCCAAATACAGGTAAATGTTGGTATGGCTTTGTTATGGACTCAAATGTAGACAGAGTAGCACATTAATTAAGGAAAATAGCAGCAAACTAGCTGATAAATCCAGTGGGAGGAATAATGTGAAGAAACTGGCTAGCCTTCCTAACAGAGCCAAAGTTGTTAGCGAACAACTAATTTTTTTGTATTATTTTTTTAAAAAACTTAATTATGTTTTAAACAAATTCCAACATTTTAACAGTGAGATGCTTTCAATCCTATATCTGTTTTGTTTTCCTACTATTTGTACAGATCTATGGAGCACATGCTGCTTTCCCAGACTTCTTCCGCAATTCCACAGTGGGGTGGTGGAAGAGAGAAATCCTGGAGTTCTACAACAATCCCACCAACGCCTCAAGAAGCATCAAGTTTGATGGCCTGTGGATTGTAAGTGTAGAAATGCATTCGATTTCTGGTTTTTGTTTTTTTTTTTTCCTCTGCCAGACACAAGCAGAGAGGGCCACATTTCACAGTGTATGTACTGCTGTTGAAGCTCAGAGGGTATCTGGCATTACATTGCCATTAAGTAAAATAAAAAACATAGGCAGGAGGGAAAGCAAGCAGAGCGCCGGGCAGAACCTGAGCCCCCAGCCAAAGGCATCACTTTGGCTCTAGGTTCTACGCTTGCACTGCCTCGGTGTATCGTGACTTTCTTCCTCCACTGCGATACTATTTGCAAAGGAGAAACAGAGCCCAGACTCACCGTTCTTCCCTCGAAACGGTTTGTGGCTCCCCATCCCTGCAGCGTGCCGCATGGGAATGTGTCAAGAAAACATGGAACGGCAGACGGAGACTGCAGCTGCAAGGGCTCCTGAGGACTGCTACAAGGCTGCTTGTTTGTACTTTAGAATTTAGTGTGGTTTGTAGGTTTGAAGCAAATATAATCAAGTTTTGCTCTATGTTTTTAGGACATGAATGAACCAGCAGCTTTTCTGAATGGTGCCATTGGTGGTTGCAGAAATGACCTCCTAAATATGCCACCGTATATACCTTGTAAGTCTGACCACTCCTTAAAACAGTTTTAGATCATTCTGGTTACTACATAATTTCTTATATGGTATATGTGGCATAAATGTCTAAAGTTAGTTATATAAAACCACAACTCCTAACTGAAAGTGGCCCTTTTTTTCTGAGATTATGGGCACACTTCAACCCCATCTGTTTCCGTGGGAGCAGTAACTGCATGGCATTTTTTAAAAATAGAGTTATTTCCAACTACTTCCTTGCATATGGATTTTGATACCTATTTTATATCTAGGTGCTTTGCTTTAGGCATGGTAGAGAAAGTAGTTCTCTGTTTTGCAGTTTTCTCAGATGAATACTGCAATTAATTAAAAATTTAGAAAATATCCTTCTGTCTCCTCTCATTACCATTTGTCTATACAGTCAAATACTTGAAATACTTAGCTTTCTTAGCTTGGCTTTACTTAAGTACTGCTGTAAAGTGGTACTAATTAGTAATTATTTATTAATGGTTTATTAGCATACTCCTGTTGCTTACTGTTGACTTCAGTTATTATGAAGAGTTTCTCAAGAATTCTCAGGAAGTTAATATTCAGACACAGACCATACTCCCCACCACACCCTTTTTTCTGTTTATGTGGATGATATGACAGTGTTTACAAAGATTTGCAATATCTGTTGAATTTGGATATACTCTGTTTACTCTGAGCCTCTTTAGTAGGAGCATCTGTAACTAAGCTATTAAAACACTTACAGACCCAGATGCCTACATGTGAATATTAGAAATATTCCATTTTGGAAATGCTATTTATATAATTACGAATAAATAAATGATAGTATACATGCCTAAAAGAGACTGAACTCCTAAGACATTATGAAAATTAAGAAAAAGAAATCAAATCATTATTGAATGTTCATTATTCAAAAAGAAATATTTTTGTTCCCTTTCCATCAGATTTGGGATACCGGTCAGATGGATTAACTGTCAAAACTCTGTGCATGGAAGGTCAGCAATATCTTCCAGATGGTACCCCAGTTAGACACTACGATGTCCACAGCCTTTATGGATGGTCACAAACAAAACCTACCCTGGAGTAAGTGAAGTTTGAACACTTTCTTGTTGTCTCCAAAATATGTTACAAAGGAATGTTCTGTGTACATTCTTATGGCCAAAAGTTTCATCAGTTTATTTAACATTTCTGAGAAATCTTTCTTCTCATTCTAATACCTTCAATTCAGCTAGAAGTGGAGTTTGATGTTCAAAAGTTTCAGCAGCAGCCCTATAGCTCTTGCAGTTGGTATTATTTCAGGCACGTTACTGCTCAATTAACGCAGAGATCTCACCCATGCTGCAAGCCGGCTGGAATGAACCTGAGCTGCTGGAAAGGATGTGCAGGAGAAGGTGAGGTGGGACTGCGCAGGTCTGAGCTGAAGCTGTGCTTCCACGGTTTCACTGCAATAAATACCGCCTGCAATTGGAGCCAGCTACGAGAGAAAAAACACACCGCTCGTGCATGTCCATGCCTGCGGCTGCATCACTTACTGTCTCAGGACATGCAGGCAAAGTCTTTATTTTGAGTTTAGCAGCTTTGAAATCACTGACCCTGAGCAGATGCAATTTTCAAGGTACATTTTAAAGACACTTTACCCAAGCCTGGTACTAAAGGAACCTACTGCTCACCTAGCTGCGGAGCAATTCTTGGTATACCTGGTATACCAGTTCTGAGGACTTCATCCATATAAATGTTATGTTGTACAAGCTTAATTGCTGACCTGAATTATGAAAAAAGATGGCACTAACAGTAATTAATGTGCTGCTCTGTCTATATTTGAGTCCGTAACAAAGACAGTGTTATTTCTGATACAGTTTAATTTGGATGCAATTACTCACCACCGAGCATTTCCTTGTCCCAACACATTCAAACACAACATGTTGCCTTTCCAGCAGAGGTTTCTATTATGAGACAGCCACCAAGGCCATCGCGGGGCGATGCTCTGCATTGTAAACGGGAGCAGTCAATCCAAAGGTACCGCTCGGGTATTCATTCACAAGGCAGAACGGAGAACAGGTCTGAACATTTTGATCAGCTGTTGGGAACAGTAATTACTCAATGATAGCCTCACATAATTACTGTAATTAAAATATAAAATACTTTTTGTTTCTAGGTTTTGCTAGGATAGCCTGGTTTACTTCAGGGTCGATATTGGTTTTGCCATAAACTATACATCCAGTGAGGGAAAATGAATATCGTTTTTTAACAATGTTAATTTAAGAAGGGCTCGATTATGTCCTCTATTTAAAACAAATGGAGTAGTAGCGAAAAGGGGAAACGGTGACTTTTAAAATGCAAACTGTGTGCATAACGCTTTACTTTTAAGAATTTATTTTCTCAGTTCCAAGGCAAACATCGTTATCTGTTCCTTTCCGAATAGCACCCCAGCCTGCTTTAGATAACGTCTGATCTAATGATAATATATCTGTGCTGTTTCATTTCCAATTCAATAAGTAAGCAAGGAACAGTGTTTCTTTATAGGTCTTAACGACCTTAAAGCCCTTGGTAACTTTGATATTACCATGAAGAAAGAAAATATCAAGGCTGCTTGAATTTTTGACTGAGTGGCTGTTATATTAGGCAGCGTGCCATCGCAGCGCTGCCAGTCAAGGCAGGAGTGAAATTGCTGACAGGACAGGAAGGAATGTCCCATACCTCTGCTGTCAGCCAAATCACATGTGGTTTGGGCATTGTAAGTAGACAACAATTCAACACTGAGAGGAATAGTACCATTGTTTCTGTGTATTAAGTATGAGCTGAAATAATGTAGTGAAATCTTTCCTTCTGTTTCGAGAGGTACCGTAACAGAAATGACTACGATAAATTACACAGCTTATACAGATATTGTCACACTTGAAATTTACAGAAAAATGTGAGTATAGAAAAAAAAATGCATATATGTACATACATATATACATCTCAGCTCCCAATTTATTCTTTGGTACTAACTGAAGGATTACTTGTGCAACTGAAGACATGTTGTAATAATAAGTTATTCTAGTAGGAAACCATCTAAACAGGAAGATCGTATGCCCGCAAAACTCACAAAGCCTGTAACTTAAAAGTGAACAGCAATTTTTTATATAACTTGATGTAATTTCGGTTCTCCATTGGTTAGACAGAGAGAGCTTCTGGGCATTGGTTTAACGCTATTGTTTCATAATGAGGCTTTTGCATAGACTTGAGAAGTAGAGAATGTGAACAGAGTAACCATTTGGAGGTAAGTTTGGGCTTTGTGACACGAGTAATCGCTTTTCATGGGTGCAGCTTTGGCTCAGTCCTGGAGCAGAGAGCTGGCACCTCGAGTTGGCAAAACACTTGGGCCATGCTCATCCATGAGCAGTTCTACATGCACCATTCACTTTCTTTACATCTGAAATTTTAGCTGCAATTTCCAAAGCATTGTTGAAGTAGAGTAAACCAAGCAGAGGCTGAAAATGTTTGGTAGTATGTTACAAAGAAAGAAAAGATACTAGAAAACTTACTGTTTGTCTTGGAAGAAATAATTACAGCACATTAGTCTAGTTTAATTACTACAATAATTTAAGGGACTTGTGTATTTTTGCTGTAATTATAGTGTCACTAAAGCTGCAAATCCTGTAGAAAAATAAATAAATTGTGCCATTGCCTTATTGAAGCAGCTGTTTAGGCAATTATTGTGGAGCTAGCACTGGCGAGCCGTGCGATTTAATCAGTGTAGCTTTCTAACTAGTATTGTGGTTTAGTATTTTGCTGTAAAGATTCACAGTACGTGTGCATGACTGCAAAGGAATTCTTCTAAGAAAGTGGAGCAGTAATGTGTCCATGCCAGTCACATGGCACAGACCAACAGCATATGCTGCAAAGGTGCTCGTATCCTTGGCGGTGCAACTAGGAAGCATAAATTCCCCTGAACTCAGCAATTTTTTTAAATTTTTTTTTCCCCTAAATCTTACTGGGTTGCCTTTGCAAGTATTTTGTGGCAATAGCCAAGGCTTTATTTAAGAAAATGATTTTTTTTTACTTCTAGAAAGCAATGATGTGCCCTGGAACACATCATGGAGCCTGTATAAAATGTGCAAGTTGGGCTACATTTGTATTTTCCCACACAGTAATTAGCCTGAGCTGGAAATCTGTATTTTAGCACCTCCTTGATGGCAGTTGTCCTTTTAGCTACAGGTTGGCTGACACTGCCAAGTTTCTGTGTATGTGTGAATCATAGTGAATTGCTGTAAAAAGCACATCTGGATTGGATGTACACATATTCATGCATACAACAATGCTGCCCTTCGCTATGAAAATATAAACCCTTATGTTTACTTTCAGAGGATATTATGTGATAAATTCTTACGTACTATTTCTCGTGTAATTTGTTTTTTTTGTCTATTTTCAATGTCAGCGGTTTGCAGAGTGCCACCAAGGAGCGTGGGATCGTAATCACCCGTTCCACATATCCCAGTAGTGGAAGATGGGCAGGACACTGGCTCGGTGATAACACTGCAGCTTGGGATCAGCTAGCTAAATCTGTTATTGGTATGTAGAAGGAAAAGTATCTGTATTCAATTTACTGTGGGCAGTTACTGCTTTTCCTTCATCTACTTGCTTTTCGTATTCATGTGGTTTTAGCTGAAATGAGCACTTTAGTTCAGGAACCAGAATTCGTGGTCAATTCCATTTTTACTTCGTCTTCTTTGTGTCTGCACTAGGTGCTGGGAGCTCTTTTATTCCCTTGGGAGCAGCCCCCTTCATGCCCTGTGTCCTGCCACTCATTTCTTTCTTTGCTCCTTACCAACCAGCTCCCATCTCTTTCTGTAGCAGAAAAACATGACATATTAGAGAAATTGTGGGGTTTGTGTCTGGTTTTTTTTTTTCTTCCCATTCAGCATTACAGTATGTATTATCTATGTAACCATTAGCATACCAAAGTGTGTGTGTGGGAAAACAGCTGGTAATGTTGCATTGTTTTTCCTTTCAGGTATGATGGAGTTCAGTCTCTTTGGAATATCTTATGTGAGCTAATGAATTATTACCTTACATTTAATTATCTTGATGCTGTACATGATTTTCTAGTATTCCAATCAGATAATTTTAAAAATTTCAGACAGGAGCCGATATCTGTGGCTTCTTCAAAGACTCCGAGTATGAGCTGTGTCTTCGCTGGATGCAGCTGGGCGCATTTTACCCATATTCGAGGAATCACAATCAGAAAGGAACAAGGGTGAGTCACAATTTTTTAACAGGACCTTTGCAACACACATGTAGAGGCCAGCCAGAACATCACACAAGCTGGCCTGCCTCAAAAAAAGTACGTTCCAAGCAAAACGGACAAGAAAAGAACACGTTTGGCTCTTTATCAAATAAAAATTGTCTTTGTTTATACACTAGGTCTGCTGTAAGCCTCCCCCTCCCCTGGGAGGTTTTATGCCCACAGAAGGGCTGCTCTGGGATTTGGAGCACTTGAAGGAAGCATGCCCTCAGTTTGCTTTGACAGAGTCAAACTCCTACATATTTTTCCCTGTGTGCCATTTTTATTTAAATGCATTACACTGGCAAGACTAAAATAGAGCGCTTTTATGGCAAACACACTTAAAGGAGCAAAACTGACCTTGGTGCTCTCAGCCCTAATTGTCCATAATTATACAACAAACGAGCAAATGGAACAGTGTAATAAGATTCTGGAGTAAGACTCGGCAATTTCTGTACTTTGCACATTTGCCACCATCAGATATTGTATTTCTTTTAAGAGTAAAGGAAATAATAATTGCCTAAATGTAGGTCTGTGCTGGCTAAGGACTATATTGTAGAAAGCTGTAAAACAAGATAACTGGAAAAATAAAAAAAAATGGAAACAGCACTTCTATTCCAGTTAAAGCTTCAGGTCTAGCAGAGTAGAGCTATTTATACGGCATATATCTAATGGATTAAAGTCTCCTTTTCAAAAACCGTGTGCTTTATCTTGCAGCGGCACACCTTTCGATAGGACTTTTAAAGCCTTTAAAAATGCAGATTCAGGGTTATCATGTTGCTTCCAGTCTCACCCAATTTGCCAAGGTATTGTTCAATACATTTAATAAAGATTGGAAGTGCTCCCTGACATCAGTCATTAGTGCTTCAGTCTCTTCTTGCAAGTCCCGAGTGCTGCCCTGCAGAAAAGAGGGATAATAAATTATGTACATTGGGATGTGTCATGCCTTCAGGACACTTTGCATCAAACATTTTTTAGAGTACTCCTCCCCAGGTTCTTCTCACCTTCCCTCTTTCTAGTTCCCCTCCCAGGGCTGACAGTGTCAGTTTTTAGTGTCACTTCTTACTCCTTAATTGAAGAATAAATAAATGAAGGTGTTCTAGTTCAGAGGAACTCCTTGGCTTTTTCTTGCTATGTTGATTTTTCTTTTTAAGCTTTTCTGAAGAAAACAATCCAGCTTGACTAACAATGACCTGTTCTGTTTCAGAGGCAAGATCCTGTTTCCTGGAACTCAACATTTGAGGAGATTTCCAGGAACGTGCTGAATATAAGATACACCCTGTTACCCTATCTCTACACATTAATGCATGATGCCCATGCCCATGGCAGCACTGTGATCCGCCCCATGCTCCATGAGTAAGTGTGACTCCTTTGCTCTACTTACTAGGAATTTCCACTAAAACTTCTGTCATTACGACCCTCCTAACAATAGAGTTTTCTCTTAGTTACAGCAATTTTTATTTAAGAAAAAAAAAGCATGAGATTGAGAATATGAGCTTTCAATATCAAGTCTCACTTGAACAGCACTAGTTCTCCATTTTTCATTATGCAAAATAAAACATTTTCTTCTCTAGGAGTAATATTTAAATTTTAAAGCTCACCTTTAACCTCTTTAGAGGCAAGGAACAAAATGCTGGGCATATACAGAATGAAAAAAACAAATGTTGCAAAAAAAGCTGGACAAAAACTTTAAGCAAAATAGAGGGAATTCTGCCACAAATCATGAGAGTTTTGCAGGGGAAAATGGTGCTTTTTTGTGCATGTCCAATCTAAAATAGCAGTTTTTTTTAAAAAAAGTTATTAAACACATAAAGCCGCCTTTGTTCCTTGTCAGGCGGGGCAGTACCTGCAAAACCTTTAACTTCTGCTGTGGAGTTAGATGTGGTCTAGTATCTACGTGCATGTCTTGGCTGAGGAACACTAAGTTATTTGCATGTAATGACTTGCTTTTTTTCAAAGCAACTGTCTAAGAAAAACAGTGGCACAAATTAGAATGTGGTTCCCACTCTGTCTAGTACCTAATGTTATTTTTGCTAATACTGGCCAAGCACAACAGACCTTCTGAGTGTTGTGATGTAAATATACTGGAAAGCAAATGCAAAGAAATGGCAAAAAAAGAAAGCTAAGTAGTAGCTCTAATAACCCTAATGAGTTTCACATTAGGATCTTTATGTATCCTGGCAAGCATTAATTGACCTATGAATTATTAATACTAGAATAAAGATGAGGAAATAGTAGATACTAGGAACAGCAGATTCAATTACTGACCAAAATGTCTTAAAGAAGGAACATGTTGGAAAAGTTCAGCACCCAATGTCTAATCCTTATTCTGTTACCTTGCAGGTTTGTGGAAGACAGAACAACCTGGGAAATATATGAGCAGTTCCTCTGGGGACCTGCACTACTCATCAGCCCTGTGATGCAACAGGTACGTTTTTAAGCACTTAGGAAAATATTAAAGTCATTATAGCTAAACTTCACTTTTTGATTTAAGGTACCTAAAACATGTATGTTTAATTCCAGAATGCTGTAACAGTGCATGCTTACTTACCCAATGCCCGCTGGTATGATTACTACACAGTAAGTCATTTTAAAAATTATATTTCACATGTCTTCTTCACGGTGCTGTTCAGACAGCATCAGGGTGTGCTGAGGTATGAACCTTCTCTCTCCCTTTTACGATGTGCATTCAGTATCAGTTCTTAGCAATATAACATCTACTTGGCTGGTAGAAAAATCCTGGATTCCTGTATAATAATAACACAGCCGTAGTTAGGATAAATTAAAAGGTGAAATAATACCTTTAATTTTAAGTCCTTCTATTGACTTTTTTAACCCCCAAATGATATACATAATGTCCTTGTAAGGAATGCTGGAATGGAGAAAGACAAAACAGGTTTAGCCACATCATCTTTCACAGAAAATAAGAACAGATTTGGTAACAGGAAGAGCAGGCATCAAAAGTCACTTCATTAATCACAAGTTTGTATTTCACCTGACTGGCCCCTTTGGTTCAGCTGCTGTCACCTATGGTCAAGCCAGTCTTTTATGGATCCAGAATTTCAGAGTTTCTCTTAAAAGCACAGGGTAGTTACTCCAGCAGTAACAACTACTAATTAATCTGTCTAGCAAAAAATTATCATTTCACTCTAAACAATCCCTGTAAAGTGAGAGCCGTTCAGTAGATAACTTTTTATTTTTTTGTACATAGGATGAAGATATTGGCTTTCGGGGACAATTCAAACTTTTACCAGCTCCTTTGGAACATATCAACCTGCATATCCGAGGCGGATACATCCTCGCTTGGCAAAGACCTGCTAATACAACTTTTTACAGGTAAGATGAACTGAAAATTTAAATTTTAGTTTTGCACAATTACATATAAATACTACCAGGCCTCAGAGAAACTACATGTATGATAGCATGGGAGCTTTATAGCTGGTTTTTCTTTTTGGTTTCCTCCTAATGGTCTCTTTTAAGTTTAATAGTCTGGGCTTAGGAAGATGAGTATGGGAGATCAACTGAGTGGCATGCAATATTTCTTTAACATTTCTAACATTTGATACACATGAAATGTGATTAGCTGAGGAAATTGAGGAAAAATTATTGTGTTTTCCATAGCCGAAAAAACCCCATGGGACTCACTGTTGCTTTGAATGACACTCTGTTTGCAGACGGACAGCTTTATTGGGATGACGGGGTTCGCATTGGTATGTATGGTGCTCCTTGCCTTCATCAAACCCTTTTTTTGCTGTGAGGATGGTCGAACACTGCAACAAGTTGCCCAGAGAGGCTGTGGAGCCTCCACCCTTGGAGATATTCAAAGCCCAGATTAAACCAGACAAAACAAAACCCGAGGATATGAACTGGGGAGAGATGAAACAAATTACAGCAGTCCTTGGAAAGCAAATAACGCTCAGTAGCTGACTCATGCCTTTTTTGTCTGCAGTTTTTAACAGTAATGCAGTTGTCAAAGT